>NC_064645.1:37569525-37874220 GCF_023864345.2 Schistocerca serialis cubense | reverse complement strand
AATATCGTCGCCGGGGGCGGTAAGCGGAGCGATAAACATCCATCCGCCGGTGGGAGAAATCAGTGGCGCGGACAACAATGCCCAACCCACGCCGCGCGACCGCATGTCGACGCACGACGTGAGCAACGGACAAAACTTTGATGAAACAAATATACCATCACCGCAGGCAAATGCTGATCCGCCGTGCTTGACAGCGTTGTTAATGGATGAGAGCTTAATAAAACATCGACAGTTTCCCGTATTTTCAAATGAGAAAAAGTGAACGCACCCGGTAGTGTTTGTCCGATTCTTTAGAAATGTACTGTCCAGGACTTGGAGAGAAACTCAAAAGATCAGATATGTAGTAGGACACACCGAGGATGATGCCATTTTGTGGGCTACGGAGATGCCAGAACTTTGCGAGACATATGATCAGTTTGAGAATGCATTTTTATATAAATACTCGTCAACAGCTATCCAGGAGAGGTTAAGACGAGAGGTATTTAACCCAGTATCATATCATTCAAAATTCGGGGGGCTAAGAAGCTATTTTGAAAAATACCTAAACAAGACCCGTTACTGAAATAATTCAATCTCTCATGTCGATGTACTGAAAATCTTAAAGAACAAGTTACCTGCAAATGTTAGAGAAAAATTAGTAACCGTTCCCGAATACGATCTCGAGTATTTTCTTTCAGTGCTCGACGCAATGGATCTGTTTCATGAGGATGAGCAAGCCACGCCTAGTTATCGTAACGATAATGAACACAACCCAAACGGGAAGAATAACTACGGTAACGGCAATGGCTTTGGTAATTATAATGGTCGTGTGTGTATGAATGAATGGCATCCGTATGCAACGCCGCGCCACAACGGAAACCCGTACAATCGGTCTACCCATCACCCACAGGGTGACAGAGGATACGAAAATATATATCAGCCCCATAGGTACGGCAATGGCCGAGACATTAGAATTTCGAGGGAAAACTTTGGCAATAGGCGACAAGGAAATGCAGATTACCAGGATCGGAATTATGCAACACAGGGATCCGAGAGAGAACAGGCAGCCCATACAGTCAAATCGAAACAACCGGGACACGAACTGGCGAGCTCGCGGACATACTGTACACATAGTAGATGTGACGACAGAAAATGAAACAATACCTTTACCGCCCCCAGGAAATAATAATCGAGCGTGACTAGAGGAAGAAGGTAATGAACTGTCAGTGTGCCACAGTACTAAATATGAGCGACTTAAACACTAACACGAACAGGAACGGAAAGGATGAAGTAGACACTGAAACAAACCTACACATACAGCATATCCAGAATCTATTTTTAAAGTATGATAAGAACACAGAAATGAAAGAAGACTTGTTTACTGAAGAGAAAGAAACGACACGCCAGGTAAGTGAAATTATTCAAGCAACAATAAAGGTAAAGGTGGGAAACATAGATGTACTAGTTGTTTTGGATAGTGGCGCGTCGACAAGCCTGATGTCTACTAGCTTGTTCAACGAGACAGCGAGGGAAGTAAATGTACCCACACTACCTGTAGAGAACTGTAAGATCTTAACGGCGATGGGAAGTAAATATAAAGTTATAAAATTACAGGCCAGCATACCCATTAATATATGGGGTGTAAATTTGCAGTGTACTTTCTTGTTGGCAGACAAACTTATAGTGAACTGTATACTTGGTATGGAGGTGTTCAGAAGATATGGGATAAAAATAGATATCGGCAGCGGGGAATGTCAGTTTCATGTAGGGGAGCGCACACTGACTGTGGACTTAATAAGAACTACAATGGCAAATCAGAGTAGGCCGATACCCGACATTAATGTTAAACTTATCTACCCTCAAGTCTTAATGGCAAAGGAGATGGAACTTGATGACGCTGGTAGGGAGATCCTCGATGAGCAAATAGTAGACAGTAAAATAAGTAAATCCATTTGTCTTAGCAATGAACAGTGAAGTGAAATGACAAAATTACTCTTCAAATATCATAACATTTTTCGTAAACAACCTAGTGTTCTTAAGGGATATGATTATAAAATGGAAGTGTACCCGCATGAAACATATTGTATAGAACGTCATATGGTACTCCTTGGGCAAAGAAAGAGGCAGTAAGACAAGAAATAGAGCGTATGATTAGGTGGATGGTTATTGAAACATCGCACTCACCTTACTGCAGACCGATTCTCACAGTTGGTAAAACTGACGGAACGGTGCGGTTGGTGTTAGACGCGAGGGAAATAAACAAAATCATCGTTCCTATAAGAACAAGGCCAGAGAAGCTAGTAAGAGCAGTTATTAAAGTTTCATGGCGTTAAGTATTTAACATCCCTTGATTTGAAAGCTTTGTACTGGCAAATTTTATTACATGAAGAGAGTAGAAAGCATACAGCTTTCATAAATGCCGAGAGGAGCTACCAATTTAGGGTGCTGCCTTTCGGATTAAACGTGAGCGCTGGTGTATTTATTGAAGCATTAGACAGGGTACTTGGACCGGAACTGCTTAGCCAGGTTACACTCTACGATGATGATCTATTAATTGCAACTCAAACATGGGATGAACATGTAAGTATTTTGGAAAAGGTTTTTCAAAAATTTGATAAATACAATGTCACAGTTAACTTTAAAAAGTCTGAACTCGGAAAGGAAAAAATAAAATTCCTAGGACATATTATATCACCAGTAGGAATTCTACCTGACCCCAGTAAACTAGATGCGATACAGAATTTCCCAACACCCTATATTAAGAAACAATTAAAGGATTTTCTAGGAATGGCCTCGTTTTTCAGGAAGTTTCTGCCACAATTGTTGAACTGTAGTTCACTATTAAACTTACTGCGTAAATACCGCAGTTGGTTGTGGACTAAAGAATGTGAAAATGATTTTGAGCAGATTAAGCAGGCGCTGATTAACGCACCTATCCTGAAACACCCAAATATGGAATTGGATTTTTTTTAAGCTCCGATGTTAGTTATCAGGGGCTCGGTGCTTGCCTGTTTCAAATAATAACAAAGGATGGTAAGGAAGAAGTCAATGTAATCAGTTTTGCCAGTAGAACCCTCACAGAATGTGAAAGATCTTATCCCGTAACTGAGCTACAAGCGTTAGAAGTAGTTTGGGCGTTTCGTAAATTTCAATATTACCTTTGGGGAAAACATACCAAAGTTTACTGTGATCGTCAAGCCCTGTCCTTTCTTCTTACGTGCAAGTTGTTACATAAGAGAATAGCGAGGTGGTGCATGCATGTCCAAGAGTTTGATTTTGAGATAGTGTACATAAAAGGGGAACAGAATGTTTTGGCAGATGCACTATCACGGTTACCTCAAGGTCTTACCGATTTCCACGAGTTAGAGGAACAAACATCAGACTTCAAGGTGCTTTTAATAAATGATGGAACTTTTAAACCATATTATATTAAAATGCGCAAAACATGCAACGGTTACAGGAAGAAGACCCGAAATGGAGCAAGGTAAGGATAAAATTGCAGGCTAGAACACACGAACGTTTAGAGCAGTATTACATTATACATAATGGCGTCCTCTTTCACAGAAGAGATCGACGAATGGATAAGTGGTGTGTGTGCGTACCTCAGGAATATGTGGACAACTTAATTCAACACACGCGCCGCACATGGGGACACTATGGAGTGCTAAAGTGTGCCGCCAAAATTTCTACGCATTGTTATTTCCCTAATACGAGGTGACGTGTAGAGCAAGTAATCAGACGCTGTGCTGTGTGTCAAAAGGTCAAGCATCAGAATAGGACATGTCTTAATGTACTACACCCAATAACACCAAAGCAACCAAGGGATATTGTATCTACTGACGCCGCAGGACCTCATCCCCAAGCCCGCGGCGGAGTTAAATACATCGTAGCCCTGTATGATGTTTTTAGTAAGTATCTACAGCTGTACGCAGCCAAAACAGTTAGGTCAGGGCCAATTATAAGGCGAATTCTGGAAGACTACATACCACGCATTAGGAAACCCCAAGCAGTCCAAACTGATAACGCCTCAAATTTTACATGTGACCAATGGAAATCATTTTTAAAATCACAAAACATCGTCATATTTTAGTATCCAAGTTCCACCCGGAAGCAAGTCCCGTCGAACGGTGCTTCCGTGAATTTAATTGGTTTATCCGCACATATATACCACAGAATCAAAGGTAATGGATAGAATACCTGGGTCCGTTTCAGCACATAGTAAATCACCTACCAGAAACATCAACAGGGCACACACCGGCCGAACTTATGTTTGAAAAGGCGGAGCTAGATGAATGGGTAAAACCGATACCTAAATTACGGCACAAAGACGGAGCCTTAGATGAGAAAGTACGGCGAGCGCTAATAACATTGGAAGAGCAAGCTCGAATAAGGAAAGGAATTTACGACAGGAAATTGAAAAACGTAACAGAATTCCAGATTGGACAGGAGGTACTACTAAGAACGCATCCGAAATCATCGAAATTAAAGGCACTGAATAAAAAATGGCAATTGTTATATATTGGTCCGTATATCATTGTTGACAAGCCACATCCGGGGAGCTACTTGATAGAAAATATAAAAAATTGTAAAACAAAAGGCATGTATCCACATAAAGATTTGCGAAAATTTATTAAATGAAAATTCAAGTCCCATTCTTTCCTTATCCGTTGCATCAATAAAACGAAAGAAGGTCCCTTGTGACCGGTAAGCTGCCCTACCTCTCTCTATGTTGTGTTCAGCCTCCCAAAGTTCCTTGTCGTTTCTGCGTACAGAACTTTAAAGTACATTTTAGAAACAAATACAAATCTCGCCTACTTACATTCATTTACATGTCCTTGTTGTGGTCACCTACCGTGACCTTTCCATACATTACAATTTACTGCAGAACTTGTCAATCGTTCCATCATTATTCTCATTTAAAAGGACTGAGTTATTTTACTCAATTCAGTTATAAAAGTTACATCCACTGTTATTGCAAAAATAAACTAAACAATATAAGACACAAAGAAGAGAGAAATAACAAAAAAACAAAAAACAAAAATACAGGAAAACATATAACCTATCCCAACCTACCTATCTAGGCCTTTGGATTACAAAGCAATATATCATTTCTATGAAAACATACATTTACACTCTTCTGTCTATCTGTTTACTAATAGTTTTTTAACAATAATATTCCAGCTGGAATCTCAAATGGTTCAAATGGCTCTGAGCACTATGGGACTTAACATCTCAGGTCATTAGTGCCCTAGAACTTAGAACTACTGAAACCTAACTAACCGAAGGACATCACACACATCCATGCCCGAGGCAGGATTCGAACCTGCGACAGTAGCGGTGACGCGGTTCCAGATTGAAGCGCCTAGAACCGCTCGGCCACCAGCGGCCGGCAGCTGGAATCTCATTTTACGTTCTTTTCTGTCTTACTTTTGTGTTTGGGACAAGTGGGTGTGATGAGGAATGAAGGATGGCCATTTGTTAGTATTCTAATTACATGCCATGGCATTCTTCCATCTAGCGCTAAGTACATTTTCCTTTCCCCTCTGCATCTAACTACCTTCTACTTACTACTTTCTAAATAAACCTGGTATTTCCGTTGCCCTTATTCCTTTTCTTCTGTGTTCTTCCCTGTAAATTGGTGGAAATACATGTAGGCTAGATGTTGCTTCCAGTCCACTGCATACTGGTATTAAATTTTCGACTCTCCGAGTCTTACTGCCACCTGGAACAGTTATTAAAAGACAATTATAACAATTGGCGCTGTTGTTTGGCTGCAGTACTCATGTGAGTCTGTTACTTGGTCTTCTTCTTTGTCTCCCGTCTGTAACATTAGAATACATTCAATGGTTAGTACCTCTATGCGTCTTTTTACTTACATCCTTGTGTTTACGCTCTGCAGTTTATGTTACCCTTTTCTCTGGCTTTGGGCTTTCTTTATCAGTCCTTCCTTGCGTATCTTTTGGTCCGCTTTTGTCTTCCTTTGATCTTCTTTGTCGTTCAATTTTCCTTCTTGCGTTCCCTATCCTAGGCATAAAAACAGAATATTCAGTTATTAAAGCTAACTACTTTAACCTAGAATTGTTTGATTTTCCGTCGCGTAACTTGGATGTTGTTACATTTCCTAGAATTATTTGTTCGCCAATTTGAAGGTTTGCCCTACGATCCATTTCTCCCCACACATTACGTGCTCCTGAAATCTAGCTTTCGCGCCTCAAAACTCGCCCTTGCCGAAAATCATAGAGCCGTGACCAAAAATCTCCTCACATACGTCGCTCTGTCGGCGACCGAAAAAACTCTCAAAACTTCGTCCTTCAACGCATGTCCGCGCGGACTACTCAAAAATGCCCCCCCTCAACGCCACTAAAAAGAGCCTCTACTTCATCCTGACTGGCAAAAAAAAAAATTCCGATATTTCATTTCGCGAACGCATCATCCTTTTCTTGGCTCAGTTGGCCGCTTTCCACCACTCAACATCCCACAAGCTGACAGGCTTAGGCGCACAAATATCTTCCGTATCATTGCTCCATCGTTTTCTTTGTCGGAACGTGCTTTCCCGTTGCGTAAGAATCTTTTACGTAACATTTCCTGTTACAAATTTATCATTGAACAATCTGCTAATCTCTTGTATCGAAGACAAGACACAGAAATAAGACACTACACAAAACATGGTATACCTGATACACTCTAAACCCTAGTCACTTCAGAACTTATTATTAACGCAACACAAGGAACACGAAGGCAAACAAATTACCATTTCTAACCAATAAAAGGTTACCTATGCGTTATATGATGTAACCCTAAGGATCGTTTACTCTTAATGTACTCTAACTCATATGAGTTCGGGTGGGCCTCCCTTCTTACTCTGAATGGTCCATCATAAACAGAAAATAATTTCTGGCAGAGCCCCTTTTGCTTGCATGACGGTCGATGCGATTTCAATAGGACTTTTTGTCCGACCTCAAAGTGTCTAACCTTCGCCCCTCTGTCTGCGAACCTTTTGCGTTTTTCTGCTGCCTTTATAACTCGTACTGGAGGTTTCGTATAGCCCCTGGTTTCAGCCATAAAACTTCTAAGCTGTCCTTTAGAATGTTCCTCAGATCTTCTCGTTTCTTTATCGCTATGTTCCCTTGCCGTCTATCGCCTGTGCTAGTTCTTCCTTTCCATGAACTGCCTCTTCTTGCCACCTTACAACGCGTTGTTCGTGTTCTTCTTCCTCACCATTTCTGCCTCCTTGCTCTACAATATGTAGTCGCAGACAGTTAGTAGGGAGTTGCGCCGGAATAGTCGGTTCCTCAAATCTGGCCTGCCTTATCTTGCCCTTCTGGAAGGTGACCGTGCCGCTACCTATATCAATTACGGCCTGGTTCTCGTACAAGAAGTTTATTATAATTTCGATCGCTAACTTTGGGAGCACAATGAAATCGCTTTCGAACTGGTGGCCCTGACAGCTAAATTCCAATCGTACCTATTGCGATACTTCCATGCATTTTCCCGCGATTGCCCGTCGTATTTTAATCTTTTTGACTTTAGAGGTAGACCATGTTTGATCACCCTTGCACCCTTCGAAGGCTGCCTCTGAAGTAGCCGAAAGCTGGCTTACGCTAACTATGATTCCTTGCAAGGCTACTTTTCGAATCGCTATCCTTACTACCGGGTGTAGGCCATCCGTGGTGTTTTGTCCGTTTTCTTTAAGCAAATCTTCAGTCACGTCCCCATAGTCCGGCATGCGTATGCACTGTGTACCGAGTTTCTGCGCGGTTGTTTTAGAATTCTGTTCCGCGCGAGCCTGTACGGCTGTTGGCGCGGACCTCCTACGCCAGAATTATTCTAATTGTTATTGTCACGCCTTAGGTCCCTGCGCTGCTCGCTTCCAGTTTGCTCAGCCTCACCGTTCGCCTGTACTTGTTGCCTCCTGCGGTTTCTGCCTATCTCTCTCTCTAATGCAAACTCTAATTCTCTGAGAAGGTTTTTAAACTCCTCAATCTCACTGCCGCGTCGTCCTATCAGCAACAGTTGGTAATTCAATGGCAGTTTCATATAGCAATAACGGATGAGCTGGGTATCGCTACATAGTGCATCGAGGAAGAAATTCTTTTTAATTAGAATCTCGAAGAACTTGACCGGGCTTGTGAATCCCGAGTTCTCAAAGTCTTTACAGAGAATAATCTCCTGCTTGATACGTTCTTCGGTCGCCTTTGACCAATAAGTGCCCAAGAAGATCTTCTCGAATTCGTCAAAGGAGGTGCAGTTATCTGCGACGCATCGCATTCGCTCGGCTACGCTACCCTCTAGAAATCCTCAAACAAAAGACAGCTTTAATTTGATGGGACAGTTTGGTGGCATCGGCACTTCAAATTGCTGTAAAAAGGCCTGGGGATGCAGAAAGTTTCCACTATCTTTATACTGGTGAAAATTCTTCACAGAGAGCAGGTGTTTGTAATCCATGTCGGTGATCATTTGCGCTCCCGAATTCGAGTTCGCGCTGTCTACAATGGTTTCCTTTCCTTGTGGCGTGTTGCACATTTGGCTTGCAATACCCAGATTGGCCATTTCGCCCACAGTTCGCCTAGTATCACCGTTGCTATCGGCTAATTCTTGCCTGCTTGGTGGCGCAGGTTGCAAACTGATGTTCTGTTCGCTGCTCGAACGACTTGCAGTCTCCTGCAGCTTCTCACTGAGTTGTTTACTAATTAATTCCAGCACGGTTTCCGTGGTTAAGCGCTCGCGCACTTCTGTCGTCGCTTCAGCAGCCGCCATAGTTGTCAAATTTGACTCCTTCTGTAGGCGCTGCAGCTCCGTTTCGATCGACCTTTTATTGCTCTCTTTGAGCTTGACTGTTGCGTCTTTTATTCTTTTCTCCAAGTTTTTCTCGATTTCTTCTACTTTTTGTCCGCATTCTTTCATGCCCTTGACGGTCTTAGTTACCTCCGCCTGAAATAACGGAAGTTGCTCTACGGATACCGCTAATTTAGAGAATTTTGCCTCATTATTCCGAGTGTGATCGTCGACCTGCTCAACTTCCCCATGCAGTTTGTTATACATGTCTTCCTGAGAGTCCTTGATCTCCTTAGTGGAATTGTTTGGTTCAAATGGATCTGAGCACTATGGGACTTAACATCTGAGGTCATCAGTCCCCTAGAACGTAGAGCTACTTAAACCTAACTAACCTAAGGACATCACACACATCCATGCCCGAGGCAGGATTCGAACCTGCGACCGTAGCGGTCGCGCGGTTCCACACTGAAACGCCTAGAACCGCTCGGTCACTCCGGCCGGCAGTGGAACTGTTTAACCGACTTTCCAGATCCTTCTTCACGCTTTCTATGCTTTCATTCTGTTCCTTCATTTGACGTTCGATACCTTCCTGGATGTTCTTAATATCGCCTTTGATTTTCCGTCCTAGGTTTTCGTTATTTTCCTTCATCTGACCTTCTATGCCTTCTCTCACATTTCTTATTTCGTTTTTGATTTGACTTGTTAGTTCATCTTTGATTTCAACAGCATCATAAATTTGTCTGCTTCTGTTTTTTGTGGCGCTGCACCACGATTGTCTAATTGGACACCTATGTGGTGCTGTTGTGGCGACACTGCCCTATAGCTTTCGTCCTCGCTGTCTTCTTCCCCGTAATTTACAAAATTAACGACAGCCTCAACGTGTTGTGGGGCCTCCGTTTCAACGTCTTCATTCTGAAGTTGCGCAGCGCCCATCGGGCCCGAGATGTCGACATCCGTGTTTTGTACGTTTTGATTTTTCATTTGTTCGAGCTCAGCCATCGTTAGCGGCTCCTGACCTATTAATATGATTTCATTTACGTCGTCCGTTTCTGACATCTCGAAAGGAGAAGTTGTTACTTTATTAGCCAGAAGTTTAGCTTTGCTTCTAATGAACATTGACTAATTTCAGCAGGAATTTATTCCCAAAAGACAAAACAAAACCTTTCTCGAAAATACAGATGTTGCCTGATTTGCACACAGTGAAACAACTTACAGCCTCAATAGTGGAAAGCAACCTATTGTAGGACAGAACCTACAATAGTCCAAACTGAACGAGATGATTTTACAGTTACTAAACTGCGCTAGCTGAAGAGAAAATAAAAGATTAACAGAGTGGCAGTAATTCACCGTGTCGCTGAATTAATTTCTTTAGAATGAATGAAAACTCACGTAAAAACAAACAATTTGTGGATAACAGCAATCCGACTATTTCACAAGGGAACCACGTCCTTTCGTACCCTGGCAGGTTCGCCATTTGTATGCAAGATACCTCGTGTGGGAGGGAGAAAGAGGTGTGAATTTTACTTAGATTCTATAAATGAAATGCAAGGAGTGTTGTTCAACATGTAAGTGGTTTATTCAGTGAAACTACATTAAACTGTATATGCAATAATTATTGAAATTTTACCAATTCATTA
Organism: Schistocerca serialis cubense; assembly: GCF_023864345.2. Lineage (NCBI taxonomy): Eukaryota > Metazoa > Arthropoda > Insecta > Orthoptera > Acrididae > Schistocerca > Schistocerca serialis. The sequence continues at coordinate 37,863,829 of NC_064645.1, read as the reverse complement.
AACATCCACTCACAAATTATTCAAATAACGATAAACAAAATAAAAAATATAAAATAAAAAATTTGGGTTGTCAGAGACTTTACAAAGTATCAAAAAAAAAAAAAAAAAGGACAAATAGAATTCAATTGACATCAAGAGTTCTCAACAAGTGAATTATATAAGGTGCCTGCCCCGGTATTTGCCTTTTAACATGAGCATTGTATGACTTCATTCTAATTTAACATATAAATAAATTGCACGAGACGGGTTGACCTGGCGTAAAATGAGAACACCTATCTGCTGATGGAAAATAATTTTGATTTTTAATGTATTTTCATTCGTTGACAGCACTAACGATATCTGACGTTTTTGACTCCCAGTGAGACAGAGAACTATTTGCGAGATCACTGTAAGTTCAAGGATGTTATTCCGAGCTGCTGGTGGATAAAAATTTGGTAATTCAGTGGCGGGCAAACGGTGAATACTGTGCCTTGCGTCTTTATGCAAGGAAATTGAAGAAAGCGAAAGAAGAATGCACAGCTCCCGGCCGCGGTGGTCTAGCGCTTCTAGGCGCGCAGTCCGGAACCGCGCGACTGCTACGGTCGCAGGTTCGAATCCTGCGTCGGGCATGGATGTGTCTAATGTCCTTAGGTTAGTTAGGTGTAAGTAGTTCTAAGTTCTAGGGGACTGATGACCACAGTAGTTAAGTCCCATAGTGCTCAGAGCCATTTGAGCCAAAAGTAATTATCTCCTCTAAATAAAAATATGAAAAGGTTTGACGCTTTTCACCTTTCCTTTACTAGTTATTTATTTCTAGTGACGAAACAAACGCTATGTAGGATCCATCTTTTAAATGAGCTCCTGTACGTCGATAAAATTGGTTCTGAACTGGGAATGCAACTCAGACCGCCCTTAACGCAGAATTTGACCTCTTCGTGACAATACAGCTCGACTACAATTTGTTGTTTCTTCAAAACTGCAGATTCTTCAGCATCTCCACATATTGCGCGTGAATGGGTTCGAATCGTCGCCCGGCACTAAAGTTTTCACTATGTATTATCAAGCTTTAAAATGAGAACGCCTATCTGCTGGTGGATAATAATTTTGATTTTTAATGTACACTCCTGGAAATTGAAATAAGAACACCGTGAATTCATTGTCCCAGGAAGGGGAAACTTTATTGACACATTCCTGGGGTCAGATACATCACATGATCACACTGACAGAACCACAGGCACATAGACACAGACAACAGAGCATGCACAATGTCGGCACTAGTACAGTGTATATCCACCTTTTGCAGCAATGCAGGCTGCTATTCTCCCATGGAGACGATCGTAGAGATGCTGTATGTAGTCCTGTGGAACGGCTTGCCATGCCATTTCCACCTGGCGCCTCAGTTGGACCAGCGTTCGTGCTGGACGTGCAGACCGCGTGAGACGACGCTTCATCCAGTCCCAAACATGCTCAATGGGGGACAGATCCGGAGATCTTGCTGGCCAGGGTAGTTGACTTACACCTTTTAGAGCACGTTGGGTGGCACAGGATACATGCGGACGTGCATTGTCCTGTTGGAACAGCAAGTTCCCTTGCCGGTCTAGGAATGGTAGAACGATGGGTTCGATGACGGTTTGGATGTACCGTGCACTATCCAGTGTCCCCTCGACGATCACCAGTGGTGTACGGCCAGTGTAGGAGATCGCTCCCCACACCATGATGCCGGGTGTTGGCCCTGTGTGCCTCGGTCGTATGCAGTCCTGATTGTGGCGCTCACCTGCACGGCGCCAAACACGCATACGACCATCATTGGCACCAAGGCAGAAGCGATTCTCATCGCTGAAGACGACACGTCTCCATTCGTCCCTCCATTCACGCCTGTCGCGACACCACTGGAGGCGGGCTGCACGATGTTGGGGCGTGAGCGGAAGACGGCCTAACGGTGTGCGGGACCGTAGCCCAGCTTCATGGAGACGGTTGCGAATGGTCCTCGCCGATACCCCAGGAGCAACAGTGTCCCTAATTTGCTGGGAAGTGGCGGTGCGGTCCCCTACGGCACTGCGTAGGATCCTACGGTCTTGGCGTGCATCCGTGCGTCGCTGCGGTCCGGTCCCAGGTCGACGGGCACGTGCACCTTCCGCCGACCACTGGCGACAACATCGATGTACTGTGGAGACCTCACGCCCCACGTGTTGAGCAATTCAGCGGTACGTCCACCCGGCCTCCCGCATGCCCACTATACGCCCTCGCTCAAAGTCCGTCAACTGCACATACGGTTCACGTCCACGCTGTCGCGGCATGCTACCAGTGTTAAAGACTGCGATGGAGCTCCGTATGCCACGGCAAACTGGCTGACACTGACGGCGGCGGTGCACAAATGCTGCGCAGCTAGCGCCATTCGACGGCCAACACCGCGGTTCCTGGTGTGTCCGCTGTGCCGTGCGTGCGATCATTGCTTGTACAGCCCTCTCGCAGTGTCCGGAGTAAGTATGGTGGGTCTGACACACCGGTGTCAATGTGTTCTTTTTTCCATTTCCAGGAGTGTATTTTCATTCGTTGTCGACGCTAACGATATCTGATGTTTTTGACTCCCAGTGAGACACAGAACTGTTGCGAGATCACTGTAAGTCCAAGGACGTTATTGCGAGCTGCTGGTGGAGAAAAATTTGGTAGCTGACGTCTCTTTTTGTGTAGTCAACAACGATATATGTGGGGTTCGATTACCAGTCAGCACCGAACTCTTCGCCATATTATTCTATTTCAAACATGCTCACATGTCGCTGCTGGTATAACAAACCCCTATTTAACGTTCGTTTTCTCTAGAATATAACAGCGATAGGTGTCGGGTTGGAGTCCTGGAAAGGAAAAAATTAATGTTTCGTGTCGTCATTTCAGTTAAAACATCTAGCTACTGCCGAGAAAATCCGATATGTCACAGTTGATTATGCTTCGATAACAATCCGAATAGGTTCTGTGTTCGTTTCCATGTCCAACACAAAGCCTCACCTCACGGCATTTCAAGTAAGTCACTTGTTAAGAAGCAATATTTAACATCTCTCGTAATTCTTTAACAGGGACAACAGTTGCTGGGTGGAATTCGCGTACGTTAAAAATGTTTACGTTTTGTAATTTAAAGTTGATATTTGCTACCTGATACTATCTAAAATCGAGGTATATCACTCTCTGTGTGCCCAGTCAGGAATGACTGATAGTTTCCTTCAGTCACGAAATCTTTGCTTAGTCTGCACGACCTGGGTTTGAATCCATATGCAGAACTAGATGGTTCGTCGTGTCATTTGCACTTCATACATATTCTCAATTAGCTGCTCGTGAATAACTTAAATTTTTAATGTCATTTTCTGTTAAATTATAAGTACGGCATGTTACTTTGAAGAGGAAATCATGAATACGACGAACTTACTGCGTGCATTACCTATCTGATGTAATAATGAGAGTGGTAACGTTTCAGGTATATCATTTATTGTAATAAATGTGAGCTTACAAGCCTTAAGGATGGTCTTATCTGTGATAAGGTGTTCCCTGATATTTGTAATATCGTGGTATTACTTTAGACCTTGAGTTATAGCGATACAGAGCAGTGTATTCTAGTGGTGACTTGTTGGAACGATTTTCAATAGTCCAACGACCATACCGAGGAGCGATTAGAGGACCTGCTAGACAGCTGCGGTATGCGGGTTGCATGCGAATTAGGAGAAATGCAATTCAGGTCGTTCGGATAGTTTTGAGCACCACTGTAGATCATGGCTGCCATGGTCTCCAGGTCATCTTTGATCATCGACCCACCTCAGTTTTGGTCTACTTCGAAAGTTCACTTTTTGCCCTTCCTTCACCAATTTTTTTCCTTTTCCTTGATTCATGTTCCAGCCATTAAATTCTTCTGCCGTTTATTACTGGAATCAAATTTGGTTAATTAAACAGCGTGTTCATTTTTGTTTTGCACTCTTCTTCTTCTTCTTCTTCTTCTTCTTACAATTCCTCTTCCACCTCCGCTACAACCACAATCTCATCCATCTACATTTACACCTCTAGCTATCGACGACGCTCTTCTTAGGAAATTTTGAATACTAAATCAAATAGGCATTTAAGAAATGATTGAGCAATGAGAATCTTACAAACATACTGTGGTTCAACCGTGGCACTAACTTCACTCTGGCAAGAAACAGGCATCCTTGGCGTATTGAACAAAGAAAATAAAACAAAAAGTAAGTCGGCAGTTCCAGACGGAAGTCCAATTTAGTTTTACGGACAGTACTCTGTGGTATTAGCCTCTTACTTTGCTCTCTTTTACAGCAAACCGCTCGCCCAGTGCAGGGCCCCGAACGCCTACAAGAAGAGAAAGGTGAGTCCTGTATGCAAGAGGGCTGGCTAGAAGGACCCACCCACAAAATTGCACACCAGCATCTCTAACAGAGGTTTTATGCAGAATTCTTGAACAAATTCTGAACTGGAATGTGAATTTTCTTGAGACGAAAAAGCTTCTGTCCACAAATAAGCACATTTCGGAACCGTCGCTAATGCGAAACCTGGCCTTTTCTCGCATGAAGTCCTACGTTCCGTGGGTGAGGGCAACATGCAGTCTCCATATTCAGAGTATTTCGGAATATGTTTGAAATGTTGTCAACTGAAGACTGTTAATGAAGGTATGAGCATGCGCAGTAGTGGCTCGAAGACTTGTTAAGTAAAGAACGCAGCACGTTCTCGACTACGGCCAGTGTTCATCAGCGACAAGGCTATCGTCACTAATGCTCCAGTCTAGTGTGATAGAAACGCTCATATCCTCTATACATTTACTTATAAATGGTCTGGCAGTCTTGGATAGAAGCTGTGTATGGCTGTTTCCTGATGATGTTGTGGTATACAGGAGGGTGTCAAAGTTGAGTGACTTTAGGAGGATACAAGGTGACATAGACAATACTTCAAATTTTTTTGACGAATGATATCTTGCTGTAAACGTAGAAAAATACAAGTTAATACCGAGTAGAAAAAACAGTCGTTTAAATTCGAGTACAGCAGTGGTAGAGTGGCGCTTGACAATGTCACATCAATTAAGTACCTAGGCATTAGACCGATGCAGTTTCCCTGTTTGACTCCTCCCTCCACTGCGAAAAAAATGGCTCTGAGCACTATGGTACATAAATTTCTGAGGTCATCAGTCCCCTAAAACTTAGAACTACTTTAACCTAAGGACATCACACACATCCATGCCCGAGGCAGGATTCGAACCTGCGACTGTAGCGGTCGCGCGGTTCCAGACTGTAGCGCCCAGAACCGCTCGGCCACTCCGGCCGGCCCTCCACTGCAAAACGAACTCCAAAGCTTTAGTCATCACTAATCATATTGGAGGTTTCATAATTGGTATGGTTTCAGATGTGACTGAAACCAATGAATCTGCCACTTCACATTTCTTAGAAATAATAAACGTGAACAAGTGGAGGATACAAAGACAGAGGCAGAATGCGGCGCGCCAGATGCGACAGGCTGGCCTCGCGAGTAACCACGGCATCCTCCGCCACAGTCCCCAGAAGTAAACCTGCTGACTGCTGGGCTGGCAGGGTACTGCGCGTGTGTAGGTGGGACAGCAGTGTCTGAAGCCGTGCTGAGAAGGGGGCAACCAAGTCGGGTAGCTTCTGGCAGCTGTGGCGTATACATGACTTGCATTCGGCACTGCTAATATAAGTTGCATGTTAACGAATGATCTTAGATCGATCTTTGTACCATGTATTGAAGAAGTCAAGGAGTGCTTGTATTATTTGTCGAAGTATGTAGAAAATTGTTCTATAGCATCATAAACACACATGACACAACTGCTGATCTAAGTTACTGTTAGAGTGCACTAGAACTTTTTTGATTTTTGCACTAAATTAAACAACGTTATTCCCACTTCAAAACTCTTTATCTGTCAAAACTTGTCTTTGTCTCATCTCAATATGGAGGTCATCCAAACGTTATAGTGACCCGCAAGATGGGGAGTCAACATTATCTTGCAGTACAAAACATTTGCCATCCTTTGCTGATAATGCTGACATGTCATCGCACAGTGGAGACTACAAGACATTTCTCACACCATAATTCGTAAATGGTGTTGACTTCATGGTACAATTAATAGTAAACGCTTCTGACAATTTAATGCAACATGGGGATGTGAAGTTGAAACACGTATGTAACATAGCAGCGATGGCGAGGCATTGTAGCATCTGTGACCAGAGAGTTTGCGCTTGACCGCGCGAGTGTTGCGAGCGGTTCTCAGTCGGTCAGTCAGTCGTTGCGAGTCTGTAGCTCTGTCTAGTTGAGTGCAGTACTCTGTTAGTAGTCGTCGCGTGCGGTACGCTAATAGTCGTCATGCAGAGCGGTCGGTCAGTAGTAGCAGCCCAGTGCGGTTGTGTGATGTAGGCGGTCGGCAACACTGGTCAAGATGGTGAATAAGGTATACTATTAATTAATATAATCATTAGATAATGAAAAAATTTATTTATTGTAATCATTCTCCAACAAGTCCCCCAATAATAATTTTTTATTTCAAAAGCATTTTCTCAAAAATTTAATTTTTTATTGAACTCAAGATTTCGTTGCACTTCCCATTTGATTCCACTTCTTTTGAAGAAAAATTCCACTAAAATCACAAAAAAAGAGAATATTATTATTTGCAATGCAGTTCCTCCAAGCGGTGCGCAACAACAAGAGCAGAAATGTGACATCCATTTATTCTGAGGTAAGACTTTAATTCTGATTGTTTTACACAGGGCCAAAGACCGATGTTTCGGTTTAATTGAATTTTCTTATCACTGAATAGACTTTAATATTTTGCTGAAGAATTTATATTTGAGTCAGATTGCGAATTTCACATTTTTGTTCCCATTGTCAGTACATTTCATTGTGGGCAGGTTACGCATAGAGCAATGTCCATTAGCATTTCTAATTAGTATCGTCCTTTCTTTTAAAATTTTTGTGGGGAGGTTACACTTGGCGACACCCAGTCCAGGATCGTATTTCGTTGAGAGTCTTTTGAGCGACAGTCAGATATCTGCTCTTATTTGCTTAGATATAATTAGGATTTGGCGCAACGCTTTTATTAACTTGTGACTTTTTTCTACAGGTCAACGGCAATTCGTTGCTCTGTTGTATTTGTGTGTTGTTTTTGCATTTGTGATTATTTGTTTTGTGAATAATTGTGACTGTTGTTAAAATGCCGCGAAAGACTGTGAATAGTGTATCGCGAGGTATTATGAACGAAATAAGCGAATTAAATAACTTCACCAATAATACTAGTGACACGCAGTGTAATCATGACAATCCTGCGTCCACTAACAATCAGTGCATTCCAACCACTAATGATGACTTTCACCTTAATGATGAACAAACGAACTCAATTGTCTCGTCTGTTAATTTGACGACAATTGATGACGCGGGACGCTCTATTGTAATGAGCGCTGCCCAGCTTAACACACCCGATTTGGAAAATTCAAGTAACATACAAACAAATTTTTCGAATGAAAATGGTCAGTGTACTGAACGTATAATGACTGACAGTGTACGTTCGACTGACAAATCTTTTTGCAAATTACGGAATGACCAAATGGTCACACAGAGCGTGACAATTGGATGTACTCCATCACAGAGCACTGAGAATGCAACTGCTACCTTTGATTTGAATCAATTTATGGCAATAATGCTACAGTTTAAGAGCGACCTTACCAAACAACTTAGTGACCAGGTCAGACAACAGAGGGAAGATAGCAAGCAAGATAACGAAAATCTCAAACAGCACTTAAATGAAAAACTTGACAATAATGACGAAAATCTCAAACAACTTAGCGAACAGGTCAGACAACAAAATGAAAAATTAGACGACAATTCCAGACAGTTAAATGAAAAATTAGACGACAATTCCAGACAGCTTAGTGAACAAATTAGAGCCGTTGCCGCGCAGTGCCATGACACTAAGGAACAGTTGCGCGTGGAAATTGAGGCTTGTTCACAAAAAAATAGCGAAGAAATTAAGTCTGTTGCGCAAGAATTAAGGGAAATGCAAACAGCCGCAACAGAAACACTCAGAGACGAAATTAGCGGAGTCGCTAAACAATGCTCTGAAAAAGCTACACAATTACGGGACGAGTTTAAAGCAATGACGGTAGAACTTTCGCGCACAGTGGACGCAAAGATAGACGCGAAATTCGAACAGCAGAACACTCAGATAAACGAGCGCTTTAATCAGCACATACAAAACAGTGATACGCGTTTCCGCAGATTTATTCAAGATCAAAACAAAGTAAAACGACAAGTCATGGAAACAATCACTGCACAAAGACAAGAAGACAAACGTAAAATGTTCGCGAAAGCGAAGACGTATGTAGACAATAATATTACTACAGTGTCCGACAAAATTAACACCATAGAACAGTTGAACGCGGAATTACGGGATGAAATTTCTGATCTTAAATTAAAAACAGATACACACACAGTAAATATTCAAACAGTGACGGACAGATTCGAACAATTAGATCTAACACAGGATTGTGATGTTATCAAAGCTGATGTTAAAAAACTGAGCGAAACTACGCGTAAGTTGCAAAAACAGATTAATGCGTCTGATTCTAAAACCGACGATCAGGTTAAAATACTGACTGGAAAATGTGATGAGTTGGCCAGTCGTATTGATGTTATCGATAATGCTAATGACAATAAATCAGACGATACTGCACCGGTTTCATTTATCCAAACACCTGAATTTCAAAATTTACAGCAGACAATTAATGAGATCGATTCATCTAACAACACGTTACGTAGGAAGTTATCAAATTTACAACAAGAAGTAACAGAGATGAAAAACATTTCAGTTAATAACATGCCACAACAGACGCCACTTTATGAACATGTGTCCGACTCACGCAGCGCGTATAATTTGGGTAATCTACAGAGAGTACGGGACTTAGATTCCGATCAACCACAGTTCAATAGATTCTCTTACGATCCTGAACCTGTTCCATCACACAGAGATGATAATTTCGACTACAAACATTTTCTGTCAGTGAGAAAGTTTAAGGTTTTCAAAAACGATAGGACGCAGATTCACCCACTGGATTGGATTCAACAATTTAGCTTTGCTCTTCCACCGACTTGGCCTGTAACACATAAACTTGAATTTATTTGCAGTTTTTTGGAAGGCGAACCGGCAACTCGTATGAGACCGATCGCGCGGCAATGCTATTCAGTAGAAGAGTTTCAGAATGCTTTTCTGTCAGCGTACTGGTCGAAGACGACACAGCGCGGAATTAAAGACCAACTAATTAGTTTGCCAAACTACGAGAACTCAAATTTTCCCAGTGTAACGCAATTTTTTGAGCACATGGTACAACAAAACCAGTACCTAAGTGAACCGTACAGTGAATCCGCACTTATACAACTATGCATCTCTAAATTACCACGGTCATTACGAGTGTCACTTCTAACGGGCCAGCAAAAAGAAAACGTTTCAGCATTCAGAGATCTTTTACAGCTCTTGGAAGTACAGCAATCCGATTATTCTTTTGTAAACAAAAACTTTTCGAGTAACAACCAAGGTCAACAACAGTACTGCAATTATGATCAGGGACGTAATTTCAATCGGAAAGATAACAGACGCTTTAGGAACGACAACTACCAAAACTTTAATAACAGGCAAAATTCTAATTATCAATACCATCAAAATTTTCAGCAACAGGAACAACACTTTGGTAACAATAGAGGTGTTTCACAACAACAACATCAAAACCAGCCGGTTAGCATACCTAACCAACAATGGAATGCACAAGGTCAACCAAGCTTTAATGTTCCGCCGCGTGCACGTATAGTCCCTGGTGCAACAAATATTAACGCACGGCAGCAAGGAAACAACTATGTACAAAGAAGACAGTATTTCAATTCCTATCGCAATACACCGTATAGGAATGATTATTACGACAGACGTAAAAACGATGAGCACAATTACCAGCGTACATATAATAACAGTCGGTCTCACCAACAGCAAAATCATACGCAAGAACATATTCTCATGAATGAACCCGACAGTAGGTACCATCCAGAGCGTAACACGTCTGGAAGAAGTAATAGAACAGTTCAAATAGTAGAAATGCCACAGAATCCTCCTAGTAACAATAACACGTCAGATAGAATCTGACTAGATACTGCACAGGACGCATCTTCTAATAATACAAGCACTCCCTTAGACACGCAAAATGTTGTTCACGAAAATGTAATTACTTTTGACGACATCAGAGACACTCTTTTACAGGAAAGACCAGTTATTCAGAAAACCATTTCACATCCTGTTATCGAAATTAAAATTGGTTCATCGAAATTCTCAGCAGTAATTGATTCCGGCTCACCTATATCTGTGATAAATGAGGAGACTTTCAACGAGTGCAACAAAGAGAATACGTATCCGACATTACCATTAGGCAAAACAAAAGTGAAAGGAGCAGTATCGAGTAAAGGTGTAGACGTTAAATTACAGACGCATTTATCATTTTGTATTGGAGGTCATACTTTCCACTCTAATTTTTGGATTGTTCCTTTATTGACAACAGACATTATTTTAGGCACGAATTTTCTGGTACAACACGACGCAGTTATCGACTTTCAGAATTCTTATTTAATGCTAAAGGATGAAAATGTACAATTGGCTTTAGAGTTTCAGCACTCTTTATCTACGGAAGAACAAACAATTAACCGCACAGAGGTCATTTCCGCAACACGTAACATAGACTGTAATCCCACATTGTTCACGGATACGTACGTACACAACTATAATACTCCAGACGAAGCTGACTACGACGTAATGCAATTGATTTCTGATAAGGTTAAAGAGAGCAGTGCAAGTACAGACGACGAACGAACGCAGTTACACAAGATTCTTTTACAGCAAGCTCCAGTTTTTGACAACATTCCTGGTACTATGTCCGGCTTTATGTATGAATTTCAAGTCAAACCGCACGACACATTTAAAGCAAAGCATTATCCCATCCCATATATTCACAGAGAACAGGTTAAAAAGGAATTTCAGGATATGCTTGACCAAGGAATTATAGAACCAGCAGTTAGTCCGTACATAAACCCGCTGCATATTGTTAAGAAAAAAGATGGCTCACTTCGCCTTGTACTTGATTCACGTCACATTAATGACATTATTATTAATGAAACAGATCGGCCACAGACATTAGAGGAACTTTTACAGAAATTTCACGGTACAGCTATTTATTCTACACTAGATTTGAAATCGGGATTTTGGCAAATTCAACTTCATCCAAATTGCAGAAAATATACAGCTTTTCTCTGTTTCGGCGACTGTTATCAATTTTGCAAATTACCGTTCGGCTTAACTATTTCTTCTGCAGCTTTTATTCGCGGTTTGAACACAATACTTCCGACAGAACTTAGAGACAGAATCACGACGTATGTAGACGACATTCTTATCGCAGAAGCTAACTGGTCTGAACACAATCTGATTCTTGAACAACTGTTGCAAACTTTTCATGCACAAGGACTTACAGTTAATCTTAGTAAGTCGCACTTTGGCAAAACTTCCATAAAATTTCTTGGACACGTAATTTCAGCAGAAGGCATTGCACCTGATCCGGAAAAACTTCAAGCTCTACGTGACATTACTGTTCCTACGACAAAAAAGCAACTACGCAGTTTTTTAGGCTTAATTAACTTTTTTCGTAAATTTATTCACCATTCTGCTTTAGACACGCCTAGACTATGCCAATTAACAGGTAAAAACAGTATTTGGTCTTGGGATAAGCAAGCACACTCTGAATTCATGAACCTGAAACATGCTCTGTTGAATGCTCCACTTTTATCGCACCCAGATCTTACCAGAAATTTTTCCATTGCTACCGACAGTTCCAACACCGCTTTAGGCGTACACATTTTCCAGGAAATAGAAGAAGATGGTTCAATAGTAATTAAAAACATCGCATTTGCAAGCCGCATTCTGTCACCTGCTGAACGAAATTACTCCGTTACAGAACTTGAAACATTATGTGTTGTATGGGCTTTTACGAGATTTCGGCACTTTCTTTATGGCAGACATACCACCGTTTACACAGACCACAGAGCGATACAATTTTTACTCTCGGCTAAATTTACTCACGACAGGTTAAGTAGATGGAAACTTTATTTACAGGAATTTAATTTTACAATTGTTCACATTCCCGGCACGCAAAATGTTATAGCAGACGCACTATCGCGTTCTCTCGGCAACAATCAGCAAGACATAGCAACCAACTTCTGCAAAACAAATTTCAGTGTCATGTACATTCAGCAAGTTGCATTTGAAAACTTTATTTCATCGTCATTACAGGACATAGCACAAGAACAAAATAAAGACAACGTGTGGAAAGAAATTAAACACCTTTGGCAAGATAAGAAAAATGTTACGATTAGAAACCACTACACTGTACGCAATGACATTCTGTTTCGCCGCTCTCATCCTGACAGCAACAATTGGTTATTATGCATTCCTGACGAACTGGTCAACAAATTAATTTGGTACACTCATTTAAGCTACGCACATTACGGAGCACGAAAATGTTTTCTTATACTGAGACAGAACTGTTATTTTACTAACATGGAAAAACGTATACGACGAGTTTTAGCGTCTTGTAAAATTTGCCAGAAAGCTAAATCAGACACCACTTCACATATTCCTCCTTTATATCCCATTATACCTGTTAAATTAAGACACATGGCCGCAGTAGACATTTTTGGTCCGATTCCGAGAACTAACAGAGGTTTTTGCTACATTTTTGTCGCTGTTGAGCTCACTTCAAAATTTGTTACTTTCACTCCGTTACGTAAAGCTACTGCTAAAACTGTTTCGAAAGCATTTGTAAAACATTTTCTATCTCATGTAGGGCATGTGATGAAAGTAATTTCTGACAATGGATCTCAATTTCGTAGTAGCGTATGGACACGCATGTTACGAGCCAGAAACATTTCTCCGATCTATATACCCAAGTACCACGCTTCTTCGAACCCTTGTGAAAGATTAATGAAAGAAATTGGTAAACTGTGCCGAATATACTGCCACAAAAGACATATTGATTGGGACACACACATATTCTCATTCCAAGATGTAATTAATTCCATTCCAAATGAATCCACTATGCTATCTCCGTCTGTTATACTGAAAAATGCTGAACCACCTAACAAAATTAAAGAATTAATAACATTTCCTACATCTCGTCGATTACGACACCACGAAATAATTGACATTGCGCTGAACAACATCAAACGTGCCGCAGAGCGCCGGAGAAGACAGCAAAAACAGGTTTGTACACGCCGCGTCTTTCACGTTGGACAGAAGATACTAGTACGTACACACTATTTATCCAGCAAATTAAAAGGTAAGTGCAGTAAATTTGAACTTCTATACGCAGGTCCGTATCGGATTCGCAGCATCCCTCACCCCAATGTTGTACACGTCGAAACTTTGAGAACCAGAAAATCGAAAGGCAATCACCATATCTCAAACATTAAACCGTTTATTGAGTGAAACCACTGTATGATTCAACACACTATGATGTCATTTACCAATGCAATTAATTCACCTAACTAATTACTGGTGATTATCGTATTTTTTCTTGGCAAGTGCCCGGCAAGGTAAGGTTAGCAGGTCGCTTTTCTTGTCGTTACACATCAGACCGTGCACATTTTCCACTTTTTTTTGTGTGTATGATTGTACTCCAGTTTTGTTTGTATGTATTGTGAAATAGTTAAGATATAACACACAACAGTCGACTTTGACATTTTTTTTTTTGCCCTATGACATCTCAACATCGTGACTGTTTTACATTTTTTTTTTTTTTTTGCTACTGCATTGTATTATTCTGTGTACATTTTTGCGTCTGAACACTGTCAACGTCTTTAACATATTACGTTTTCTGTCACGTTATGCGGTATGGTTAATTGTGTCACCATAAACCAGTCATTATTTAGTGGGTATATGATTTAAATGCAAGACATTAATCTCTGCTCATCAATTTCAGAAAGAAATGATGCATGTAAGAAATAAATTCAACAGAAATGGGAATTTCACCTACGGGATAAACGAAAGGAGATGCAATAACTTTATGAGGAAGAGTAAATGGATCAGGATTAACAAGCATTAACAAGACTATACTGTACTCATCACAGAATAGCAGTCTTAACTAATTTTTTTTTTCAGATTACAAGGTGATTGATGCAGGCTGTCAGACTGAACTACACATCTTAGTTTTAGTGATGAAATATGCTAGAGATAAGGAATAATTGTATAATGAGTAATGAAGTGATTTTTTGCAGATGGTAATGAATACTGATGAATAATGATGAAGGATATGATGTTATGAATAATGAAGTTTTTCTTTACAGGTGATGATAATAATGAAGTTATGATAATGTGGATAATGAAGTGATTGATAATGAAGTTTTTTCTTTACAGATGAGGATAATGTTGGAGTTTTATATTTATGCTATGTAGTTATTTAAGTATTTGTTGCAGTTTGCTTTGACAGCAGGTGTTATATTGCATAGTAGGATGACGGAAAGTTTTGGAAAGGACAGCTATGAAACACATTTTTATACACATTTCGCTACCTGTTAATTCGAAGTTCACTACTTTTCAGCATAGTGTGCGTTTCTTCTTTCAGGTCAATAATCCATTTTGTAATTTTTCCAGGAGAAGTTTTTCATGATACTTACTAAACCTGTTACTTATTATACCTGTTCTAGTACTTGCATTTTTAAATTTTTACCCATTTGTGTCTATCGTTTATAAATGTGATCACATGTACTGCCTTGTTACATAATCTTGCTACAGCTGACTCATGACGAATGACGTTACCTATCCTCATTTGCTGCAATAGGTCAAAAGCAAATAGTGTTATGTTTCAGCAATTAATTATCGATCCCAACGCAATGCATTGCTACCAAAAAAATGTATTACCAGTCCCACATAATGTCACTAGTTTATGATAATTCTGAATAATACTGATCAACTCTGAATAGCATGTCACTTGAGTAATGACCTCTTAATGAGACTATATTCAAAATAATGCTTTGTCACTAGCTAATAACTGCCACTGTTTATTGTAATGATACTACTTATAATGCCTGTGATTACTAATGATTTGACTGTAATTAACTGATTTTTAATAATGACTTCGTAATAATCTGAATAATACTGAATGATGATTCTATTCAATACTTGCTGGCCACTGAGTGCCAATAATTAATGTCACTTGAAGAATTGTTATTAATTATGCCATTAATTAGCCCTTTTTTTCCCATGTTGAGTTTTCATGTTTTGGTTAATGGCCAATGAGTGCCAATAATTTGTGTCACTCAATGTATTATGTTAATGCTAGGCCAATAATTGACTCTCCTTTTCAATTAAGGCTTCTGATGAACATTATTCTGTCTTACTAAATATACTTTGTAACTGGCCAAGGACCGCCACTGTTTATTGTAATACGATTACCCATGATGCCAGCTAGTGATTCTTAATAGATTGTAATGACACATAATTAATTAACTATGGTACTGTTTAATAATGCTTTGTAATTATTTAAGGCTAATAATTCTTACTATATTAGAATGACAAATGATTAATTAACGACAAATGATTAATTAACTGTAATTAGACAAATGATTAATTAATTGTAATTAGACAAATGATTAATTAACGACAAATGATTAATCAACTGTAATTAGGAAAAGGCTAATGATTATTATTGGAATGACAAATGATTAATTAACTGTAATTAGGAGAAGGTTAATGATTCTTAATTATATTCTGTAACTGAAAAGAATGCGATTATTTCATAATACTTTGTAACCAGGAAAAGAAGGCTACTGATCCTATGTAAAACAATTAATGAACATTTTTCTGTAATACTACATACTTGGTACAGAAATGTTCAATAACTGGGCTATGAATGCCACAAACTGCTAATTAAGTCTGTAATTGTCAATATTATGTGACTTGATGTCCTTCACCTCATAAGCTGACTACCCTGAATTACTGCAATGTCCATTTGTCCTGTTTATCCTAGTGATCATGGAGCACTATATTTGGTTTTTGCACTAATTCTACGTTGGTGTGCCTTGTAAGAGTGTGGTGTTGACACGACATGCTGTCCACCACCATGAGCGATGAAGACATTATTATGGTCCCACTGTTTGGTGTACGTAATGTACTGCCAAAATGAAAACATGGAACATTACTACGACAGTTCAGTGTCTTGGCTACACTGATAAATTCTGATGGGAAAAGAACTTCAAGTTGTGTCACTTGGTGTTGTACTTCTGTGGAAAGATATGGACTTTCAGAGCAGCTGTGTGCAATCTAAAGTGCTACAACCATGATGCAATCCTTCCCTTTCCTATCCTGATTCTTGTCACATAAAGAAAAAAAAAAATTTTTTTTTGGTAACATCATTTATGTTCATAGGTTATACATTTTTCGATTTGTTGAACTCCAGTGCGAGTACACTTATGGCACTGGTCGACATGATTTTTTTTGCCATTGTTTATTTGTTGTGAAAATGCTAAAGACATTTTTCAGTGCATGTGCACTTTGGACATGATTTTCTTGCCATTATGTTTATTTATTGCGAAAATGCTAAAGACATTTTTCGATTTGTTCTGAAGTACAGTATATGTACACTCTTGTCTTTTATGTTGTATATACATTTTTTTATTTTCTGAACTACAGTGCATGTGCACTTATGTTAGGTGTTAATATGTTTTTTACTGAACTTCAGTGCCTGTGCACTTTTCTCATTTTTCAATATGATTTGTATAACCTTTATGATTTCCTGATATGTTCATTAAGTACACTCATGTCACTTGTCAACATAATATTTTTTGCCAGTCTGTTTATTTGTTCTGAATATGCTAAAGAATTTTTTCAGTGCCTGTGCACTTTGTTATCTGTCAAAAAATTTGTATATACATTTTTCTGATTTGCTACTATGTTTTGTATTCACATTTTGTCTTTGTCTGATACATTTTGTACTTAGTGCGTGTGCACAACATTTAAATATTCTGTAAGTTGTAGAATTTTGTTAATTAAAGAAAAATTTTGCCGCGCTTGGCAAGTCCAAATGACTCACCATCGCTGCCAAATTTTTGCCCCCCCCAGTGGAGGGTTATGAAACACGTATGTAACATAGCAGCGATGGCGAGGCATTGTAGCATCTGTGACCAGAGAGTTTGCGCTTGACCGCGCGAGTGTTGCGAGCGGTTCTCAGTCGGTCAGTCAGTCGTTGCGAGTCTGTCAGTCAGTCGTTGCGAGTCTGTAGCTCTGTCTAGTTGAGTGCAGTACTCTGTTAGTAGTCGTCGCGTGCGGTACGCTAATAGTCGTCATGCAGAGCGGTCGGTCAGTAGTAGCAGCCCAGTGCGGTTGTGTGATGTAGGCGGTCGGCAACACTGGTCAAGATGGTGAATAAGGTATACTATTAATTAATATAATCATTAGATAATGAAAAAATTTATTTATTGTAATCATTCTCCAACAAGTCCCCCAATAATAATTTTTTATTTCAAAAGCATTTTCTCAAAAATTTAATTTTTTATTGAACTCAAGATTTCGTTGCACTTCCCATTTGATTCCACTTCTTTTGAAGAAAAATTCCACTAAAATCACAAAAAAAGAGAATATTATTATTTGCAATGCAGTTCCTCCAAGCGGTGCGCAACAACAAGAGCAGAAATGTGACATCCATTTATTCTGAGGTAAGACTTTAATTCTGATTGTTTTACACAGGGCCAAAGACCGATGTTTCGGTTTAATTGAATTTTCTTATCACTGAATAGACTTTAATATTTTGCTGAAGAATTTATATTTGAGTCAGATTGCGAATTTCACATTTTTGTTCCCATTGTCAGTACATTTCATTGTGGGCAGGTTACGCATAGAGCAATGTCCATTAGCATTTCTAATTAGTATCGTCCTTTCTTTTAAAATTTTTGTGGGGAGGTTACACTCGGCTCCCATTTCTAATTAGTGTCATTATTCCTTATAAAATTACGGTGGGGAGGTTACAAAGTGTAGTGGTTAATAAAAAAGAAAAAAGAGAAGAGAAGAAAAGAAAAGATTGAAAATGTGGGAAGAAAGGGTGAATAAAAAGGGGGTTTTAAAATCGTTAATGACCGTGAAAAAAGGAAAGAATGAAATGCAAATCGGACTTCGCATTACAGAAAAGTTATCGGACTTCGTGATTCGGAAAAGCTATTGTTCGGGTTGTTCTTTGTGGCGTATCTGAGCAAAATCAAACCAATTCCCACTACAAAAATTATTTGAAAGAGAACAGAGAATAACAAAATGTGATTAACAGGGGGAAATGGCGTAGATAAGAGTTCATTCTTTACCATGTTAACATGTCTTCTCTCGTGCGGCGTCCAGGTCTTGTTCTCCAAAAATCTCCTGCTTCATTTCTGCGTGAAAAGTCTTAGTTGCTCCGAAATTTTGCAATAAATTTCATTGTCCAGGAATTAATGATGTATACAAATCAAAATCATCTTGATACTGAATGCAATGTATTTTACGTTTCTGCTTCCATCCTCCGAATTTCATACAAACTTCCACAATACGTCTGCACATCGATAAGTTTTTTCGTCTTCATCCAACCAATACTAGCTAATAAGTAAGTTAAGCTTCCAATCTCATGAGACAAAAAATGGATAGAAAACAAAAAGAGTTACAATTTTAGTACCTTCATTTTCTTATATATTTTCTCTGCCGTCGAGCGCTCATACAGCTACGAAGGTATAATTTATATCTGAGGGAACGAGTGTAGCGCGGCGAAACTCAAAGTCCCGCTACAGTAGGGTATTTTACGATAGTTTTCGAGTAGCACATTGAAGTATGCCACAAGTTACTGCAATTTAGGTGGAGCATGTGTATTTGTAGAGCACTTAGTCACAATTTGGCGTAACTTGTTACGATTTGTTATAACACGTTGAAGTATAAGGTATTTTCTTATATATTGGGAATTTGTTACAACTTTGTTGTATGTTGTTGTTGTTGTGGTCTTCAGTCCTGAGACTGGTTTGATGCAGCTCTCCATGCTACTCTATCCTGTGCAAGCTTCTTCATCTCCCAGTACCTACTGCAACCTACATCCTTCTGAATCTGCTTAGTGTATTGATCTCTTGGTCTCCCTCTACGATTTTTACCATCCACGCTGCCCTCCAATGCTAAATTTGTGATCACTTGATGCCTCAAAACATGTCCTACCAACCGATCCCTTCTTCTAGTCAAGTTGTGCCACAAACTTCTCTTCCCCCCAATCCTGTTCAATACCCCCTCATTAGTTACGTGATCTACCCACCTTATCTTCAGCATTCTGTAGCACCACATTTCGAAAGCTTCTATTCTCATCCTGTCCAAACTGGTTATCGTCCATGTTTCACTTCCATACATGGCTACACTCCATACAAATACTTTCAGAAACGACTTCCTGACACTTAAATCTATACTCGATGTTAACAAATTTCTCTTCTTCAGAAACGATTTCCTTGCCATTGCCAGTCTACATTTTATATCCTCTCTACTTCGACCATCATCAGTTATTTTACTCCCTAAATAGCAAAACTCCTTTACTACTTTAAGTGTCTCATTTCCTAATCTAATCCCCTCAGCATCACCCGATTTAATTTGACTACATTCCATTATCTTCGTTTTGCTGTTGTTGATGTTCATCTTATATCCTCCTTTCAAGACACTGTCCATTTCGTTCAACTGCTCTTCCAAGTCCTTTGCTGTCTCTGACAGAATTACAATGTCATCGGCAAACCTCAAAGTTTTTACTTCTTCTCCATGAATTTTAATACCTACTCCGAATTTTTCTTTTGTTTCCTTTACTGCTTGCTCAATATACAGATTGAATAACATCGGGGAGAGGCTACAACCCTGTCTCACTCCTTCCCCAACCACTGCTTCCCTTTCATGCCCCTCGACTCTTATAACTGCCATCTGGTTTCTGTACAAATTGTAAATAGCCTTTCGCTCCCGGTATTTTACCCCTGCCACCTTCAGAATTTGAAAGAGAGTATTCCAGTTAACGTTGTCAAAAGCTTTCTCTAAGTCTACAAATGCTAGAAACGTAGGTTTGCCTTTTCTTAATCTTTCTTCTAAGATAAGTCGTAAGCTTAGTATTGCCTCACGTGTTCCAACATTTCTACGGAATCCAAACTGATCTTCCCCGAAGTCCGCTTCTACCAGTTTTTCCATTCGTCTGTAAAGAATTCGCGTTAGTATTTTGCAGCTGTGACTTATTAAACTGATAGTTCGGTAATTTTCACATCTGTCAACACCTGCTTTCTTTGGGATTGGAATTATTATATTCTTCTTGAAGGCTGTGGGTATTTCGCCTGTCTCATACATCTTGCTCACCAGATGGTAGAGTTTTGTCATGACAGGCTCTCCCAAGGCCATCAGTAGTTCTAATGGAATGTTGTCTACTCCCGGGGCCTTGTTTCGACTCAGGTCTTTCAGTGCTCTGTCAAACTCTTTACGCAGTATCTTATCTCCCATTTCATCTTCATCTACATCCCCTTCCATTTCCATAATATTGTCCTCAAGTACATCGCCCTTGTATAAGCATAATTTTCTTACAATTTTGATGTGGGAGAGCGGATTTTGTGGTAACATCTTACAATTTTGCTGTAATGACATAATTTTTGGAGCACTTTGTAACAACTTTGCTGTAAATAAGGCGATGTAAGGGGCAATTTCTTACAGTTTTGCTGTAACATGGGGTAATCTACTACAAATTTGCTGAAACGTAGTAATCCACGAGGCAATTTGTTATAATTGTCCATTAGGAGATACAGTTGATTCCTTTGTTTGGGGGCTTGCTAACACATTTGGGTGACATTGATATTGGTTTTAAGTTGATAAGTTTTAGTAAGTAATGCTCACGATTTAGCTGTGAAAATAAAATTATTACTTGCATAGAAATATCAACATATTCTCAGTGACAAGTGCACTTTAAGCTCTGAGTCAGATCATGTGCCATGTGTACTTTGTATTCTTCTAGGAAACGGCTCTACGTATTTTGATAAATAATATATACAACTCTTGCTTCCTTTAATCAGGGGGTACAAAACTCGGCATGAAATCGTTGATAAACATGGAAGTTGTATCACTTATGCCAACATATGATCCAAAACTACTGTGAAGAATAATACAGACAAATACACGTGGAAATATCGAATTTTAGGATCCATTGAGCCATACAAAAGTGCTTCAGTGATCAAAATGTTCAACTTAAAAATTTTATTTATCCGTAACGTTCATCATAATTTTCTTTCGTAATTTCGTTTCTTTACAATTCATAATAGTGCAGTGCAAAGCTACACTTTGGTACTACGCAAATACGTAGTTTTAGGGATAAAGTGCATTAAAGGTCTTGTCATGAGATTGTAATCTTCTCCCCTAAAATGATGCTTGATCAGCTTGATTTTTGCCCACAGTCTCTGGTATAGCTAACAAAAGCTATGAGCTGCGAGCTTAGCGAGTAATTTTAGTACATTACGTGTTATATCACAGTTATAGATGTAGATGTATTATTACTGTTTCAGTTAATTTGAGAATACGCATTTGGGTTTTAGGCTTCAGGTGGGAGTTACACGATCTTATCATTTGGACATGTTGGGTGTTTTCATATCGCATTGGGAACATGATAAAGTTTCCTTTGTATTTTAAGATAATATGTAGTGCAAGCGATACAAGGCATTACATATCTCGTCATAAAGTATCATTCCTATTTTAGCTTGTGTGTTTTAAGTACCATGCAAATATAAGACTGATGGTTAAACACGTTACCACATGTATGCTGAAGTTATAAAGTAATACAAACAGTATTAGCGCTCAGTTACATCGATTACATTTAAACGTAAAACTTCCATCCCCTCCCCCTCTATAAAAGTGCTTAACAATGTCAGGGTATGAACACTCGATCTTTGTACAGAGAGTTCATTGCCTCAGGTTGATCTAAAATAGGAATGCCAATATCCGTTCGTAATCTCTTAATTACCACAGACAATTAGGAGAAGTGTGCAATAACCAATTTTGCTATTTAATCGTCTATAGTCAAATGTGCATTTCAATAGATAATAAATATATTTTAGACACTGAAGTACTGTAAGGTACATGAATGTTATCAACATCTTAACACAGTCTATTAAAAATACCTTCAATTTAGGTAAGATAATACTTAATTTGGAAACCTGTTGGCTATTAGAAAGTACAGAGAACAAGGAGAGCGATTGGCAGTTTCGTTTTAAAGGCAAGTTTAAAACTGTAGTCTGACTGGCTGTTTCGGTTTTCATGGCTGGTAAATCACTTGCGTGAGACTGGAGCTCTGAGACATTATGAAATGACAGAAATAGGCACGGCTTAGGCAGGGACATGACCTCCACCTGCCACAGTCGGAGTCTCTACCTACCATCTTCGGAGGAAGGAATGGTGTGCACACTCGACCCTTAAAACCCCTAACATTCCTACTGATGAAGAGTGCAGGTGGGGCGTACGCAGCCAACCTCAATCTAATTTTAAACGATTATCAAGGTGAGTTCAGCACAGTTGCTATACTCAACGAATAAATAAGATCTAGCAGAACCATAATATCTCGATACATCAGTCTGTATCGAACTCCGACTCAATTCGGTATCTCGGTAACAGTGACTTTGTATACAGTGGACAAAAATCACCATTTGGCCATGATCATGGAAGGAGGAGGTTCATTTAATCAAAACATTAATTAACCCAATCATTTGCGTTCTGTATAAGATGGTAGTTACTATATTACATGAATGCTGACGGACTACCATATGTACCGTTACATTACTGCGGCTTTTGGTATTACTTGCATTATACAAGTGCAACTTCATTTTTAATTGTATCAGTAGAACTATATATTCAATAACTTTACCTATCCAGTGTACCAGTACACTCTTGAGGAAGATAGTGGATAAAAAGTTTAGTTATTAATTAGTGCACATACCCCCTTTTTCCATTATGCGTCCGCATTTTATTACCATGTAGATAGCGTGGAGTGAGTCAAGAGCATGAATGTTTGCTCATGCATCCATAAATGCATGTGTAATGTCAAGTTGCTGACTACCTATGTTTCTGGGAAAGATTGCAAACAAAATAGGCATGACGTAGATATATAGTAGTATGAAATGTGTTGTGCCATGGTTGGTCACGGAAATGATTCAATTTATTCTACCGTGAAACAGAAAGTCGATACTGCCTCATCTGTATGCCACGATGGGCATCGTATCTTCGTCTTTTAAGTGAACGGTCGCTCCGTCAGAGCGTCCCCTTCAGGTTACTATCTAAGGTACGAGAATGAGTTATTTACAAAAGTAACTGATTAATCACTTTTCTTGTAAGTTTGTTAATAATAGCGAAGTGTTATAATGCACATTAATTTTTATATTTCCGGTAAATTCAATAGGAAGAGCAAAGTCTGATGGAATTTCCATCGTGCAATCATTGAATCATCAGCGTTTAGCTTTTAACCTTTAGCTTTAGGACTGCTGATGTTATCATTATCTAATTACAGGTGTTCCTTTCATATTTTTCCATGAATCTATATAGCATCAACTGATGATTTCTTTGTGAGTAAGGTATCAGCCATTGCCTTCCATGGGCTATCGTTGTTGGCCGCACAGACAATTAGCTTGCACTTTAACTCGGACATTTCATACAGAATACGTTGCATGTTTCGTGTGTACTGTATAAAAATATTATCGTGTGAACGTTCTTTCAATGAGGAACGATCTCACGGTCAGTAAACTGTATGCCACTGTTCTCCATGTACCACGTGGCCATGACTACACAGACAATGATCTCTCATCGTTCATCAATGGCTCTCATTTAAGGCAGAATGCGTGTGCAAACATACATTGAGAAAGCATATTAGTGTGTGAATTTTATCGGAATCAAGATCTATTAAATGGTGCGTAATGTGTATACCATCTTTTAAAAAAGCCATGTGCGCATGACTGTACAATGGGCAACCGCTCCTTGTGCACAGCTTTCAAATCAGGCAGTGTGCGTGTGTTAACGTGAATTTGATATAAACCTTTTGTGTGCGTTGTAGTCGATACGTGGACGATGTAGCTGTCTGTAAGGTATATGAAATATCTCTACTATGCTCGCACGTGGTCACAACTACATAGACGATGAGGTTTCTTCTTTCTTGGCCTGTGCGATGTTGTGAATTCTGTCACGCTGATACATCGATGAGCTCACCTTCTTTTTGTTATTACGCTTACTTGCTTAACTTCTACAATCAGTGGGTAGGTGTGCTCTCTCTGTGTACCGTTTGTAAATATTCAGTCTCCGTTCTGATTGCCCACAATTTCTGGTAGGCGTACGGTGCCCCAGTTGATTTCTTAAGACTTTTAAAGTGATTGTATTACGGCCCAGCTATAAAACCGACCTGTAAGTTACTGAGGACACTTCCCTTCCATATCATTGCACTAAATTGAAGAATAATGAGACCATTTAGCATACTGAGATGGTACACCACGCCCTGCACCTACTGTATGTACTTACAAAGTTGTATGCTTTGTTTCCCCCCACACACGTGCTTTCAAATACTACACGTTGGTTTAGCATACGGAAGAAATCTCTGTTGCTCACTCACGTACTTTCGTAAATAACTGGGTCCTTTTACAAACCACGGATGAGCACATAGTGCAAGAATACTCACTGAGGATAGGAATGAGTGGCATAATTAAGCCGAGTGGCATACGACACATTTCTTTCACTTTAGAGTGTATCATAGTACCGTGCTACGCAGATTAGAAGCTGGTCAGAGAAGGATACGTGCTCGAATTTGGACTTCTCCCCACAGAACCACTCTTACTCTATTTCTCCTCTCTAGGGATTTTCCCGAGTTAAAACGAGAGGATACTAAACCAATCCAATTTATTGCGCATGTATTATTAGCGCAGAATCATACCAGAAAAAAATGAGACTGTGGCAGTTGGACTTCAGTTTGTATATTCCGGCACGTCATGACAGTATTTTTAAACAAGCTACAAAGAAATTCAGTGGAGAAGCAGGGATAATTCCAAACAATATCTCCCGAATCTGACAACTCTCAGATTTAAGGAAGTGCACTTCTACTACAAAGAATTTAGCTACATAGAGGAGAGCAGATTACAGCAATCTATGCAATATTCTTCGGGCATTTTTTATCCAACTCACTCCCACACGTGTTGCAGCCATGAAATACACTCACACAGATTGGTCACATGTGCGGACAATTGTCCATGCCATGATCCTCCCCAGAGTCATTAGAGACATCGGACCACCAATATTACGGCTGGTTACATAACCTTCTCTAACAACTATAAAATCATACTGCGTAAATCGGCATTATGTGATGTTCGCAATACAGAAGTGAATGTAGCACTTACTGATGACTATTATCGTGTATATATCACAGACCTTTCGTGCCACTGAAATGAGCTTCATAAATGCCTTAGACTGAGCCCCAGGTTTAGTCTATTGTTGATTTCATTGTAACGAGAGGGAGACAGTCAGCTATAGAATAAACTGAAAATGAAACGTACTTTAAATTCGGCAACTATTATTGTTGCAGATGTACACTAAAAAAATAAGAGAACAATTGGTGAAATACGTAAAATTTATTTTTTTGATTTAAATAAACCAAGGATTCTTAAAGAAAATTGAAAAATGAATAAACACAAACAACATTAAATGAACACAGCAAAAAATTAAACACAGAACGAAAAACGAACCCAAGAACAAATAGAACAAAATCGCAACACAAACAAGAACTTTAGGAACAAACGAACATATTTTCAGTGGGTGCAAGCGGCACCCGAGGGTTGGTTACAGGGACTCTCAGCAACCACCTCTACACTGACTTCCTTCATCTTGGCATCACCATTGACACTCTCGGCTGCGTCCTGCTCTAGATCTCTAGGGGCTTGTTCCGTCTTTGCAACATGCACAAGAATCTCATCTGCGCCTTCCTCAATCGCTTCACATGCTTCACACATCTCGGCAGCACCCATGAGACTCTCAACTGCCTCCTCTAAATCTTTATTGGTTTGTCCCATCCTGGCAGCATTCACGAGACACTTAGCTGCCCCTTCCTCCTCATCTCCACATGCTGGTTCAATCTCAGCAGCATTCACAGGAACATCTGCGCCTTCCTCAATCTCTCCACAAGGTTCACCCGTCTCGGCAGTACACATGACACTCTCAGCTGTCTCCTCCTCTAAATCCTGATGGCCTTGTTCCATCTTTGCAGCACTCACTAGATTCTCAGCTGCCCCTTCCACCTCATCTCTACATACTGGGTCAGTCTCAGCAACATCAATGAGACCATGATCTGCCCCTTCCTTAATCTCTCCACATGCTTCAACCATCTTGGCAGCACCCGTGCGACTCTCAGCTGCCTCCTTCTCTAAATATTGATACGCTTGTTCCATCCTGGTAGGACATACTAGACTCTCAGCTGCCCCTTCCACATCATCTCCACATACCTCAGCAACATCAACGAGACCATGATCTGCCCCTTCCTCAATCTCTCCACAAGCTTCACCCATTTTGGCAGCACACATGACACTCTCAGCTGCCTCCTTCTCTAAATATTGATGGGCTTGTTCCATCCTGGTAGGACGCATTAGACTCTCATCTGCCCCTTCCAACTCATCTTCACATACTGTAACAGTCTCAGCAACATCCACGAGACCACCATCTGCCCCTTCCTCAGTCTCTCCACAAGCTTCACCCATCTTGGCAGCATCCGTGAAACTCTCAGATGCCTCCTTTTCTAAGTACTGATGGGCTTGTTCCGTCCTTGCAGCACTCACTAGATTCTCAGCTGCCCCTTCCATCTCATCTCCACATACTGGGTCAGTCTCAGCAACATCAATGAGACCATGATCTGCCCCTTCCTTAATCTCTCCACATGCTTCGCCCATCTTGGCAGCACACATGACACTCTCAGCTGCCTCCTTCTCTAAATATTGATGGGCTTGTTCCATCCTGGTAGGACGCATTAGACTCTCATCTGCCCCTTCCAACTCATCTTCACATACTGTAACAGTCTCAGCAACATCCACGAGACCACCATCTGCCCCTTCCTCAGTCTCTCCACAAGCTTCACCCATCTTGGCAGCATCCGTGAAACTCTCAGATGCCTCCTTTTCTAAGTACTGATGGGCTTGTTCCGTCCTTGCAGCACTCACTAGATTCTCAGCTGCCCCTTCCATCTCATCTCCACATACTGGGTCAGTCTCAGCAACATCAATGAGACCATGATCTGCCCCTTCCTTAATCTCTCCACATGCTTCGCCCATCTTGGCAGCACACATGACACTCTCAGCTGCCTCCTTCTCTAAATATTGATGGGCTTGTTCCATCCTGGTAGGACGCATTAGACTCTCATCTGCCCCTTCCAACTCATCTTCACATACTGTAACAGTCTCAGCAACATCCACGAGACCACCATCTGCCCCTTCCTCAGTCTCTCCACAAGCTTCACCCATCTTGGCAGCATCCGTGAAACTCTCAGATGCCTCCTTTTCTAAGTACTGATGGGCTTGTTCCGTCCTTGCAGCACTCACTAGATTCTCAGCTGCCCCTTCCACCTCATCTCCACATACTGGGTCAGTCTCAGCAACATAAACGAGACCATGATCTGCGCCTTCCTCAATCTCTCCACAAGGTTCACCCGTCTCGGCAGCACACATGACACTCTCAGCTGACTCCTGCTCTAAATCTTGACGGGCTTGATAGATCTTGACTGCTTCCACGAGACACTCAGCTACTCTCTCCTCCTCTTGATCCACCTTGAGAACATCCACCTAGGCAACCAAGACAGCTTTAGGTACTTGGTTAAACTGGAAACAACATTATACGCTAGAACTTACATTATGAAATAATAATGGTATGAGTTTTCAGACATTACGTTGAACAAGTGGTTTCTATGGATTATCACTGTTTTATGTCACATTCAAAAGAAATTAAAAATTTCAATAGTATTGATAGTGTTTAACAGGTAGTAAGATATTGGAATATTATTACCGCACAGGCATTAGAAGCTGGTGACTTAGTGTATGGTATGAAAGAGAGGGTCGTCCATTATCACCGATTGCACAATAATATATCGCTGAGATCCTCATACTGGCAGCATGTCTGTAAGTAAAATGTTTCGGGCCTACTGAAGAACGGGATACAACCCGTCCGCTCTGACCAATGACGTCAGATTTTGCCAGAGATGATTTACCACACAGATTTAACAGCGGAGACAAATGTTCCTAAACTAAGGAATACAGGAGAGAAAAACAGGTGGTAGATATATATAACGTCCAGTAATATTTCGACCATAATGTTAAGGAAATCGATTGTTTGAGTCCTGGTACTTCTGTAAAAAATAAAGGAAAAAAAGGACAGAAGTAGTGGTAGCATAGAATACCTCAGTTGACATATATATGAGTTGTATCTCGAAATTCAGTTGATCTGTGTAGGTTAGTTGTAGTATGGGTTACAAATTTAACGTACGTCGATTTCTTCGTTGTCGTTAGCATTGGTATCATATTCTTCAGTTGAACTGTATAGGTCAAGTGAAATACGGGCTACAAATTTTAAAGGTGTTGTTTCTTTCGCTTCCACTACTTCTAACATTCTGTTCTGATGTAGGTAGTATTACTAGCGAAGGCAGAAAGATCTACATACATGATATTTCATCCCATACTTCAGTTGACCTATATTGGTCAACTGAATAATAAGATACTAGTGCTAACGGAAACGAGGAAATCTACGTACGTATCACTAGCAACCTGTTGACCTATGTAGGTCAACTGAAGTATGGGATACAATTTATTTTTGGCTTCTATACTCATAGTATCGACTGAAATTTATCACAGTCTTGCTAGAGACGACAAGAAAACCAATAGCAGTGAAATTATTTTATCCCATTTTGTAGTTGAGCTGTATAGGTCAACTGAAGAATATGATACTAATTAATATTAGCGAATGGGAAATAACGACAATTATAACATGTGTATTCTGTACTTCAACTGACCTATATGTGTAAATCACATCAATGTTAGACATGTCGCTTTTTTCATCTAGCTAGCACCAGTATACCGTACTTCAGTTGACCTGTATACGACTACCGAAGTGAGGGATACAAATTTTGCGTATGTCGGTCTTTTCGCCTTCAGTAGTGCTAGTATAGACTCGGAAAATGATACTACCACCCGATGAAGAACTGTCAGTTACAAGCGTTATGTGGTTTGGGGATTCGCAAATGACGCATAATTCCCGATTTTCTCTTATTCCCTATGTTTTAAATGCCGCGCAGGTTGTGTATTAACAAGACAAAGATTTGAAAACCAGATTTTAAACTCTTTTTTCTTTTATATCGATACTGTGTTGTTTATAGACGGCTGACTGAAATTGAAGAAGCTGCAGAAAAATTGAAATCTGGGAAAATGGTCCGATATAAGTCCAAAACCCACTGAGAAAGGGGAAGCATTGCATTACAAGACGAATGGAAAACCAACAGATGAAATAGGGAGGGCAGTAGAGAATCACATGGGGAAAAAGATTATTTCCAAGATTATTTCCAACAGAATTCTTACCTAATTCACCAGATGCTGCTTTTAACTGTTTAAAGTAGAAAATTAAAAAAGAAAAACAGGAAATGAAGCCTCAAACGTGAATACATACACGTAAAAATAAGTTTTGCAGTAAGCTGAAAACGGGAAAAGAAGGCTGGATGCAGAAGAAATGCGAAACAATAGAAGCGTGTGTAACAATCGGAAAGTTAGATACCATATATGGGAAAATTATGGAAACCGTTAGAGGAGAGAGATTCAGATGCATAAATAACAAACTCTTACCTGGCAAGCCATTACGAACGAAAGGACGGAGGTCTGAAAGCTGGGTTTAACGTATGTATGGGTCCTACAAAGTAAACCAACTTAAAAAAGGAAGTGGATGAAGATTCGAAGTGAAATATGGTACACCAAAAATAGTTTCTCACTGCAGTAAAAGACCCAATTCGGAGAACGACTCATGGCATACACTACAGTGTTTCAAAATTGTTAAGATCACTGGTTGGGAACCTGAAAACGGTGTTCCACGTGATACGTAAAACATCCTAAGCGGGCCAAATACACTCAGGCTTTCAGAAAAACGTAATAATCCCATTCCCAGATAGGCCAAATGCTCACGAGATTCAAAGTTAACGGAATGGTCACGAAAAATCTAATAGAAAAAATGAAGACATTGGTAGCGGAGGTTTATCGTAAGTATGGGGACGAGTAAGTCATTTCCGACCTTAGAACTCTGAAGACAGACTGCTGCAAGACAAAAGCAAATCGGTAGGAATTCCATTTCTGAGGGTCGCAGAGATGAAATACAGGGAGTGATGTGGTCCAAAACGTGTGCATAAAACAAAGTGCAATTATAAAGGTCTCAGGATCGCAGGCATACAGCAGCTAGGACGAGAGTGAGATAAGATTGTAACCTAGCAATTCAGCAAGCAGTACGGAAAATAGACAAAAATTAGGTATGGGGATTGAAGCTCAGGGAGAAAAAATAAAACTTTAAGTTGAGTTCATGACATTACAGTTCTGTAAGATGCACCAATTTCCTTTGCTTAGCATTTGAACGAAATGAGTAATATCTTGAAAAGAAATTACCTATGAATACTAGGAAAAGTAAAAGTAGGATAGTAAAATGCGGGAGAATTGAATTAGCAGTTGAAGATGGAAAAATATTAACAAATGACACTGAGAGAAGTAAACTGAGCTTTGTTGTTTGGGCAAAAGTAACAGATTATTAGCAAAGTAGAGGACATGTAAACGTCAGGACGTTAATAGCAAAAAGACGTTTCTGAAAAGCATAAATTAGGTAAACTATAATATAAATTTCAGTACTAGGTAGTCTTCTCTCGAGGTATTTGTCTATAGTGTAGCCATGTACATGACTGGAACGCATGAAGATAGACAGTTCAGAAAGAATGGAATATATACTTTTGATATATTTCTCCAGGAGAATACTGAAGATGAACTGGGTACAGCGTGTAACTTGCGAGGAGGAAATGAATCGAAATGGTGGAAAAAGTCTTTTATCACACAATTCGCTGATAGCTGGGATCAGTTTCTAGTACGCATCGTGCGACTACATAGGATCTAATGTTGTTAACAGGGTGATGCGAGAGGGTGAGTGGGGAGAGGAGGTGGAAGGGTTGTAAGATTTGTACAGGTAGAGGAAGACTTGAACACAGTAAGGAGATTAAAATGAATGTCGGCTACTGCTCTTATGGAGAAGCAAAGAGCCTCTCACAGGATAGACTTTAGTGGGGAGCTGCATCTCATCATACTTCAAACGGGAGACCGCATCATCAACACCACCACCACGTGAACATTTTCTAACGGTTGCTTGGCCCTTACTTACCAAGGGGAAATGGCCGTATTGATGTTATTTATTGTAGAAGAGGGGCCTAGACTCCACGGATATACCCTCACGCCAAAAAAATTCTGTCGTGGTGCATTCTGGGAGCAGTTCTTATCTCACTGTAAGTAATAAAACAGCAGTTCTTACAACTCCACATTCAATAGCTTCATCACCCTTCTAACATTCAGCACACTTTCTTTTCCTAACCTTCTGTAATTGATTATTCTAGACTGTTATTGTCATGGCATTTGATAACACGCCTATTGTAATTTTTTTGTTTTATGTTGCGCACGATGTTTGGTGTAACTTCGGGATATTTTCACTCTGCCACTACGTGAACGTGTTATACCTGTTTCAATAAGTGGATTATATTTTCGTAACCCTTTAATGTATTTCAAGCTACCTGCTACGCCCTCATCTGGTTCTTGTTCTATGATCATAAAGATGTACTAGAATGGTGGAAACTGTGGTGTCACCGCCAGACACCACACTTGCTAGGTGATAGCCTTTAAATCGGCCGCGGTCCGTTAGTATACGTCGGACCCGCGTGTCGCCACTATCAGTGATTGCAGACCGAGCGCCGCCACACGGCAGGTCTAGAGAGACTTCCTACCACTCGCCCCAGTTATACAGCCGACTTTGCTAGCGATGGTTCACTGACAAATTACGCTCTCATTTGCCGAGACGATAGTTAGCATAGCCTTCAGCTACGTCATTTGCTACGACCTAGCAAGGCACCATTATCAATTGCTATTTATCTTGTGATGCATGTACCGTCAGACCGATGTCCACCAATTATGGATTAAAGTTAAGTATTCCAGAAGCTACGTACTATTTTTGCTACTATAAAGACCTTGTCCTGTTCCAGACCTCACGCCATCTTGCGTGAGCTTAAACGCGTGCCTTTCGGCTACCTGTCATAGTGGATTGGCTGTCTTGGCAGTCCACAACAGAAAGAATGCCTTGAAAAGCCGTATGCAAGAAATAGTGAAGATAAGGAACTGGAGAACGCTGAGGCAAGCAATCCGGAAGAGGAGGGAGTTTGTACCTCGTGTGATCAATTTTATCTCGTAGCCAAGCAGCTAAAACATGGGAAAGCCGCTGAAGATGGTGATAAACCAGCAAAACTCGTCAAGGCTGCTAGACAACAGCTACATGAAGAACTGTTACATTTCATACAAATTACATACGAAACCAGGGAACACCGAACAGACTTCGAAGAATAGTTACAGCTCCAACACAAAAGAAAGAATCTGCAAACAAATGTGAACAATACAGCACCCTCAATTTGATAACACATGCCACCCAGATCTTGACCTGTATCATTGTAACGCGGACTGAAGAAAGGATGGGTGTACAAAATACGGAAGATCAATTCGGCTTTGGAGGAGCTGTAGGCACACGAGAAGCAGTACTCGGGTTACGGCTAATACCTGAGACAAGACTAAGCAAGAGCCAAGAATGCAGCTGAATGTCGTAGGAGGAATGGTCAGTATTCAGGTGTATGACAGGAACGATCATTCGAAGCTTAACCGTCTACTAAACATGGGTTCTAAAATGCAGCAATGAGCACTTCATCTTCGATACTGTAAAAAAATCTCATCTCGACCTTCTATATTTTGAGAGGCGTAAGTATGGCCCAAATCACGAAAAAAATTATCTGTAAATATGGTCTGTAAAGTGCTCACCTTCAGACCTTTGGGCACTTGTGCAGCTCCACTGTTGTGAAACACATCTCTTCCACAAAACAAGTGCTTGCGGATCTTAAGCTACGAGTCTTAGAGTTTATGTTTACTAGTCTTTTTTGCTTCGAATGACCGTTCCTGTCGCATCTCTGAACACTGATCATACCTCACAGGACACTGTATATTGCCTACGTCGTGAAATAGAAAGTATTAGACGGTGTAGTCTAGCGATAGATTTTCGAGATGCTGAGAGAGGGAATGCCGTAATGTACCAGAACAGAGGAGTACTGCAGTAACTTTACAGAGAAAAGGTGGCTGCGATAAGAAGCGGATAACATCAAGAGCAAGCCACTGTTAAATAAAGTGTACGACCGGGCTGTTCACTTTCTGCTATCTTATTCAGCGGATACATTCGGAGGACTGTACATTAATTTAGGGACACACTAGGACTTGTAGTAGGAATTAAAATTGAAGGTAAGATAACAGACATGTTGAGAATTTCTGATGATACTACAGTGTTAAGCGAATGTGCAGAACTACAGAAGCGAGATGCAGATGAAAGTCAGCCCCATTTCTTCCTAACATGCAAATTAATAAAGTTAAGACAAAAACCTTGATGAGTAGACAAAATACCGCTGCCCAGTACTCACTTAACAATGAGGGACTGGAGACCGTAGAATCCTTTTGCTTCCTACTGAGTAAAACAACTCTCAGGCGGGTCAAGGAAGGATATTGCAAGCCAAATAAACCAGGCAACAGTTGCTTTCAACAAGAGCAGGAACCTTACACATCTCGTTTCATATCCCAATAACTGAGGAAAGACCTCATGAAGATTTTGTGTGGTGTGTGCCGCTGTACAGATATGAAATACGGACAATCGAGGAGGGGAAAAAAAAACTGATAGCCTTCGAGATGTGGTTCTATCGCAGAAGGCTCATGATTTTCTGTGAAAAGAACGTATTAAGCGAACTGGAGCACTGCAGGGTAGATAACGCAAGGAAGAACACAAGAGACAAACCTAGTCTAGTATACATCAACCGTTTCATGGACGACACAAGTTCCACCACCTATACTGCACTCAAAAAAAAAAAAAAAAAAAAAAAAAAAAAAAAAAAAGGCCGGAGACAGAAATGCTTTGCAAGCTGCTGATAGCCAACGTGATAGTTAAAGACCAAAGAAGAAGAAGGAGATCATGATAAGTTTGAGTAATTACCCTGTGCTACATGTGAGGCGAGAAATGCACCTACACTGTGTGATCAAATGTATCCATACACCCCCAAAAACATACGTTTTCCATATTAGGAGCATTGTGCTGCCACCTACTGCCAGGCACTCCATATCAGCGACCTCAATAGTCATTAGACATTGTGAGAGAGTAGAATGGGGCGCTCTGCAGAACTTCGAACATGGTCAGGTGATTGTGTGTCACTTGTGTCATACGTCTGTACGAGACGTTTCCACATTCCTAACTATTCCTAGGCCCACTGTTTGCGGTGTGACAAGGAAGTGGAAACTTGAAGGGACACGTACAGCACAAAAGGATACAGGCTGGCCTCGTCTGTTTGACAGAGACCACTGACAGTTGAAGAGGGTCGTAATGTGTAATAGGCAGACACTATCTTCACCACCACACAGGAATTCCAAACTGCATCAGGATCCACCGCCAGTACTATGACAGGCGGGAGGTGAGGAAACTTGGATTTTATGGTCGAGTGGCTGCTCATAAGCCACAGAACATACCGGTAAATGCCAAACGACGCCTCTGTTGGTGTAAGGAGAGTAAACAATTGATGATTTAACAATGGAAAAGCGTTGTGTGGAGTGACGAATCACGGTACACAGTGTGGCCATCCGGTGGCAGGGTGTGGGTATGGCGAATGCCCGGTGAACATCACCTACCAGCTTAAAATTCGGAGGTGGTTGTGTTAGGGTATGGTCGTTTTTCTCATGGAGAAGGCTTACACTCCTTGTTGTTTTGCGTGGCACTATCACAGCACAGGTCTACATTGATGTTTTAAGCATCTTCTTGCTTCCCACTGTTGAAGAGCAATTCGTGGATGACGATTGCATCTTTCAACACGATCAAGCACCTGTTCATAATGCATAGCCTGTCGTGGAGTGGCTACACGACAATAACATCCCTGTAATGGACTGGCCTGAACAGAGTCCTGACCTGAATCCTATAGGACACGTTTGGGATGTTTTGGAACACCGACTTCGTATCAGCCCTCACCCAACGACATCGATACCTCTACTCAGTGCAACACTCCGTTAAGATTGGGCAGCCATTCCCCAAGAAACATACCAGCACCTGATTGAACATATGCCTGCGAGAGTGGAAGCTGTCATCAAGGCTAAGGGTTGGCCAACACCATATTGAATTCTAGCATTACCGATAGAGGGCGCCACGAACTTGTAAGTCATTTTCAGCCAGATGTTGTGATACTTCTGATCACATTGTGTATCTCGCACACGCTGCTCTGTTAACCTCCTACTATGAGTAAATTTTTTGTCAATCCGCGTCACCTGTGTCAAAGTAAATGTTTTTAACACATCAAATTATAATTTGTACGCTTTACCTCAAACTTGTTGCTCAGTCTGGAACAGAGTATAATCCTCACTATTGCTCTAGCTGTAACTTAATCAGCTTAATTCTAAAGCAGCCTATATCTGTAGAAAACAAAGTAATTCCACTTTATAGACTAACATCCATTAAGGATGTGGTAATACCCTGTTAATTATCTTTTTGGTTCCAAAACCTAAGTATTATGGTGTTGAAAACTAATGTGGGCATAGTATCTCTAGCAGAACCTGCATGGAGACACGTGGGAAACCTATCATTCGCCTCAAAGAGAGACAGTAATACTTTCTCATAACCTGGGCCACTGCACTTCTTATCAAGTTAAATTGATAGTATGGACTGACAATCCTTTCACAAGATCACGTTTGTTTCAATTTTCAAAGAAGTGTCGTAACAGAGCTAACCCCACGAAATTGCATCGAACTGTGCTCTCATTGTGTGAGCAGTGTTGGAAGAGAGATGATTATGTTCTTTAGGTGAGACGATCATTTATTTACACAGATGGAATGTTTATGAGGCTGAATATATCCTACTCAGTTGTTTCAAGAGATCATACCAAATTACCGTTATCAAGCGAACATACTGGATGTAGTAATTATATCATTTCAAACATCCGTGTTAGATGGGATATAATAACCTTCTTGTAGGCAACAATCGTTTAAGTGTTGTAACTGTTGTGACTGCATTATCCATCCTCTACCGTTTCACGTGTTCTTTGGTGGTTTTCCTGGCGTCAATTATTCCCAGCTGCTTGTTTCACATCCACTGACTCTTGCGTAGCACGCAAATGGTTCAAATGGCTCTGAGCACTATGGGACTTAACATCTGTGGTCATCAGTCCCTTAGAACTTAGAACTACTTAAACCTAACTAACCTAAGGACATCACACACATCCATGCCCGAGGCAAGATTCGAACCTGCGACCGTAGCGGTCGCGTGGTTCCGGACTGAGCGCCTAGAACCGCTAGATCACCGCGGCCGGCGCGTAGCACGCAGAAGTGCTCTGCTCCACTAAGAGGATTGCCTACTTGTACTTATTTGTATGTAAGTACATAGGAAGTTTTGCTTTTTATTGTGATATTTCTTGGCGCTAATGAGACTGTTGAAGGTGTGACTGACCAGACGAGTGTATGCTACTGTGGTCGAGATTTGCATTACACAGCAGCATCTAAAGAACTTCCGCTATCCTTGATAGCAAATGACAACGGCAGCAATCGCACTGTAGCCAGACGTTCGTACCCTCACTAGCAACCGTATAATTTTTCAGCTATGATTCAGTAG
Source organism: Schistocerca serialis cubense (assembly GCF_023864345.2). Taxonomy (NCBI): domain Eukaryota; kingdom Metazoa; phylum Arthropoda; class Insecta; order Orthoptera; family Acrididae; genus Schistocerca; species Schistocerca serialis. The sequence goes on along the minus strand of NC_064645.1, from coordinate 37,826,790 downwards.
GATATTTTCCGAAGTCTTACATCTCTGTAAGAGACAAGCCAAACATAAATGGTATTCCACAGAAAATTCCATAAGTTGCACTAACTCGATTACGACTTTGTCGCAAACTGAAGTTCAGCTGCTGATCTTACAGCACTGCTAGGTCCACAACGGTGAAAAGGTAAGCCTGGAGCGGGACGAGAGACCATCTGGATCTTATGTGCTTAACAGCACGGCTCCCTGAGATGACAGGCTGCAGTGCAGTTCTGCTAAACGGATGTGTCTCCGACTGGTAGCAGCCATCGGACCGTTGAGACCCGCCACGACGGAGTTCTACAGTTGGCGGACTCATAATCGCTGTAAGCTAGCGTCTGTAACACGAGTAATATTTGTCGAACCCGTGACAGTTTTACAAGGGAATCTTACATTCCCTGAGTAGTACTTTATATTTACATTTGTGTCTTCGAACCAACGATTGTTGTATTATTGGATTCTAATATCTTGAATGAGTCTGTTAATACTTCATGTAAAGATGAGGGACAACTGCATTTCACACTCATGGAGATGTGTGCAAATCATGAGATTATCTCGATTGATATCACCTGTCTAATTTGCTAATTGTGCAGTGTGTACAATCAGAGACGCAGCTGTTTGCTCATCGCTCTCACACGCTTACTCTTAATGTTAGTAACAATGTCGACTTACCTCAGTGGGGCCCTCCTGCGGCGCATCGACCAGTGTTATATCTCGTTCCTTGGGGCAAATCCCTCTTTGAGTACTCAGGTCGCTGTCTTGATCCTTAAACGGTGGATTATCTTCTGCGACTTTATTCACTTTGAAGCGCCCAATAATGTGGACCTGTGGGTGGTTTGATCTTATAGTTATTTACTCAGCTAGGATGGCATATATCAATCATAGATAAAGCTTTAGATACTTCACGTAGCATTCTTAAACAGATTATACATTGAATTAGTAGCCCTTAAATGTAGGCTATATGGAGACGTCAGTTAAAAACTAACTTATTAAATAAGGTTGAGAATTGTGCGACACAAGAATGAAAGGTCGATGATTAGTGGCAGGTTGACACGACTATTTCTATCTCATCCATGAATAGTTACGCAGGCACTTGATAGGAAAAGCTGAGACGATGTGCCTAGATTGGAATATAAGAAACAATTTACTACCGAAGCAGTGCATAATGTGCAAGAAGACATAAAAAGCCGGCCGCCGTCGTCGAGCGGTTGTAGGCGCTTCAGTCTGGAACTGCGCGACCGCTACGGTCGCAGGTTCGAATCCTTCCTCGGGCATGGATGATGTGAAGTCCTTAGGTTAGTTAGGTTTAAGTAGTTGTAAGTTCTAGGGGACTGATGACGTCAGTGATAAGTCTCATAGTGCTCAGAGCCATTTGAACCATTTGACATAATGAGTTTAGCTCCCACAGAAGAATGAAACCAGCCTCTTAAGTGATAGATCTAACCACACGAGACATTTTTCGTGGCCCGTTTTGTAGGTAAAGTTCGAGAAGGTTTTTTCTTTACTATTTACCACAGTACAGCACAAACTTATGAATGCCAAATACACAATAAAGTAAGCATGTACCTCAAACCAGGGTGTTGTGCAAACGTTTTCGTAAACCCTGTCTGGTGCCATAGTCAAACTCCGTTAACTTCACTAACTCAACGAATCTAAATCAATTCCCAGCAAGAAATAAGGGTTTTTGTTGAAACTGACGTCAGCGATTTTCGTATCTGACACTAGATTTCCGTATTATTTCCTGAATCTGGGCGATTGTTTAAATGAGTAGCGGGGAATCGTACAGACTGCGTGTTGAACGCAGACCACCAGAAGAAGGGAGCGTGTGTCGGTGTCAGGCCACAGTACAGAGCACGTGGCGTGAGCTCCACGGCAGAGGCACTGTCCGTGTCTGCATCCCAAACGATGGAAAGCTGATGTGTACGTCTTAACTTGGGGTGTCCACTGGCGCAGAGGGGGCATGTCGTGAGTTAGCAGCTACAGGCTGTGTTCCCACGTTATGGGAACTGCTAGGTCCACAACGGTGAAAAGGTAAGGCTGGAGTGGGACGAAAGACCATCTGGATCTTATGTGCTTAACAGCACGGCTCCCTGAGATGACACGCTGCTGCGAAGCTAACTGAAATTTTGTTGACTCTGCTAAGAAACTTGCGAGCACTGACACAGGATAATGCAAACAAATTCTGGAGTGGAAGAACAGAACTCACATGTGTCTACATGGAGAACGCCTGATTGGCTGTACGTGACATAGGACAGTTGGTGGGAGACAGAATTCTCAGCTCCAGCACAATGAACCTATGACTGGTATATTATGTTAAACTAAATAGGGAAGGGAGATTTTTGTACTGTTACAAGGCATCTGATTGGCTGATGCTCAGGAGAGTAAGTCATTGATTATCCGACACCACGCACACTCCGAAATGTAAATAAAATTTCTGATACTTATTGGGAGCGGTCTGTAGAACAAACTTCCATCATTGACTCACCAGCGGACACATCAGTTGAGAGAGGCACACAGAGTTTCGGCTCTCAGGAGAGCAGTCTTCAGTACAGGTCAGATGACTGAGAGTGCAGCAGCCACTACGGCAGCCGCCCGTGGCCACAGGTAACGCTAAGTATGGTGAGCGACAGCGGCGTTCGCTAACTAAGCTGCAGGGTGTATGTAACGATTTCCGACTGACATTACGGCTTCCTCCTTTCAGTTGAGTTTACTGGTAATCTCGAACACAACATGTACTCAGTCAAGACAATGGGTGCAGGCACGAGTATTTCTGTACTTCTTTCATATATGATTAATATTCGGGAAGCAATGTGGAACTATTGCGAACGTGGTTGTTTTCCCAAACTGATTAACCAATCTTTGCCAAGGTGTGGGTATTTTAGCTACAGTATAAAGTAAGCTAATACACTACTGGCCATTAAAATTGCTACACCGAGAAGAAATGCAAATGATAAACAGGTATTCATTGGACAAATATATTATACTAGAACTGACATGTGATTACATTTTCACGCAATTTGGGTGCATAGATCCCGAGAAATCAGTACCCAGAACAACCACCTCTGGCCGTAATAACAGCCTTGATACGCCTGGGCATTGAGTCAAACAGAGCTTGGAAGGCGCGTTCAGGTACAACTGCCCATGCAATTTCAACACCATACAACATTTCCTCAAGAGTAGTGACTGGCGTATTGTGACGAGCCAGTTGCTCGGCCACCAATGAACAGACGTTTTCAATTGGTGAGAGATCTGGACAATGTGCTGGCCAGGGCAGTAGTCGAATATTTTCTGTATCCAGAAAGGCCCGTACAGGACCTGCAACATGCGGTCGTGCATTATTCTGTTGAAATGTAGGGTTTCGCAGGGATCGAATGAAGGGTAGTGCCACGGGTCGTAACACATCTGAAATGTAACGTCCACTGTTCAAAGTGCCGTCAATGCGAACAACAGGTGACCGAGACGTGTAACCAATGGAACCCCATACCATCACGCCGTGTAATACGCCAGTATGGTGATGACGAATACACGCTTCCAATGTGCGTTCACCGCGATGTCACCAAACACGGATGCGACCATCATGATGCTGTAAACAGAACCTGGATTCATCCGAGAAAATGACGTTTTGCCATTCGTGCATCCAGGTTCGTCGTTGAGTACACCATCGCAGGCGCTCCTGTCTGTGGTAGTGTCAAGGGTAACCGCAGCCATGGTCTCCGAGCTTATAGTCCATGCTGCTGCAAATGTCGTCGAACTGTTCGTGCAGATGGTTGTTGTCTTGCAAACGTCTCCATCTGTTGCCTCAGGGATCGAGACGTGGCTGCACGATCCGTTACAGCCATGTGGATAAGATGCCTGTCATCTCGACTGCCAGTGATACGAGGCCGTTGGGATCCAGCAAGGCGTTCCGTATTACCCTCCTGAACCCACCGATTCCATATTCTGCTAACAGTCATTGGATCTCGACCAACGCTAGCAGCAATGTCGCGATACGATGAACCGCAATCGCGATAGACTACAATCCGATCTTTATCAATGTCGGAAACGCGATGGTACGCATTTCTCCTCCTTACACGAGGCATCACAACAACGTTTCACCAGGCAACGCCGGTCAACTGCTGTTTGTGTATGAGAAATCGGTTGGAAACTTTCCTCATGTCAGCACGTTGTAGGTGTCGCCACCGGCGCCAACTTTGTGTGAATGCTGTGAAAAGCTAATCATTTGCATATCACAGTTTCTTCTTCCTGTCGGTTAAATTTCGCGTCTGTAGCACGTCATCTTCGTGGTGTAGCAATTTTAATAGCCAGTAGTGTACTTAATGAACGTAATAGTTTTCTGTTCGTGTGCGCTTATGTTTAACATGACGTTTAATATATACAGCCCTATAGTGGCCACTGTTTCATTCAGTAGTATCATAAACCTCCTATTTATATTCTTATAACGCCGCTAGGATCAAAATTTGGGAAATTCAATTTATTAATTTTGGCCTTGCCCAATACCTTTAACTAAACTCCTGTGATCCTATAGGAAGCGATTTGTTAATCGGTAAGGTCACCCGGTACAGATACTTCTGACTTCCACAGAGGTATGTCGATGGCTTCGTCGTAACCTCACAAAGGGAGCGTCCTAACGAAAACGTAGTTTATTTTTACATTATTATGCAGAATCTTGTGCCAAAGAAAAGTGTTTCTTTCAATTAAAAGTGAATCACGAGGAGTTATAGTTGCAAACTCACGCTTATCTCATCACGTGAACAATTGTTGATGGAATTTTAATAAACCAGAAAAGACTGCACTGGTGCTCTTCATGTGTCAGGTCTGTTTTAAGAAATTTGAGTTGTTCTCCGTATACCATTTGTGTCTGTCAGAGAGGATTTCATTAATACAGTTGGAATGTATTCGAAGTCTGATTAACTTCGACTAATTCTTACCAAGTTTTCTGCTATGTTAAGGTAGTCACCTCGCTTCTACCATGCACGTTAGATGAGTCATCACTTTCTTGCAGGCATAAATCGCCGAACTGTTGTAATTGATTCCGAGTGCTTTATTGGTTCCCTACTGTCTCATAAGTGCCACTGATGGTATTGGTATTCAGCTTGTGATTTCGTACGAGGGTATTCTACTGAAGTGTTCAGTTCCGTTAACAGTCTGGGCTAATATCACTTATACCTGTATCTTTACGTACATGGCAGTTTTCTCTTTGATATGATAGGTCCTGGCGCCAGTATTTGTGCTCAGTTAAATTCAAGTCGGCCAATCGGATTGCGGTTCTCCGTGTTTACATAAATCACATAAAACGGTTATCGGCATACTTGCGTTTAAAATGGGTCAAACGGTTTCATTCCCCGTCATTCCACACTTCGAACTACATCTATAGTGAATTCGTCGACACTGGATGCCGTTCGCTAGTCTTACGCCATTACCTCAAATCTGCGATACTGATGGACGGATGTGTCTCCGACTGGCAGTAGTCATTGGCCAGTTGTGACTCGCACAGCTGCAGGGCTATAATTTGTGCCCATGAAGCTGTTTGAAGCTGCTGTGTTTCACACAAGTGTTATAATCGTAACCCGTGGATATTTTACACCGGGCCTTACTGTCCCACAATAATAACTATCCATACGACCAAAGATTTACATCATTATCTTGTAACCAATCTATCATTTGACTGTAATAAAGTTAATCCCTTAAACTATCCTTCCGGAATTTATAATCGAAGAGGCATGTCTGGAGCATCTGAAATTCTCGATAGACATGATCTGGCAGAGTGGCTGATTCTGCAATGAGTGTAGTTTAAGAATGACCTGTTGTTTCTCAGCTCTCAACCTGTCTGTCCGCCTCTCCCTGCCTGTTCTCCACGGCAGTAATGACGCTGACTTACCCCAGCAGGGCCCTCCTGCGGCGCGGCGACCAGTTTATTCTCACGTCTCTTGCGGCGACGGCGACGCTGTTCAGTGTGTTTGCGCTCGCGGTCATCAGACGGTGGTATTTCTTCGGCTGCCTTTCTCTTCTTGACGCGCCCAACAGCATGGCCCTGCACCGATGGTTTGGTTTTACTATCGCTTATTCAGCTAGGATGCCATATGTCTAACGGCAGGAAACTTTAGACAACTGACTTAGCTTTGTTAAACAGATGGTATATTAAGTTAGCAGACCATAATTGTGTCTAATAACGAATGTGAAATGTGATGCTATAGGCGTTTGTCAAAAAGTAATATATCAAATAGAGATAGGGAACTGAGAGGCATGCGAACGAAAAGGGCACAGAATGTTTTAATGGGGCTCACTTAACCAAATAAAGATCGGTTGACACGAATAATGATAAGGCATCTAGGAATAGTGAACCCCGCACCTGAAAGGGGAAGAATGTGAAGGTGTGTAAAGTGTATAAACACCAGATTTTTGTCCGCGTCTTATTACCGACAACATATGACCACTGCAGTTCATAGCAGCACTTAGTTTCATGAACAAGTATTGAAGCTAACACTCCGTATGATCGTACATCCTGTACTGGACACATGAGGTAGCATGTCGAATGCACATGGGAAACCATGTAAGACTGAATCGACTGTTACCATGCGTTTTTAGCTTGTGTTTCAAACGAGTGGTATATTCCATGTCCTTGTAATTTTACAATGGACGTTTACTTTCCACAGCAATATCATTTCGTTGTATGTTACATTTATTTTAGGATATTGTAACCACTGCTATTTTGTATTAATGGATTATAACAAAGTGAATTCCTTACCTAGTCCCACGTGTACAAATGAGAGAGCTGTCTGGGAGAGTGACTGATTCTGCGATGTATACCCGGTAGAACTGATGTTTGCTCACCTCTGCACGGCCGTCCTTCCGAGTATCGTCCTTACTATTCTCTTCTTTCTTGACGCGAGGGGCAGGTCCTGGAGTCGGTTGACAGGGAAAGATGTCGAAGATGGACGGATATTCTGGCTCCCTTCGCTCTCTGAAGCGCCCGTACTCCATAAACTGTGGGTGTTTTGTTTTTGCTATTACTGACTCATGTAGTATTGCATATATCTAACACATAGGAATACTCTAGAGATTCGACTTACCACACTTGAATGGATTTTATATCACATAGGCAGTTCGTAAGTGTAAATTCTGAAGAATGTATTACATAGTGTTATAGGGAGTGGTTATAAATTAAGAAATCAAATAAAGTAGAGAAATGAGAGGTACAAGAGTGAAAAGGTGAGGTAAGCCTTTAATGGAACATGCTCAAGAGGATTGGACACAGGTTAATGGGATTGCTGCTGAGAAATCCTGAACTAGTGACCGGCCACTTGAAACCAAAACTTTTGTGTAGGTGCTAATTGTACAAGATATGAAGCAGATTTTGCCAATGCAGTGTGGTAAACATACTGATATAAAAATATTAGCCCATGAAGAAGAATGAAACCAGTCAAGAGACTCATGTTGCATAACCATAATTGATTAACTTTGGCCCAGGGTGGGTACAACGCCTATGATGATGTTTTGTTTACCAATTACAGCAGTACATGTGTATGCATAGTTTTGAACTCTAAGTACATAGTAAATTTTGTATGCAAATATAAACATCAAACTTGGAAACGAAAATATAAAGTTATGATAATAATACTACCCTAAATCATCTGCTGAATTACATTAATTAATGTAATACCTTGTTAATATCATATAAATTAGGTGTCCTGATAAATTATTAGATGGAATAAATTTAGCCACATATAATAATTCAGATTCATCGCACGGTGTAATAGTTTCTGAAATTGTATAGTTGCTCTAAAGTTACTATATCTTTTTTTCTTTAATGATTCACACCCGTAATATTACTCCCTATGTACACCGTTATTCTTTTTAATTATTGTTTTCTTATAGGACAATTGTTTCGTTTAGGTACCTCCCTAAGTAAACATACTTGATCTACCGTTGCAGAATATCTTTCAAAGGCCTAAATGGTTTCCAGTTTTTTGGTAACATCTAAGTTTCATTGGCAATTGTTCTTGTATGTTTATAGTTCCAGAACCTCCCCCTTGATGCAGCAAAGGCCGTATTTCTCCAACGAATAATGTAGCAGTGTTGTCAAATGGAAAAACAAGCAAGTATTCGTAAGTGCCAATGCTTTCAATCAAATTTTCCCTACTAATAAACGCAAGGAGCGTTCTAATGCAAACCAGACGAACAATTATCCATTAGATCGGACCCAGGGGCCATCATTCCGTAATACTTTTGATTTCCACAGGGTTTCCAATAATCAGTGTTCTACGATGCAGCAATGGGATTGTTTAAGGCAGTAATCTTAACTGTCACTCGTGCTACGGCTCCTTAACAGCACTTATGCTGACGCATTGACGATGATCTTATGGTTATAGCACAAGACTATTTGGGGATATGTATCGACTGACAAAGTCAATGTTCTTTTTGTGACGAAATATTCTGTCTATTGCCTTTGAGTAAGGCATGACAATTCCGAAACAGTGACTCTTTTGCACGGTTTACGCTTTTGATGTTGAAACTGGTAACTCAGAATGCTTGTCTGAGACATAGGTAAGGCTTTCATCAGGGAAATAAGCCGACAAACTTTTTATTGCACTGGTTCGCTATCTTCAGACGTCGTGGGTCGAGATTTCCAACACACTATGTGATATGTGTGGCTAGGAAAGAGCATATGGTCTAAAACATTTCTTCTCTGTCTCCATTCTTGAATCACATTTCTATCGTTAAGCTCAGCTCAAACAGTGATAAAATAACTACAACTGCAAGCAACGCCTTCAGCGGATTTCAGGGTCGTCAATGAGGTCTGGTTTAACCTGAGACAGAAAGTAATTCACCCAATGTCCCATTCGTTCATTAAAGAATTCACCCTCGAAGGATCTTACTGCTGTCGTGAGCCGAAAAACAAAATTCCACAATTCTGCTTACAGTTTGCCATCAGACACTGACGTGTTCATAACATGGCGCCTTTCTTAGATTCAGTTTCTGATTACGTGTAATAGGTGTAGGATGCCGTTTGGTCCACACAATATCTTGACGAGAAAATGTACCGGGAAACGTTTGGGAAGTGTGCATGAGGGAGATGGTGACGAAGTGGTCAATTGGAGAGGGAGAGTGTGTGAGTTAGCAGATGGAAGAGAGGAGACAGAAAACTTGTGTATTTCTTCCTTTGTAACAGTAAATTGGGAGAAATAAATACTTGGGCGCCCCCGTGTACTTAGCCAATAAATATATGAGAAACGGCAACTGGCTCTCAAAACTAAACTAATATAGCACTAAAATAAGCAAATCATAATTCGCACAGGTCAAATATGATGTTCTTTAAAAGTTAATTTTAAGAGAACGATGAAAGTAGATAAACGGGTGGACATAGACCGAAAAGATTATAATAGATTTACGTGGCACAGAGTGACCAGAAATTTTGATAAGTTAGTATGACTCCATTCTTGCCAAAAGAAAATGGTGTAGTTCAATCTTTAAATGGCATGTGGAGTGGACAAGTGTGGGTGTATGTAAAGAATACAATAAAATAAGCGGACAATAACCTGTGATGGGTATAATAGGTTCACAGTCATGAGAATATTACCGAAGGAAGCCATATGAAAAAGTAGAGTCTGATGACCTAAAAATAACATGGAGTTATGGTATTGCGTAGGTGACGGTTTTATATTTAGTTCTTAGCACAGCAGAAGTCACATACACTGATCAGACAGAACATTATGACCACAGACCTACTATACATATAAACACGTCCAGGCAATAGCGGCGTCACACGGCAAGGAATGAATGCTAGTCTGACACACACCTGTGCATGTACTATCACTGACAATGTTGTTCGTTTGTAGAATAGGGAAGGCGCGCGATCCATCTCCGTTGGGCTGAGGTCAGATTGTGATGGCCCAGAGGCTCGGCACGACCGTGCCGGGAGCTGCACGACTTGCCGAGTTTCCGAGAAGTTCTGTGCTGAATGACTTCAAGATGCAGCGAAACCAAAGGTAACACCATGTCCTTACGTCGTGGGGTCGGGCGGCAACACCTCATTACAGAAGTCAGACTGCAAAACCGGGACAGGTGGCGAACTGTGACGAAACTAAGATCAGACTTCAAGGCTGCGCAGAGTACATGTGAATCTGAGTACACAGAGCACCGAACACTCCTAACGAAAAGCCTCCACAACCGTCGACGCACGCGTGCGCCAATGTCAGCACCTGACGTCGGCAACTACGACTGAAATGGGCACGTGACCATCGACACAGGAGTCGGCACAGTGGCAGAGCGTTTCACGGTCTGATGATTTCCAACACCTTCTTCATAATGCCGATGGGAGGGCGCCAATCCATCGTCTTCCAGGTTAACAGCGCCTTGACACCTGTACTGCAGGATGGAGACAAGATGGCGGCGGCTCCATTATGCTCTGGAGAACATTCACGTGAGCATCCGTGGGTCCAGTTTAGCTTGTGCAAGGCACCGTAACGGCAGGGAGTACACTGTTTACAGACCAAGTACGTCCCATTATGACGATTACGTTTCCTGACAGCTGTGGTATTTTCAGCAAGATAATGCACCATGTCACGAGACCAGGAGTGTGGTGGAGTGGTTTGACGAACACCCCAAGCCGCCAGATCTGTACCCTACCGAATACAAGTGGGATGTGATCGAACGTGGCTTCAGAGCTTATCGTTCCCCTTCCCGGAATTTATGGGAATCGGATGACCTGTGTGTGCAGATGTGGTGCCAGCTCCCTCCAGCGACCTATCAAGGTGTCACCGCTTCCTTTCCAAGACGTGACAGCGCTGTTATCCGTGCCAAAGGTAGACATACCGGCTATTAGGTAGGTCGTCATATGTTCTGTCTGATCAGTGTATGTGTAAAGCCTGTATGAAGCAAAGTTCATGTACAACTGAAGCCAAATATATTCAAAACAAAATCCGTTTAAAACGTATGTTTATGATAATACTGCTGTAGAAATTAATATTGAAAGCGAACAGACATTATATGATTTGCAATTATTAATAATACACCCACTATTTGATTTATACGGATTTATTTAATTGTTAGTATTTGTCCTGTAATAAGACAAATATTTCGACTATATAATACTACGCTCCTCATTTAAATATATGTTCATTAGCTATGAAAGTATAGTTGCTTCATAAAGACGTAAAATTATCTTAAGGTGAGATCTGAAACTGTTCATGGGAAGTGATCGTGGATGGATGAGGGCAAAGAGATTTGGACAGTGAACCACCAACGATAAAGGAGAGCGTCTCCTTGAGTGTTCAGATGAACATAACATGATACAACAATCATAATCTTTGAAGTGCATAAAATAAAAAACTGAACCTGGAAAGTCAATGTGATAATGACACCCATATCATCCATTTTATATTAACGTTGAGAGCGTAAAGATATCAAATAAAGTCCAACAACAGTTCTCCAGAATTAGACGTAGACACCGAAAATGAGTGTATGTTTGTAAGGTCTCATTTAAGATTTAATATAAACCAGAAAACTAAAACAAATAGTTGGAATATTGAAAAAACTGGGAAGTTAAAAGAACAGATTTTGCTACTAGAGTCAGCATTGTTACTAATTTCAGCAATGCTTTAACATCGCTGTGCCATTTTTGATACGTCTTGGAGTTGCTCACCATGTTCAGATCCATTATTCCAGCATCAAGGTCTTTCTTCCACTCTTTTCTACTTGTGTAGCGCTCCACATAAGGTGTCGCTTCCTTCGTTTTCTTCGTTTTCTTCGTTTTCTTCGTTTTCTTCCTGCAGGGAAGACACGAACAGCACAAGATGCTGCGTAGCACCTGAGAAGCCAAAACAAAATCACTATACGCGTAAACCAGTGTCTATACATTAAGACAACCATGACGCCGCCTCAAACGTGGACTACACAGCAATCACAAAGTTGAGGTTTTTTTTGTGCACTGGCTCTGACAAGGATTTGACCCTTGCCTCAGTTTGTTGGAACAATCTCTTGAAACTGTAAAATCTGCGCTAATAGACGTGTTTATTCCAAACGTTGAGAAAAAATGAATTGTATACTCCGATCAATGCTTCACGTTCAGTGGGACTGTGGTGAAGTGCAATATGGAACAGTGCGGGTATGCATATGTTTTCGAATTAGTTTTACGTTACATCAAGTGAGGAGCTATGAGATACAATGGAGGCTCACTCAGTATCCCCCTGCTTCATTTATCCCAGGCGAACTGGAATTCCATATTACCAAGCCGTAACCAGTGTGTCGGTGTTCAGGACGTCCACGACGAATGGCATTTGCAGTTAACTCCGAGATAATATCTGGAGTATCATATTAACAAGTGAGGTATATTTCCTTATCCGAGCAGAGTTAGACACGAGAAACGTAAGAATTTTAACTCTAAGCATAATTTCCAATCATAATTTTCATGGTCCTTCAGTGGCATATTCGGTCAGCCGTAGACAACAGAGACAGCCTGCTACAAGAAATCCATCTAAAAATGTGTGTGCTGCTTCGATTTCCGAAACGTGATCCAAACTAGATAGGCGTATCACCTGTAGAAGGTACTTTGTTATTAGGTCAGGCAGACTCGACTCAAATGGGGGTGCCGCTGTCCTGCTGCGGCAGGAATTACTTTCTCGGATATACACATTAGCTCCCCTACCGCAGGACTGCAGATATCGGTAGCACGAATTAAATTACGTTCTGTATTATCCACCCCGTTAGCCGGTTTTTAAAACCCGAGAACTGAGATAGATGAAGTAAGAGTGAAAAGTAGTGTTGCTCCAACTTGAGCAACCGCTGGTGCTCTGCGGGAATTCCAGCGCTCACACCTCTGTTTAGGGAAATTAGTGTACAAGAGACCCAGGGCAGAGCTCACCTAATGTAATGGAAGACAGCCACCACACAGTCCTCAACGACGCCTCTCCTGTCCTGGAGTCTCTCGCCACAAGAGGGGCTCACGTAGTTCTTGCCACCAAAAGTGAATATTTGTACTCGGTCGATATTGCATATTGCATCAAAAATCAGGATAAGGTAACTTTTCCTGTTATTTGGACGATGGAAACGACAACAAGAGATTGGAATTCTTTCCTAAAAGTCACTCTTTCAAAAAGTAATAATACAGTTGATGAAGTAAGTTTACCAGAGAACGTCTTAGAGTAAGTATTTTACTACACATTCTTTAGAGTATTAAATGCGAAAGACTTCTAGTATCAAAAACGACATTTAACTTAGTTACATGTTAAGAACTCCGTGGTACGGTGGAATACGAAATACTCACCAGTGACTGCCGAACGACGTCTAGAACTTCCGATCTGTGGAAGATCACCCGTGAAACTGGGATGTAAAGGCTCGAACTAACATGTTTTAAAAATTGTGAAAACCTCTTAACTGGATAAATTCCCCCCAGCAGTCATCGCATATGATCATTTGCTAAGACCGCCGTCTCAGATGAAAGAGATAAATTATATACGGAAGTCCTCTACGAATTCAGTCCTCGGAATGTATTATACTCACTGTCTGGTGCTCTCTCTCGTGACGAATCGTCCCTTCTACGAACCTTATCGACATCTGAATTAGAGTCTGCTACCTCCCTGAACAGTTCAAATAATGGTTCCAGTTTCCTAATCTAAATCGATGCCTGGAAGTTCAACTTCCTACATACCTATCCCGCTGTCGGCTTGTCGGCGTTTACTGAAAGAGCTCTTGAAAGACTTAGTTTGTTTTATGTTCAGATCTTTCCAAAGCGCAGTGCCAAGAGTGTAAGAATAAAAAAAAATTACTCATACAAACTCAAGAGGACTCCCTAAACGCTCAGATCAGCGCACTACTCTGTTTTTAATATACACACGAGATATGAAGAACATCATTACACCAGATGTTAAATCTCTCCAGTATGCAAATGATTTATCGCTTTTCTCCTACACTTAAAGACCAAATCTCTATGCCTAATGTCAGGCAGAGCCATTTACACCTTCAATGACTGTATGACTGCCGACGACCTAACAGTTTGACTAAGAAATTTTCTACAGTTGTCATCAGCCCACTGTGTAACCACGAAAAGAACCAGCATTAACGCAATGTGACCTGCAGCTGGAACTTGACCGTTTGACCACTGTAACTCTGTCTTCTTCCGCTGCATCATCGATTAGAATGATCGTTGTACCATACCGTTGCGAAAGGTGCACTTCATCAGTTTGTTTGTAGAATTCGGGTGCAGGCTTGTAGGCCTTGGAGAACTCCGATCAACTTACAGGAATGTCTTACTAGGAGAAGTTGTCGAAGTCCTGCTGCATGACGACGTCAGTACTTGGAGAGATATTTTAATAGCCAAGTAGGGCAGCAGCCCAATACAGATTACTCATGCTCCTGCGACAAATGAGGGTGTATTCCACACACAAAGTCCGCATTGGAAACGAGGAGTGTTTGCCCTCTGCTAGTGAAAGCATTAGGCTCAGTGCACAGTATCTACAGTTAGGTTCAAACAGATACATCCACAGACCAACTTAGAAATCCATTCCGCTATCAGACGTAAAATCTCGGTAGTCACTATTTACAGTACGATGAAAAATTGCTTTGGCACAATGAGTTGCAGTTTCATTGCCTACTTTAAACTTGACTGACGCACTTTGTTCACTTTTATATTGATTGCTTTTAATTTCATGAGACTTCAGCAGAAAGATGCGTATTACTTCTCCCGAAGCTGAAGTATTCCTAAGAACTCCGTCTGCCGCCACCTTGTTAATATTTTACTGCAGAAGCGGCAGCGATTCGAAAAGCTCTGACATTAGGTATTTATGTGAGGCTCCAAAACCTGCTGTAGTCTAGCAATCAAAAAGCGTGTTCCATTCTATTCAGACTAGAGTGTAACAGTAAGGTGAATATTCAGGTATTTGAAATTTTACTATAAGCATTGAGAAATAAACGATAAGGCATGAGAATTTCATTCCAATGGGCCTCAGATCATGTATGGCTGGCTTAGGAGACTTAAAGCTGGCGAAGAATTCCAATGATTCTGGATGTGCGGTGAACGTCGTTCAATCATCCTCAGATTTCCAGCTGTGGGCGACACTGCGATCCAGCCAGTAATTAGAAGGTTCTTCTGTCTTCGAGACTTTCAGCCTAGCAGGAAGCTGAAAACTATCTTGGCACTTATTCCTATGAACCATAAGTTCATCCTAACCACTTACATTTGGTAGGTGTCAGGGATATCCGTTTCTACGAGTGTCAGAACACACAAGAAAGAAGGAGACGCAAGTTACCATCTGTTTACCTACAAGTACTTGGAAATACATCAAAACTCTTTAGTGTAAAACCTTGTGAAATTGATGATTCCCATTCCAACAAGTGCTCATGTTTTCTTATATCATAGGGATCCTCAAATATCTTACCCACTCCTTCCGATGCGTTTACGCTACATACTAATTTTATTTTCTTCTAGCTCAGAAAAGTAAGTAAATTCGCTGTCCTCGATTGTGGCTTGTACTTCACACCACATGCTTTCTGTCCACCACGCACTTTCGTTTCTGCAAGCTCCCAGTAGGTTGACTGAAGAAACATGTTTATCGCAGCGTTAGCATGGTTTTAAGAAATAGAGGTAATTTCTGTACTTTTGGACTGGATTGACTATAGAAAACGCATCAAAATGTTAATATACCCTGCGCTATAGAGAAAGAGATCATTTATTTCCTCAAAACAACACAGCGATGCTGTTTATATGTGTAGCGCTATGTCTCCATTCGGAACATTCACAGTAAAGAATACTAGACGTAGAAGAGAGCGAAGAAGAGAAGGCGAAATATGACGACAAAGATTACGCATTTCCAATGAGGTAACGCACCAGAACACTAAAGCCTATGCTAACGGAACATTAAGGATGTTTAATATAGTACATCTACCTGAGATGTTGAATAAAACTTGTAAAAGTTGATTCCGATTGCGTTGCCTGGTTTTAAGGATACCTGTCTGAAGTCAGGCATAGAGATTTGGCCTTTAAGTGCAGAAAAAGGTATAAATCATCTGCATACTGGAGAGTGTTAACCTCTGGTGTAATAATGTTCTTCATATCACATTTATGTAGTGCACTAAATGCAAAATACGTTTTCGTTTGAGAGAAAGAGAAAGAAGGAACTATTTTTTCAGTTCCATAATAAATAGAGTCAACGACCTTGCCGCAGTGAAGACACCGGTTCCCGTCAGATCGCCGAAGTCAAGCGCTGTCGGGCTGGGCTAGCACTTGGATGGGCGACAATGCGGTCTGCCGCGCGCTGTTGGCAAGCGGGGTGCACTCAGCCCTTGTGAGGCAAACTGAAGAGCTACTTGTCTGAGAAGTAGCGGCTCCGATCTTGTGATCTGACACACGGCCGGGAGAGCGGTGTGCTAGCCCCATGCCCCTCCACATCCGCGTCCAGTAACGTCTGTGGCCTTAGGATGACACGACGGCCGGTCGGTACCGTTGGGCCTTCATAGCCTGTTCGGATGAAGAGAGAGAGAGAGAGAGAGAGAGAGAGAGAGAGAGAGAGAGAGAGAGATAGCAAATAGAAGAAAGAGTATAAAGGACCATATACATAGAGACTTGCAAACGTAAGTGACACATGTCGGCCAATGCTTGTGCAACAAGTGTGACTCGTTGTCAGAAGACAGTACATGCTCTGGGTATCTTGCAGACACTGTTCTCCAGTGATACAGATAACAAGTGAGAGTGAAATCACGCGACAGCTGGACACGTACTCCAATTTTGAATTACGCGGACGGTACGATCATTGTGGGCATAACGTCTGACACACAGGTTAGCCGTGAATTCTGACGCTGTATGGACTACATTCAATATCGCGTTCAGCAACAGTGAAATTCTGCCAACAGTTTGACCAAAGCCGGACAGATGAGGGTCATGCTGATCGCCAATGGAGGCCATCGACTTGTACGTCTACCGTAGACGGCAATGTGAAGGTATCGAGGAACTGATTCACGCCAGTCACAAATTTTCGGACGATGAAGACATTTGCACAGCTGTTCTACAATGGCTGCGTGGCCAGGAACGGGTTTCAATAGTCGAGAAAATGAGCGACTGTTAAAACATTTCGAGTCTTGCTTACAGAGCTTTGATGACTGTGTTGCAAAACATTGTCACGTATCTTGGCGTGACATAACAAAGTGCAACGTACTTTCTGAAGGCGCTGGAGTGAACAATTTTCTGATAGCATTTTATGACATAATAATTTACTTTTTGCGGTACTTACGTAATGTTTATATATTTCAGTTGTCAGATTACAAATAAAATATCTAAAGATAAACCGTGAAAATATGTCATCATTAGGATGTAAAACGAGTTTGATTTGTTATTTCAGTCTCATTCGGTCCCAGAACATTTAATTGGCAACCAATACAAAATTTTCGTTCGCAAAACCCAAGCTCAGAACCGAGGAGAATAAATAAAGCTCCTGTTTGAAATTTTAGACTTTCCCGGAGTAATCAGAATCGAAAGTCTCCTCAGAGGCCTGTATACTACGAAGACCTGCAACCGTGGCATCAGTTTTCAACAGGACTCAGCAGCAAGAGTTCTGATAAAGATGGGGAACAGCTGGATCGCCGAAATACTAAATGAAATTGATTTTATCATGCGGCAGCCAACCTGAGGTGTCATTCTAGAAAGCCCTTATTTACTTTACACGAAATAATAGTGTGGTTGTACGAAATATGGTTTGTTATTTATAAGTGAATACTCTTGTTAATCTCTGTGTGTATGCATTTCATTCTCTCTTAAATACTACTTCGTGTTTTCTGGCTACATTTGATACGTGAAGATTCCTTAGCTCTAAGTATTGAACATATGTGAAACAGCAAATTAATTTAAAACCATTGTATACATTATTTGTACTATGTTTTCTCTGCATATATGAGTTGACATTTGGACCGCGCAGTTTGCAGTATGGCTCAGTAAACCCAAGCGAAATAATGTAGTAATAATAAATTTAATAAAAATGCAACCAAGTAAAGGCTCCGTGTGTGTATGTGTGTGTGTGTGTGTGTGTGTGTGTGTGTGTGTTGACTGTCCTATCTATGCCTTCTTCATGTAACTCCATACTTTACTTCCTCTGCTCCCCAGTTGATTAAAGTCGACTTGAGAGCTAATATGAGAGGACTAACATGAATGTCGTTAGATAACGACCCCAAGAGGGAATGGAAACCGGCGCATCAAATGTATCTAATGCCTAGCAGCGCTTAGCAGCCCACATCTGATGTCCTAATGAGATACAATGTATTCTTTGAGTTATGGCCGAGAAAGAAGAGAAGGCCGTGTTGGCGAAGTGGTTAACGCGCTGGAGTTTCATACATCTCGAGGTGCTGAGATCCTCATTCAACGTTTTCGCCTGAATTTTGTTCATTTTCTCAGTCCACTTCAAGCAGGTGTCGGATTGATTCACCTGAAAAGGTTATGACCCGTTTATTGGTACACCTTTGTCCGATCCGAACGTCGACGAGACGTCAAAAGCAAATTTTCGTTTCTTTTCATCTAGTACATCACAAAGTAGGATAAAGTTTGAGCGCAGTTCTAGAAATTTCTTTAATCAGTTGGCAACTTTTTGGATCCTTAATCGATAGCTTGGATATAGAGTAATCAAGTTTGCATCATCTTAATTCCTTCCTTCAGCCTACTAAAAACATTCACTATTTTATTTAGAGTTGAAAAGTAAAGAATAAAGTTAATGCCTCATAGGGTAAAACTGCCAAGGTTATCATTGATATCCATCCAACTTTTTCGAGTTCATGTTGTCTCCCTGAAGTACTAGACGTACCCTAGCAGCAATAATCCTATTTAGTTTCTTTCACTAAATAATTCAATTATGAATCCATCGTGATCAAACATTTGAGACTCGAAAAATAAGTTCTAGTTACGTTTACTGTATTTCCTTATCCGTGTTACACCAGTTCTCAGTTTGCTCCCGTCGCAGAATGAGGAAATTCTGTGG
Organism: Schistocerca serialis cubense; assembly: GCF_023864345.2. NCBI lineage: Eukaryota > Metazoa > Arthropoda > Insecta > Orthoptera > Acrididae > Schistocerca > Schistocerca serialis. The sequence continues at coordinate 37,807,828 of NC_064645.1, read as the reverse complement.
TCTTTCAGCTCTTTTTGTGTAGTCATATATCTTGGAATTTATATGCACATCACACTTAAGCACGTTTACATAATTATATTTCAGTTACGCCTTTCTTGTTATTGATATATAACTGCTTCCAAATTAGAACACTGAAGATTGTAAACTCGGCAACAAGCTAATACAAGTTAGAACATCTAAATTGTTTCGTTATTACTCATACTTACACCCAAACCTCCAGACACACAGATCGGTACATAACGTTGTGTGTCAATAGAGTACCAACCAAAACACCGATTTAGTTCGTGCGGGGTGCTGTCGTCCAATAGAACATTCATAAACGATAATTAAAAGTAACTCCAGCACAATGGAGTATAGGAGAGGCGTATCTGTGATGAAACGCCACAGAGAGCTGGGGTAGGTGAGTGGGTAAGGCGTTAGCTCCTCGTCTTAAACGTCCCGAGTTCGAAGCACACTAATGGCGACATTTTTAAAACAGTTTACGCGTGAAATTGTTATAAGGGATAACATATTCGTGACATGTAATAGGACGTTTCGAAGTGTGTAGCACCCGGGTTCCCGGGTTCGATTCCCGGCGGGGTCAGGGATTTTTTCTGCCTCGTGATGACTGGGTGTTGAGTGATGTCCTTAGGTTAGTTAGGTTTAAGTAGTTATAAGTTCTAGGGGACTGATGACCATAGATGTTAAGTCCCGTAGTGCTCAGAGCCAGTTGAACCACTTTGTAGCAATGTTATTTTTGCTGGCCACCATATCCCGTTATTACACTCCAGGAACCAAGGAAAGCGTAGGGGGTGCAACGAACATAGTTCATTTATTTTCCTTTTCTCTCATAAATACCACCGAGAATACCAGGTTGATACTCTATCGACACATAACGTTTGGTACTGATCTAACTTTTTCACATCTGGAGGTTTGGGTGTTAGTGATAAAATGCTATGAAAGGGGGGAGGATCATCACACAGAGCCGACGACGATGTAGTTCGGCCACACATGTTGCAAGGTCTTGACTTCCAGCGCCTAGAAAAACATATGTGACATATTTTCCTGAACCTGTAAACCACTATAACACGTTCCGAAATACTTCACGTTAATGATAATGCTAAGCCGACAATAACAGCCAGTATGAACGTTCTTACTACGGACTATTTCAGTTTTGTCTCCCACTACGTATGGTCGTAAGTAGTGGAAAACAAACTACTGATACTGTCAGGGAATAGTGATGATGATACAGCAAATGTGTTTTTTTATTTACTTATTCTTAGCATTCTTCTCACATGCATCTAACAACGTATTTGCTTTCCCTTCCACCTTCTTGTGGAATGAACCCAATCGCTTACGGTAATAAGGCAAGTTGGTTCGTACATCCAGAAAAACTGTTTATTTAATATGGATGCTCGTTTTGCTATTGCAGTTTTACATTTACGTTGAAAACGATTCCATAATTACTGGACATAATTCGGTAAGTTCTGACTGATGCTCAAAAAAAAAAAAAAACTTATATTGGACATAACGCGATCTATTTCGATAGAACGTAAAGCGAAGAACGTATCTACGATGGCGTTAGGTGGGAGAGTTCCGGATGAGACATTTAACTGACTTATTTGCTTGAGGTGTATGTTTAATGCTGTCTGCAGAAACGTGCAAACACGTGAGATGGAGTTAAAATTTAGCAACGTGCATTCTCGATTACTGTATCTGCACTGTGGACTTGTGGAAACAGTTTCACATGAACTAGCACAAACACTATACGTTGCTCGCATTGGCAGTTTGGTGGAACTCAACGAGCTCATACTGTGACTACTGCAAGTTGTACTCCACTGAAGATGCGTAAGTTGATTGCAAATCCGTTTAAATGATCGGAATTACCTATCAGTTACTTCGTTGGCCATACTGGTACAGAAATGCAAGACGATAAGAGAAGACCACATTGCTGAATTCGATTTTCAGAAAATCACAAAAGATCGTAATTCGGATGCTACTTTCAGTCATTGCACAAACGTGGAAGTGTTAGTTTTGAGACAAGTATTCATGAAGCAGGAAATCAACTGAAATTCCTTGCCAGAGGAAACGCATCAAGGTCGGACGAGAAGCTGCGACATTCTACAGATGCCACTCAAAGAAGTTGCACCCCTTCGATTACCAGTTTATTACAGGTCGCTGGAGCAACTAGGTAGCTGGAGCAACTGACGGTACCAAGCGATGGGAAAAGAAGCGCAGGTCAATCCAGTTTTCAGGAGAAGTCGCCGGGCAGATTCACATGATAATACGGCGCTACTGACAACGTCCGTCTGATGTAGATCTGTGGAACAAGTTTTATGCTCACTCATTTGGACGTTTCAGCAGAAAGAAAATCTGTAAAAGAGTCTTCTGCAGACAGAGATCTTGACCGACTTAACAAATAGTTCGCAAGCTGACTCAACCTGTAATTATATACCATCGGGATTTTTCTCACTATGTAGGCGTTAACTGATGCATGCTATTTTAAAAAGTTTCAGATATTCTTGCAGGATGTAGTATTATTCAGAACTGAAAGAAGAAAATAATGACGTGTTCGCAAACAAGAACATATTGAGATATAGATCGTTGCATATCCCCAGTTCACAGTCTCCGTTATATTTACAAGTAAGGCGGCATTCTCACGTGATGGCACAGTAAATTACGGCGGTACGGTCGTGAGGGCTGATGCCATTCCTGCTGCACACGTGGCTTTGTGGGGTCATGATTGCTTCAGCATCAGTTAATGCGCAGCAGTTGCAGGTGACAGACTCATTGAGCGAGACACTTATCCAAACAGGTTAACAAGTGCTTTGTATTACCGATTACCAGTCCTATTGCAGAACTGTGCACAGTGGAGCACTATACCGCACCGTTTCTTAGGAGATATCCTCGCCGAGTAGGTCCGGTATTATGTCCCCATCATTCACCGGAGACGAATGTGCCGGATTTCTGGCTGTGGAGGCATTTAAGGTCATCGGTGTATGCCCAGTCCATCGACAAAGTGCGAACGTAGCAGGAGCGTGTGACCAACGCATGTAATGCAATCCGGACAGAGGCAAGTGTATTTGAAAGAGAGTGTGCTTACAGAGAAGGATGTCATGGTCCGAGAAAATAACATGCCGCCCTACTTACAGAGTCTAGCTCCATGTGTGACTATGGGAAATTTCCTTGCTGATTTGGACAATACTGCGCCAGTTTGGAATATATGATACTTGCTTTCGAACACCTGTATTTATCCATGGGTAGTGTAGATGATGATCGTATGTCTCAAAGACTGACCACAAAGAATAAAAATAATGAATGCCGTTAAATGGGCGAAAAGTTATGAGGTGGTTTGATCACGAGATTGGTTATCCGTCACTGGAATCAGTCACAATCTTCGAAGCTCTGGAGCTTAAGTTCGGACCGGTTTAAAGTTGAACGACCCAACAAACGTGGCTCTTGTTATGGCACAACGGAAGCAAGTAGCCAAGAGGTCCACAATGTTCCACCTATTACGCACGACTGAAGTACATACGTATATGAAACAAATGCTACTCTAGTATGATGCAGGACTGTCACACAATCAGCTTAACAGCTCATGCATCCACATTGGTGATAAGAATAATACACAGAAGAATGAGAGAGAATGATCTGGATCCGCTTCTGGATTTGGCTTTGATGCAGATGGACACGAGCAAGCAGTGCTGACATAGTGATTGATAACTGAAGCAAGATTTATGGGAAATTAAGACAAAAGAGAACAGACTAAGTGTTCGGCAATGTAAAATGTTACCACATGTTCACAATTTACAGGAAATGTGTAGCCTGTAGGAAAATACGGATAATATAAAATATGTACAAGAAGCAAGAGGGAACGAAGGAAATGAAAACCAAGATCGGAGTGCTCTAATTAGACAGGACCCTATGGTTCAGCCAGTACGTCTTAGAAACAATCAGGGGTGTACAAGAGATATTCATGAGTTGGATTTGAATTCAAAGTGGAAGATATCAATGAGAGGATTTGTTGATGACATTGCTACCCTCATTGAAAGTTAATTAGAATTGCAAGACCTGTTGAATGGGATCAATAGTCTAAAGAGCACACACAGTAGTTACAGAGTAAACCAGAGAGATTAGAAAGCAATTAGGAGTAGGAGAACACCGATAAGCTCAAAATAAAAATTGGGTCATGAATTAGAAGAATGAAGGCCTTCCTGGTCAAAAGAAGCCCAGTAGTATCGCACATTGGCCTTAACAACTAATGAAGAAATTTCTTTGAGTATTTGTATGGCATATAGCATTTTATGGAAGTAATCAAGGATTGTGGGGAAACCGCATAAGATGATTGTCGAAGCGTTTGTCATGTGCTGTTACAGAATGGCGCTGAGAATTACCTGGACTGTTGAGATAAGTAATAAAGAGTTGAAACTTCCTGGCGGATTAAACCTGTGTGCCGGACCGAGACTCTAACTCGGGACCTTTGCCTCTCGCGGGCAAGTGCACTATCATCTGCGCTATCCAAGCACGACTCACGACCCGTCCTCACGGCTTTTATTCCGCCAGTATCTCGTCTCCTACCTTCACAGAAGCTCTCCTGCGATGCCTTGCAGAACTAGCACTCCTGGAAGAAATGATATTGCGGAGACATGGCTTGGCCACAGCCTGGGGGATGTTTCGAGAATGAAATTTTGACTCTGCAGCTGTGGTGCGCTGATATGAAACTTGCTGGCAGATTAAAACTGTGTGCCAGACCGAGACTCTAACTCGGGACCTTTACATTTCGCGGGCAAGTTCTCAACCATCTGAGCTACCGAAGTGTGACCGAAGTTTGGAAGGTAGGAGACGAGATACTGACGGAATTAAAGCTGTGAGGACGGGTCGTGTGTGTTGGGTAGCTCAGATGGGTTTACTCCCACGTGTAGCAGTCGCCTCGATTGCTTTTACCTTTTCGACTCCTTGTGTGGGGAACTTCTGGATGTTACTGTGATACCAGCCTGTTTTACTGATCATTGAGCCGTAGCCGTCACGTTTAATTGCGAGTGGCAAGCGGATAAATTGTTTCGTCCTTCCTGGCTGCTCAGTATAGCCTATTTGAGGATACCTCTCTTGGTGTAGTCCTGGAGGACGTATGGGTTCGTTGTTCTCGTACTATGGGCCGATACTCGTCTATTATCGCATGGTGGACACTGCACGTTAAACCACAAATCCGTAAGGCTCTCATGCGTTTTGGAGCTGCGAAGGTGGAAGACGATCGACGAAGGCAAGAGTTTTACTACTCAGTCTTACGTCAACTGTACAATAGTGCTACGCATGCTCCCCTACGGGTTACTGATATACAGTGCATCAAAGCCAGATTGCTGCAGCACAAACGCATTCAAATGGAGGGTCTCAACCACGTTCCCTTTCACAAGACGAATTGACGCCACTATACCATCTAGTGAGTTTACTGGCGCGCCGGAAACGTGTGTGCCTTGCCTCCCTCACGACCTCTGACGTCCGCACGTTCACCTCTCACCGTAACTTTTCCGACTTTATTTACACCTGTTCTAATGATCTGTACGAATCCCATGTCCCGGCTGAAAACTCTCTCGACGACTTTACACCCTTGCTGCATCGCGTCGTCGCTCCTCAATTAAATGACGCATTTCTGCGTCCCTTTCACAAGGACGATATATATGATGTTGTTACAGGATCTGAGTCCGGCAAGTCGCCTGGATTAGGCGGTATTCCTAAGGAGTTTTATGTTCAATTTTGGCCACTCATTGGTGACACCTTAACATCAATGGTAAATGAAGTGATACCGGGAATCTCACTTCCTGCTCCTTTTCAGGAAGCTAAACTGGTCCTCCTCCGAAAACCACAGGTTTTGATTCCCTCCGTCCTATTACTCTCCTGAACTTCGATTATAAAATCGTCGCTCGAGCAATTAATATCCGTCTCTCTAAGCTGCTCGATACCATTATTGCCACCCACCAAAGCTGTGTGCCTGGACGCACGATACTGACTTATCGAATGTCGCGATGTAATTTCGGTGGCCGCTCCCACTAATATCCCAGGAGCTTTGCTTTTTCTTGATTTCCAAAAAGCGCTTGATCGTGTCAGCCATGCTTTCCTAACGAAAGTGTTCACCGCTGTCGGCTTTAATAATGATCCTCGGCAGGTCTTAAGTCGCCTTTTTGCCGGTATCAGGGTCTCGGCGATTGTGAACGGCGACCCTACCCCCCAGGGTATCGATCAGACGGGCTTTACACTACGGAAGCCCCTTGTCTATGTCCCTTTTTGTCTTGTTCTTAGAGCCCTTACTTCGCCGCCTCACCATGCAGTTACGTGGCTGGACTATATTGGAGGAACCTTTTTCGGTCCGTGCATACGCTAATGGCGTCATGGTCTTAGTGCGACATGTCGAGGACATACCGAGGCTTAAGGATACCTTGGATTCATTTTGTCGTCTTGCTGGTGCTCGCATTAATGATCGTAAATGCACGTTCCTACCGTTGAGGGGCTTCAATAATGTCGTCATTCCTTAGGCGACAGTCGTCAATCGCCAAGACCTTAGGGATCTTAGTGGATCGCAATCCGATCAAAATGGCGACACTAAATTGGCGTGAGGTTGCAAGTCGTGTTCATGTGGCGATCGTTGAACGTGAACGCCGTTCGCTTAGCCTCCTTCACAAGGTACGGGTTTTAGAAACCTATGTCTTCAGTAAAGTATATTAAGTTGCGCAGGTCCTCCCGCTTCCCGCGATGATGGCCCGCAGACTGAAACAGGTGTCTGGTCGAGTCCTGTGGCGCCGCCGTATTTTTCGTGTCCGGTACGAAGTAGTGGCCAGCCCTCGAAAGCTTGGAGGATTCGCTCTTTCCGATATCAAAATGAAGACATCCCTCTTATTTGCCTGCCGCAATGTTTTAACCTGTACGCGGGGGGTTCTTCATTCTGTTACCTCTCGTTTACCTTTCCGCCTCCGGCCAGTCTGTCTGACCCCTCCTGTTGATGTTGGACGGATTAATACTAAATTACGGAACATTCGTGAATATTTTCTAATTATGGGTGCTGACATACTTTCTATGACGCATATTAATACGAGCATGCTGTCACTTTGTTGGGGTGCACCATTTTCCCTTTCTTTTGTTCTACTTGCTTCCCCATTAACGTGTTGGAAAACCATCTGCTCTCATCTTAGTCTTCCTGTACTTCGGATGGAGATGGCTTCAACGTGGTATAAGGCCATTCACAGTCTGATACCTACTGGTGATCGTCCTTTTGGTATTGGGCTTCGTCCGACTGATCAGTGCGAGGAATGTCATCAGACTGACGCCTTACTTCACAGGCTTGTTGCTTGCAGACGGGATCATTGGCTCTGCTTCCGCCGTCAATTAGCTTTCCCTTACTCGAGGGCCTGAAACTGCTTTACCAGACGACATTCTCCTACATCCGGAAATTTCCTTTTTTCCTTTCCTTCAGACGAAAACAAACACGATTGTCAGCTCTTGGGTTACTATGTTCACTATGTCGTTGAAGGTGGGAATGACCCAGATCCCCGCGCTTTTCGCCATTATCTGACAACAGCAGCTGCCACGATTCCGAACGCTTTTTGCGAATATGCTTTTTCTTGTGTTTAACCGTCCGGGTGTTGGTTAAACTCCCCTGTGATCCCTGTTTCTCCCCTGAGCTTGAGTCCCCTCCCTTGTAGCTTTGTTTTGTCACATTTTCTCTTCCACATGTATATAAAAAAATTACAAGAAGGGTGTGATAATGGATTAGTCTTCCCCTTTAGAATTTAATAATTGTTTGTGCTTGAACTAATTTGTTGATTTTCTTTTTGCAGCTGATATTAAATGATGATTAGACTATGGTTGTCTCATTTTCATGAAAATACCAAGTCAATCTGATAATTAAAAAAACATGGTAGAGTACTTCCCGCGAAACGCAAAGGTCCCGAGTTCGAATCTCGGCCCGGCACCCTGTTTTAATCAGCCGGGAAGTTTCATATCAGCGCATACTCCGCTGCAAAGTGAAAATTTCATTCTGGGGTAAGAGTTTCTCCGCAGAAGGCGTCCGGACAGGAATATGTGGAAAACAGAGGCCATAAGAAGAGACGCAATGATAGAACGTGTGTTGAGACATCAGGAAATAGTTTTCTTGACACTAGAGTGATCTATAGAGGTTGAAAACTATAGGGGAAGACAGAGCAAGGAATATATACGACAGATAATTGAAGACGTTTGGTGGAAGCGCCCCTCTGCTCTGAAGAGGTTCGCAAAGAGAGCGGTAACTGGCGTTCCGCATAAACTCAAGCAGCAGAGAAATGCCATAAAATAATAAAAACTAAAATTAATATTACGTGCTTATAGAACAGTTTTGAAGAATCAGTTTCAAAATTCCACCAACCAAAAAATACCATCCGAAACAACAATCGCCAACCAAGGCGTAGTAGCAAAAGATGTATTTGGATATAACAATAAAGAGAGAGAATAATAAACACATATTTGACTTCTTCAGAAAGCCAGCAGCCACAGACATTTATACCTGCTTCATCCAACAACCCGCTAAATCAAAAATTAGCCCCCCTACGACACATATTACAGAGACTAAATAACAGCCCATCAGCAAAGAAAACTATGAAAAAGAATTACAAACAGTACAACTCATAGCCACAAACAATGATTACAGCACCCTTATAATACAATAACGCAATCAAAAAATTAACACACAGCTAAAGATAAATCAAGACATGCAGAGAGCGCAGAAACCCACGTACACTACATCATACACGGAAACACAAAACAATAACACCCATGACATGAATAACAAAAAACATTGTACACTCTTCCATTCAATCACAAAATCAGCACACAAGATAGCAAATATACTAAGGAAAAAGGGATTACAAAGAGCTTACAGAACAAGAAACACACTCCAGTAACATTTACGAACAACAGACAAACCAGATAAATACCAAGGATCAGGTATATACCAGCTATAGTGCCAAGAATGTAAATCAGTATATCTGGGGATGACAAGCAGGAACTTCAAAGCTAGATGTAGAGAACACATAACAAGTTGGAAACATGAAGATAGCCATTCTACCTCCGCTAAACACCTTCTAAAACATGGACATCAACCATCCAACATGGAATGTGACATGACAGTTACCAGAGAGAATAACCAAAACAGAAAGCTCCTGACATTGCAACAAAACTATCACATACAATGAGCCATTCCAATGCAAGAGAAGGTACTTAGCGGCCAAATCCATATAAACCGTAACTCTCTGATCATGCTAGCCACCAAAACAATAACAAACTGAAATGTAACCAGGGTACATAATTAATGAATATCCTACTCTCACCTCTAAATCTCTCTCTGTCTGTCTGTCTCTCTCTCTCTCTCTCTCTGTCTCTGTCTCTCTCTCTCTCTCTCTCTCTCTCTCTCTCTCTCCTTCACCCCCCCCCTCCACGCACAAACACACATACAGAAACATGAACTAATATTTATTAAGAATAATAATAATACCCTCCCCCTATGAACCATGGACCTTCCCATTGGTGGGGAGGCTTGCGTGCCTCAGCGATACAGATAGCCGTACCGTAGGTGCAACCACAACGGAGGGGTATCTGTTGAGAGGCCAGACAAACGTGTGGTTCCTGAAGAGGGGCAGCAGCCTTTTCAGTAGTTGCAGGGGCAACAGTCCGGATAATTGACTGATCTGGCCTTGTAACACTAACCAAAATGGCCTTGCTGTGCTGGTACTGCAAACGGCTGAAAACAAGGGGAAACGACAGCCGTAATTTTTCCCGAAGGCATGCAGCTTTACTGCATGATTAGATGATGATGGCGTCCTCTTGGGTAAAATATTCCTAAGGTAAAATAGTCCCCCATTCGGATCTCCGGGCGGGGACTACTCAGGAGGACGTTATTATCAGGAGAAAGAAAACTGCCGTTCTACGGATCGGAGCGTGGAATGTCAGATCCCTTAATCGGACAGGTATGTTAGAAAATTTAAAAAGGGAAATGGATAGGTTAAAGTTAGATATAGTGGGAATTAGGGAAGTTCGGTGGCAGGAGGAACAAGACTTTTGGTCAGGTGAATACAGGGTTATAAATACAAAATCAAATATGGGTAATGCAGGAGTAGGTTTAATAGTGAATAAAAAAATAGGACTGCTGGTAAGCTACTATAAACAGCATAGTGAACGCATTATTGTGGCCAAGATAGACACGAAGCTCACGCCTACTACAGTAGTACAAGTTTATAAGCCAACTAGCACTGCAGATGCTGAAGAAATGGAATAAATGAATGATGAGATACAAGAAATTATTCAGATAGTGAAGGGAGATGAAAATTTAATAGTCATGGGTGACTGGAATTCGATAGTAGGAAAAGGAAGAGAAGGAAACGTAGTAGGTGAATATGGATTGGGGGGAAGAAATGAAAGAGGATGCGGCCTGGTAGAATTTTGCACAGAGCATAACTTAATCATAGCTAACACTTGGTTCAAGAATCATAAAAGAAGGTTGTATACATGGAAGAAGCCTGCAGATACTGACAGGTTTCAGATAGATTATATAATGGTAAGACAGAGATTTAGGCACCAGGTTTTAAATTGTAAGAAATTTCCAGGGGCAGATGTGGATTCTGACCACAATCTATTGGTTATGAAATGTAGATTAAAACTGAAGAAACTGCAAAAAGGTGGGAATTTAAGGAGATATTGAATTTAATTGATGAAAGGAGAAAATATAAAAACGCAGTAAATGAAGCAAGCAAAAAGGAATACAAACGTCTCAAAAATGAGATCGACAGAAAGTGCAAATTGGCTATACAGGGATGGATAGAGACAAATGTAAGGATTTAGAGGCTTATCTCCCTAGGGGTGAGATAGATACTGCCTACAGGAAAATTAAAGAGACCTTTGGAGAAAAGAGAACCACTTGTATGAATATCAAGAGCTCAGATGGAAACCCAGTTCTAAGCAAAGAAGGGAAAGCAGAAAGGTGGAAGGAGTATATAGAGGGTCTATACAAGGGCGATGTACTTGAGGACAATATTATGGAAGTGGAAGAGGATGTAGATGAAGATGAAATGGGAGATACGATACTGCGTGAAGAGTTTGACAGAGCACTGAAAGACCTGAGTCGAAACAAGGCCCCGGGAGTAGACAACATTCCATTAGAACTACTGACAGCCTTGGGAGAGCCAGTCCTAACAAAACTCCACCATCTGGTGACCAAGACGTATGAGACCGACGAAATACCGTCAGACTTCAAAAAGAATATAATAATTCCAATCCCAAAGAAAGCAGGTGCTGACGGATGTGAAAATTACCGAACTATCAGTTTAATAAGTCACAGCTGTAAAATAATAACGCGAATTCTTTACAGACGAATGGAAAAACTGGTAGAAGCCGACCTCGGGGAAGATCAGTTTGGTTTCCGTAGAAATGTTGAAACACGTGAGGCAATACTGACCCTACGACTTATCTTAGAAAACAGATTAAGGAATGGCAAGTCTGCGTTCCTAGCGTTTTTAGACTTACAGAAAGCTTTTGACAATGTTGACTGGAATACTCTATTTCGAATTCTAAAGGTGGCAGGGGTAAAATACAGAGAGCGAAAGGCTATTTACAATTTGTACAGAAACCAGATGGCAGTTATGAGTCGAGGGGCATGAAAGCGAAGCAGTGGTTGGGAAGGGAGTGAGATAGGGTTGTAGCCTCTCCCCTATGTTATTCAACCTGCATATTGAGCAAGCAGTAAAGGAAACAAAAGAAAAATTCGGAGTAGGTATTAAAATCCATGGAGGAGAAATAAAAACTTTGAGGTTCGCCGATGACATTGTAATTCTGTCAGAGACAGCAAAGGCCTTGGAAGAGCAGTTGAACGGAATGAACGGTGTCTTGAAAGGAGGATATAAGATGAACATCAACAAAAGCAAAACCAAGATAATGGAATGTAGTCGAATTAAGTCGGGTGAAGCTGAGGGAATTAGATTAGGAAATGAGACACTTAAAGTAGTAAAGGAGTTTTGCTATTTGGGGAGCAAAATAACTGATGATGGTCGAAGTAGAGAGGATATAAAATGTAGACTGGCAATGGCAAGCAAAGCGTTTCTGAAGAAGACAAATTTGTTAAAATCGAGTATAGATTTAAGTGTCAGGAAGTCGTTTCTGAAAGTATTTGTATGGAGTGTAGCCATGTATGGAAGTGAAACATGGACGATAAATAGTTTGGACAAGGGGAGAATAGAAGCTTTCGAAATGTGGTGCTGCAGAAGAATGCTGAAGATTAGATGGGTAGATCACATAACTTATGAGAAGGTATTGAATAGGACTGGGGAGAAGAGGAGTTTGTGGCACAACTTGACTAGAAGAAGGGATCGGTAGGACATGTTCTGCGGCATCAAGGGATCACCAATTTAGTATTGTACGGCAGTGTGGGGGGTAAAAATCGTAGAGACCAAGAGATGAATACACTAAACAGATTCAGAAGGATGTAGGTTGCAGTAGGTACTGGGAGATGAAGAACCTTGCACAGGATAGAGTAGTATGGAGAGCTGCATGAAACCAGTCTCTGAACTGAAGACCACAACAACAACAATAATAATACATTTACACAACTTGGACTGTGACATGACAGTTATCAGAGTGAATCATCACAACAGAAAACTTCTGACATTGTAAGAAAACTATCGCATACAATGAGCCATTGCAATGGAAGAGAAGGTATTCAACGACCAAATCCATATAAACCATAACTCTTTTATCATACCAGCCACCAAAACAGTAACAAACCGAAATGTAACCAGGATAAATAATTAATGAATATCCTTCCCCTCACCTCCCCCTCCCCACCCCCCCCCCCACCCCCCACACACACACATACAGAAACATGAAATCATATTTATTAAAAATAATTATAATTCATTTACACACAGCAAAACACACACACACATTTATTATAAAAAATTACAGTACACACAGAAAAATACACACACACACGTAATTTCATATTTATTTTAAAAAATTACATTTACACACAGCAGAATGCACACACACTCGCCCCCGCACACACACACACACACACACACACACACACACACACACACACACACACACACACACACACACAGAACAAATGAAAACATGAAACACAATTCAAACAAAAGACAGACAAACACACAACAACAGTTGTCAACACTACACACCAAAAACCGCACAGATGTTGATCACCAAATGGAAATAAAGTGAAACATGCGATGTGACAAATGTGGATGAAGGAACGTCAGAAATCGGCCAGCTGGAGTAAGAAAACTAACAAATGCGTCTCGAGGGCCACACACATGTGTTAACAGAGTTGGAAATCGTAAGTAACACCGAACGATACATTCACAATACGGAACTTGTGCTACAGAAGTTATTTCTAACCTAGAAAGCAAGAGAAAAACACGACAAAATGTAATATAGCAGCATATTATATCCATCATATAATACGTTTATTGTGTGTATAAAAAGAAACATGTGTTTCCTGCCACTGATGATGCTTCCCAAGTAATAGGAACGAAACGCGTATGGCAATAAACATACTGCCTTCATTTAGTTGCATAGACCATACATACCACCATGAACGTAGAGGTAACATTAAAATAAGTAAGAGTGATTAAATCAGCAGCATTGAGGGGAATGGAAAGAAAGAGTGTTACAAAAAGTAAAAACATTTCAAGTAACATGTAATACAAAAGTATACAATTATGCAGAAATAATTACGGACTAAATTCGGAAAAGAAGACTCAAGTTCTGTGGGTGCGTACAGAGAGTAAGCTTATAAGAACTACTGAACAGCTTCTTTCTTTCTCTTATTTCCCCAGCATTTATTGCCATCTACTACGGAGTCCCCTATTCGACGACATTTATTTTTTTTAATTATTTAACTCTGTGGACGACTGCTCTTCCTGATGCCACAGTTGTCACAGTAACGTAAGGGAGGAAAGCAATGTGCGCCATTTGTCTGTGAATGGCGTAAACGTTGTTCTGTATGTTATCATATTTGAACAGCTTATGTGTTACGTCATGTAATTCGGAATTTGTGGACCAGCATATCATTCGCCTTAAACGAGCGTGGAAACCACCAAAAAAGACCGTCAGGCTGATTCGTGTACCAGCCCAACGTCGTTACTCTGCCGCGCGAATTCGAATAGAGTCTGGATCAGCTTCTTGTGCAGCAAACAAGATAGTGTGCTGCTTCTTATTCGATTTCTTTAGAGTACATGCGATGTTCCAGATTTCAAATCTGTACTGTTCTGAGCATCATCTGTTTCTACGTCCGTCGTCTTCAAATGTCATCTGTCATTCCTGTTCTCTTCCTACCTCTTCCTCTAATTCCTTCCACTTTTCCCTATGGAGTTCTTTGTTGCACGCAACTCCTATGTGTTATTTTCAGATTCCTTCGATAAATTTTGTTTCATCATCTATTTTTTTCAAAACTTCCTCATTCGAAAGTCGGTTTCAGAATTCTTCTCCATAGCTACATTTCGAAACTTTCTAATATTTTTTCTTTCTATTTAACCATCCATGATTCACTGCTGTATACACTACAATCCAGACACAAAAGTGAGCAATTCCTTTCCTCAACTGCGTTGGAATTCCTCTAGATGTTACTAACTGCTTCACTTTTGCAAACGCTCTCTTTCCTATGGATATTTTCCTCCTCATTTCGTCCGTATAACTTCAGTCCCATGATAAAATAACTTTCACGTGTAGAAAGACTCTTACTTGTTCTCTCTTTTTACTCTCTGGGAATACGTTTACTGGAGCTTCCTTCATGCCTGTTCTTAGCACATCCTCTTTCCAGTATATATCTTCATCCTATACGCCTTGCTCTTCCTGCAATACTCTTCAACATTTTCTGTAGCTTCTCTTTTCACCGGCCGGCGTGGCCGAGCGGTTCTAGGCGCTACAGTCAGGAACTGCGCGACCGCTACGATCGCTGGTTCGAATCCTGCCTCGAGCATGGGTGTGTATGATGTCTTTAAGTTAGTTAGGTTTAAGTAGTTCCAAGTTCTAGGGGACTGATGACCTCAGAAGTTAAGTCCCGTAGTGCTCAGAGCCATTTGAACCCGCCTTCTCTTTTCATTCCGCCAGCACTGCTAGCCCATCCGCTTATTTTATAGTCATTCTCCTTTCTATTCTAATTACAATGCCTCTTTGCCTTACAGCTCTTTCAGTGTACATCTATTCAGACACCAAATTGCCTACACTATCACCTTTTGCTCTGTACTCGTCTCCTATATTAACCTTCCTTCCTTCCACCTTTCACTTCTTTTAAAAATATCAGCAGTATACTCCAGCTGACAATACCGAAAGTCTTCTTCCAGTCGACAAAGCAAATATACATCACCTTGTCCATTTCTGACATTCTTTCTCTTATCATCCTGATACAACCTATAGCACCTCTTGCTCTTTTACCCTTTTTGAACCTAACCTGGTTGTCCCCATTATTTTCCTCAATTTTCCTTTCGATTCTCGGTAGGATGACTCTCGTTATAGTCTTTGTTACTGGACAGATAAAACTAATTGTCTTATATCCTTTGTATTATCTTGTATAGCACTTTTTTGGTAAATGTAGTAGAATAGTCTTGATACTAGATTCCCATGTCATAAATTCTGTTTACTACCACAGTCAATCTGGCTATCGAATTTATACCTAAGATTTTCAGTGTCTCAGATGGTATTTTGCTACAGCCCAATGGTTTCTTTTCCCGGAGCTCCTGATTTACTTTCTCAAATACACATTTCAATATGTTAGGACTTCGTTTTTCTTCATTTTCTTCCCCTTCATCTTCCAAATTCAATCAGATGTTATCAGCTTGTACACCATACACCTCTTCTACGTAATCCATCCAAATGTCATTTTGTATGCACACCATATTCACGCGAAACTGAAAGTTGGCAAGATTTCTAAGACAAAAATGTTCGAAAAAGACATTTAAGAAAATGCAGAGCAGGAGAGAAGAAAGAAAGCGTAACGCAAATTTAATGTTCTAAACATGGTCCTCAGCTCGTCTCTAACGAGAGAAGCGTGTGAAATGTAATATGTTCGAGTGAGCTTCATGTACGACATGTGAATATGGAAATAACTATGAGAGGTATGGCTAGCACATCGGAAATTCACTATGTGCTTCGTGTCTTTCCGTTTAGACAGCCATCATATGGCGAACAGGCGGTCAAACATGTCTGTGTGGAAGTTAGCGGAAAGACGGCAGGTGGTAAGTAATGCTGTAAATGGCGGAAGAAACGTTGAGCTGGAAGTGTGTAGAAGCCCATCTAGCAAAAACTGAATACTGCTGAAAAGTTGCTTTTATTGGGACTCCTTTCTTACCGTGAGTTAGTTTAAGCCAATAAATGACCAGAGATGTGTGCACGTGTCGATCAATGGCAGAACTCACACAGTTCTCTCTGAGCTGACCTGTGGCTGGGCTACATAAAACTTTTTCACGGTTTTTGGTGTGGTGGCAAACCAGGGCTTGTCCGAAACGTGATTGAAATATGCAGTTTCTGCTTTCCAACTCTTGCGGTAAAATTTAGGAGCTCACCGGACCTAGGCAAGTCAGCATGCTGCTTTAATCGATGGGGTCGCATGGTGCTCTTGCAAGTTGGGAACACATTAATATTAAAATTTCCTGCGTAAACTTCAGTCTGCTTCCGACGTTTCTTTCACACGTGATGAATTCAGTCACTTTATTGACGGCTCATAAAACCAGGATGCAGTCTACCATACACGTTAGACTTGTTTTTAGAATTAGAATAATAAAATCATCTGCACAATCACATTTATATCTAACAAAATAACCTGTTTCGGCTGACATTTGCAATCCTCAGGTCATAAAATACAGTGCGTGGTTACATACCACCACTGACAACATGGTTTCCGCAGTCGTGGAACGGAAGCACAGCCTATATTTTAGTATCACTGGAGGCGGATGTCGGCCGAAACCGGTTACTTCGTCAGGAATAAATGCGATTGCGCCAGTATTCCCTTCTAAATACAAATGGCGGTCTTCCCACTGTTTGTAAACTGTTACGGGTCAAATAAAGAGAAACTAAAACTGCCCTCAACCCAGTGTGAATAGCTTTCCCAGCGGTTTTATTCCCGTTTCTTTCACTCACCAGTTATCACATGTTTCCATGACCCTATTTCTTCCATTCCGTATTAGTTGTCCTATCTTACATTGCTCCGAAATATCTAAGGAGGAAAGCAGGTAAGGTAAACCTGCTCTCCCACGTACGAAGCGCTACGAGATCCACCAACAACCCCTATGAAACGACGTGAACCACACTAGGCTGGTTCAGAAGGTATCAGTTCCTTCGACGTGACATTCGGGTGGCGCCAACGCAGGAACGAACGTACGTATACTCAACAACGCTCAGCTACTTCAAGACCAAACGAAAAAAGTTGATGATTTAAACTACTGTGCCAAATTTGATCGAAGATGAATGGCATTAGGACGGATTAATGGAGATGTGGTTACGCTTTGACGAAGTTGGGTTTCCTCTAAACTGTTGGTGCCGAGTGCGGAGCAAAGGAGGAAATTATGAAATCGTAGTTAATGAGTGAGCACTTGCGGTATTCCATGGCGATCTGATGACTCGGCGCCAGGTGACTCCGAGTGATCTGAGCTGGTTGTCAAGTTTAGACATTTGCTTCTTAGAGTAGACACTTTTCGGTGCAAGGAAACCGACACACACAGGAACACGTACACACACTTATGGGCATGCAGATGTGTGTGTGTGTGTGTGTGTGTGTGTGCTATCCATATGACAGTAATTTAATAAAAATTTCTGTCCAGAAGTCATTCATTAGTTGCTGCGAAGCCAAGTAATTTAATCACATGCAATTTTAAGTTTTCAGTGTAATTAGACGAGCAGCGCACCCAGTGACCACATACAGTACATTTCCTTGGTACAGAATGAAATAACCTGTCCTTGTGTGCCGAATGAATCCATGTATTTTATAAAAACGGATAACTGTATCGTGGCCTATATTCCACATCCGCTATTAAACCACTGGATCGATTTGATTCAAACTTCGCACTGTCTGGAAAGAAGCGCTGTGATGTGTAAGAACCACCTAACAATCAAAGATGTGGGGGTGCAGGTGAAAAAGTAGCGTAGCCCACGACTGACAAATATCTGGAATTTATTCATTCAACATTTAAGAGTGAGAGCACTTAATCACTTGCAACAAACTCTATACGTAATTTCAATGTTTATCCCTTACTGCATTTTCATGTAGTGCAGTAAAACAGCTGCATCAGGAATTACATTTCAATTTATGGCTTTTTTTGAAAGAAACTCTATTCGTGACCATATCGCGTACAGTATTCACATACCACCGACTGCACTTGCAAAATATACCAATGTACGGCACATAGTTCTGGAAATATGACGTCATGCGTGAAAAGCTGCTTCAGTGTGAGTGACGTTTTAATTTTTTGCTACTCCAGAACCAACTCTACTCCCAACACACTTAGCGGACAGTACGCACAAATACGGATGAATGAATCTGGAACATGATATCATAGTACGACTCATTTTTCAGAAGATAAGACTACAAAACATTGAAGTTCGTGAAAAGGAAACTGCGGTGTGAAATTCACTAGGGGTACAATTCAAATACGGATACCAATTTGTATGAAATATGTTAAATATATTTGAAGTGTATGTGACACAAGCTTCAAGTAAAAACTGCTCCTAAGCCCAATGTCAACCAAACTTGGTACACATGTTACTTATGTATTATCTGGAAAAAAAAATATTGTGGGCCTAGGAATCACCAACTATTTTGAGGAGTGCTCACGGAGAGAGAAGGGTAGAGGAAGAGGAGGTGGAGAAACAGTGAGGGGTAAGGAGTACCAGGACACAGAGGACGAGAAGGGCAGACAAACGGAGAGGATGAGATTGAGGGCGTGGGAGATGGGTGAAAAGTGAAGCGGGAGGAAACTGAAAGAGTGAAGGGTGAATAATGTGAGGAGTAAGAGGGGGAAGGAGGAGATGCGTAGAAAAAGGGAGGGGCGGGGGAGGAATCTGAGATGGACGGAGATAGGTGTAGAGAAAGTGGACACAGAAGTGGAGGAGGAGTGGACTAACAGAACACTAGAATAAATGCATACCCAGGCATTTGGAGGTGTTCAGTTTGTATGATTAAAATTCGCTATCATTGGCATATGTTGTTTTGTTTGATCTTCGGTATATTAATATTGGACTGCATGCTAAACAGACTACAAACAGATGAGATTCCTATAAGGCACAAATTCACAGATGCAATATTGTTCTTTTCCATGTCAGTAACCTTTCAGTTGGCCTATCCTGCTGACATTAATCATATCACGTAACATAATATCTAATACTGCCTTACAGTTGGCTGACCATCCCCGTATATTTTAACTAGCAGTTCAATAAAAGTGAATAATAATCTCACTGTGTGTACTAGAAGAAAAGTGATATTTATAAATAAGTAAGCTCCATTCACTACATGTCTGCCTCATACTGCGTAGGAGCGATCAAAGCTGGATGAACTGCTTGAATGAATATGGGCCGGTAGAATGTCGCGGGTAAAGTGAGAAGACGTGACAGTTTATAGATTTAGCTGTAACAACAAAGGGGATCTGGTATCTAGAAGTGGTTGACATGTAAAGGATATTGGAATATGGAAGGGTGAGTGCGTTGTGAGACGTGGACAGCACGGTCTAAGAAGTTCCGCAGAGGAAATCGCCACTGCGGACCCTCGAAACATCACAGTGGCTCCCGGCAGCCACCTGTTGCTAGCTAATGCCACACGTCAGGAACACATCGCTTCTGCCGATCGTTTGACTCACCCCACAGCTCACTAATTTACAAAACTCGTGCGCCTATTGTGTAGACAGCTAGAAAAATGGGTCGAGACGTGTAATGTCCCAATGTCGTACTTTCACAGGCATTCTTTGAAACAGTGAATTAAATGCTTTACTCGAGAAGATCGATTAATGGTTTCTAAACTGAAGAAAAACTGGCAGTAACGCATTCTACGAACTTGAGACACGGACGCACTGTACCTAGCTCATCTGACAAAATCGCGACTAGTAACGTAACCTCGCTGGCCATTAGAATTGCAACAGCAAGATGATTAGCAATTATCGAGGTCTTACTACTTGTGCGTATACGCAATAGCATAGAGAATGAATGATTAATTAATTAATTGTAGTGTTTCTGTTGAACTTGTTAGTCAGCATTATCCAAGAAAAGGGACGAAGAGGACAGTTTTGTCACATTCTGGATAACAAGGGTTCACACACTCGTCCGACCACCCTCGTTATGCTCGTCTGTTTGATACCTTAGATCGACTGAAGTCAATGCCTGGCAGAGCCCACTGAAGAGGTTCACACTTCACTCCGTTAACCAACATTGTTCAGTTCGTGCTTGTGGTATTTCTCCGAAGATATGGTCATCTACTCGACGTTTTAACCTGGTCTTTAATTTTTCTGCGAGGAAATGTTGCAGAAATACTGGTACATGTATAAGTATATTACGAGACAAGTGTATTACGAGAAAGGGGAAATAAAATGCCCATTGGTAAGCGTTCCTCTGACATACGAAGATACAGTCTTAAGAACACATAACACGGATGATAAAACCAACACTTTTCATCTAGAGGTTACAGAGTTTAGAGCTACCTTTCTAACTCCTGCTTTAGTGTATCCTTTTAATGGTAAGTCAACCACCCAGAAAAGGTGTACTTCTGGCCATTAAAATCGTAACACTAGGAAGATTAACCAGTAACGAAGCTTTACTCATTGCGTGTATATGCAAGAGCAGCAAGAATACACGTTTAAATTTGCATGTGATCTGGGGGCGTACAGAGTGTGACATACACACAACTGCCTCCTCACTCAGGGATATTAATTTTAATTCGGTCGTCCATCGTGCTGAACTGAGCCTAGAGGGGAGATACGCACACATCATCCAGAGCTGCTTCAGCTCACTGCCACAGTCCAACCACGGTAGTGACTGGCAAGTGCTAGCGTGCTAGCCGTTCGACAACGCACTACCAGACGTTTTCAATCTAGAGAACGCGTTGGCCAAGGCAACAAACTAACACCCTCAATCACATATCATGTATTAACTGAGAGGACATCGCATGTCGTATCTACCGCTTTATTTTCGTCTCCTTTCAAAGATATAAGTATTACAGAGATGAATCGCAAATACAGAATTCATTTAATCCTCAACAGCGTCACCATCTGGTCAGTATCAAGTGGGATGACCCGTTGCACCGGCCGACTAACATTTCTTCCTTCTGGGGTATGAAGCTTTAAGGTCCTTGCTATTCCATCTCTCCCTGGCCTTCTGTCGATAATGCCGGTTCTTTCCATTAAGTGCCTCACCCTCTGTCTTCCTGCAAGGGTAAAATCCACTCGACATTTCCCAGTTTTCCTATTAGATCGCTGGACTTCATGGAAGTTTCAGAGGTTGAGCAGGTATGCTTCCTTCCATATCTTCATCATTTGCCCTCTTCCTCGCTGCTTGGCCTCTCTTTCAATATCTTCCGGTATACTTTGTTCATGGCCAATGGGTATTATAGCCAACCATTCTCCAGTCGAGTAACAGCTTAGTGTAAGTGCTTCCGAGCCTCCCTGAGCGATTGGTCGCGAGTTGATGGCGGACTCTATCTGCAACAATAAAATCATAAGTGTTGCCTAACCTACCAGCGATTTTTCTAAACTCTTCTCAGCGAACGTTCCATTGTTCCCACCACACGCTCCCACTAACCTGCCACCAAGCCGCAAGTGGTGCAATAAGCTTCTAAGTAAAACCTTACTGAGGGATGTGCTGGCTTGTCTTCGTGTTCTCGAGGTCTTCTAGTTCTTTATTTGCTGCTCAAACGTTTTCACATCATCAGAATAAACAGTATATAAGTTGATGGTGGAGGGCAGAGAAACTAATAATCCGGGACAAAATCCAAACATTTAAAACACAACAGTGGAACCAGAAACTCGAAGGGCTGGACACCACGCAACCTGGCGTGTGGCAGTTGGCCCCTTGACCTCACCAGGGAGAAAATACACACACCCACGCTACAAGGGTTCGACGGACCGGCATATCCTACGGAAGAAAAAGTGGAACTTATGGCCCTCACACTTGCAGCGTCATTCACACTGAACCTGGATCCGTCAGACCCAGCGTACACACTTGCGACCGACCAGGAGGTTACACGCATCTTGGCCCAACCATCGCGCAATGAGATACTACAGACTAGCACAGCTGAAATCAAATGGGCCATCATGCATACCATAGCTAGGAAGGCCCCTGGGCCCGCATCTCGTGGTCGTGCGGTAGCGTTCTCGCTTCCCACGCCCGGGTTCCCGGGTTCGATTCCCGGCGGGGTCAGGGATTTTCTATGCCTCGTGATGGCTGGGTGTTGTGTGATGTCCTTAGGTTAGTTAGGTTTAAGTAGTTCTAAGTTCTAGGGGACTGATGACCACAGATGTAAAGTCCCATAGTGCTCAGAGCCATTTGAACCATTTGAAGGTCCCTGGTCACGATGGCATTCAAAACCGTGTCCTCCAGGAGTTCACGGATAAAGCAGTAGAATACCTCACACACATCACGAATGCTATACTTGAACACCAACACTTCCTCGCCTTTTGGAAGACGGCCTAGGCCCTCATGTTCAGGAAGCCGGGGAAAGACCACTCCGTCCCATAAAATTACCGACCCATCAGTCTGCTGAACGTGCTCAGGAAGATCGTTGAGAAGGTAATCCTAGCACTACAAAAGACACCCTGAGGCCGGAACAGTTAGGCTTAAGGAATCACCACTCGACAACACAGCAACTCCTCCGCGTCGTTGAATCCATAACACACGGATACAACACAAACAAAGCAACTGGGGCAGTGTTCCTGGACATTGAAAGGCCTTTGACCGTCTGTGGCACAACGACCTCATACGCAAACTCAGCGACGGAGGGTTCCCCGACGGGCTCGTACTTCTCATACACTCATATCTCACGGACAGGAATTTAACACTGACGTGCAGGCCAGACAGTGAACACGACATGGTAGCCAGGCTGAAGTACCCCAAGGAAGCATCCTTGGGCCCATACTGTCTAACCTCTACATTAATGACCTTCCGGCTACACGCAACACGATGGTGGCAATCTACGTGGATGACACTGCCACCCTCGAGCAAGATTGGAAACCGTCTAACATTAACTCACGACTACAGACTGCACTCAGAGAGGCAGAGCCTCGGTTGGTAAAATGGGGTATTAGAATAAACGTCGACAAGTGCGAAGCCGTTCTGTTCACTAGAAGACCGAAACTACTGCGCAAACATCAACGCTGCAACCCAGTAACACTACATGCTCTCCCAATACGTTGCCGTGAGAAGGTCAAATACCTTGGTGTCAAGCTGGACCGGAAACTAATCTGGGGGGACCAACAAAGCAAACGCGTCGCTCAAACAACTCTATGCTGTGCTTAACAGGCGTAGCACTCTGAATAAGAGGGTGTCCAGGTCCATGTACATCACACTTATTAGACCTCTGAAGACGTATGCTGCTCCCATCTGGGGATACGCTCCGCCCTCACGCCTGCGCCGTCTGCAGCTCATTCAAAACAAAGTACTCAGAATCATAAGCAATGCACCGCGTTACACACGCGCCGCGGATCTTCA
Organism: Schistocerca serialis cubense; assembly: GCF_023864345.2. Taxonomy (NCBI): domain Eukaryota; kingdom Metazoa; phylum Arthropoda; class Insecta; order Orthoptera; family Acrididae; genus Schistocerca; species Schistocerca serialis. Next base: position 37,784,143 of record NC_064645.1, on the reverse strand, counting down.
CCGGGAATATCGGCTAGATACCGTCTTGCAGGTATTCCAAAAACTCTCCACATGACTTTACAGAAACACGAGACACTCGCGTAACCCGTTTATTCTTTCTCTGGGGAACTACGACCGCAAGAATAGATGGAAACATAATAGACCCAAGACACTATTGGCGAGGAACTAAACATCTATGGGCAATAGCACGCTAACACAACAGTACTGGCGAGCCCCTGCAACATAGCTACTACTGGCAACCCCAGATGCTCGACCCGCCGAAAAACAGGCAATCGCAGGGAATCCGTACTGTACACAACACGCAAACCAGCCAAACACACACACCCCCTACACTGTGAGCTGATCTATGGCCGATCATCCACTAACGTGTGACGACTCCGAACTGTTACAGGGACGCAGCTACTGCAGCAGGCCCTACAACGAACACCCGCAACGACAAAGGTAACAATGCACGATACCTCGCACTAACATAACCTCACCTTGCATGCACTCTCGCAGATAGCAAGCCGCTACTGGCCTTACTACCAGTCCTACTGTCGCAGAGGTTTTTTTCTCTTGGTGCTTGCCTTGGCACTTTCTTCCCCTCTGCCCTTACAAACCGCTACCCTCCGATCGCTTTCGTCCTTTCTGTCTCCTGATGGACCATGTCAGTGAGTAATCCTACCCAGAAGCATGGACAACATCACAGCCCGCATCCTGTGGCTCCTGATTTGAAAACTAACATGTTATATGGTGCTGTCAGTAGAACTTTTTGGTTGGTCATCACGTCGGTGTGGGCGGGGAGGGGCACCATCCTATAGGGAAAAAAGGCGGAGAAACTGACTGAAAGGGAAGGAAATATTGATGACAGCTGCATCCGGGAATTTATACAGAGTCAGCGACGGCGAGTGAAGATGTGTGCCGGACAGGTATTCGAGACCGGGATCTCCTGCTTGCTAGGTAGTTACGTTACCAACTGTGCTACCCCGACTCGCGCTGACAATCTGGGCGCTCCTCCCAGCAGGGTGTCGTGGGGTTTCCTACCGTGGGGTTTCCTACCGTGGGGTTTCCTACCGTGGGGTTTCCTACGAGCAGTGGCACACTAAACCTGTCAGAGGTCCGGGCCGGCAAAACAAATCGAGGCTCCCCTTGCTGCCCTCTCCCATCCTCCTCACAGGATTTCTCTGAGAGTTTCAAACGCAAACAGAAGGAAGTCCCACATTGCTTATCATCTTCATTTTGTGTCGTGATAATTTACAAGGTATAACGTTATTTTACGTAACACTGAAAGCATAGAGCGAGCGGGGTGTATAAAAATGAATTCTTATTTCCCAAACCAAGAGGAAGGTCACTGTCTACATAAAACTTCGTTCAGTGCATGGTGGAGGGTACTTTGCTTATGGATTTCAACAAAAGCCACAGCGTCGCTCCAATCTTGATGGAATGTTGTACATTTTATCTTCAAAACAAGAGGAACCTCACTGTCTACGTGAAATTTCATACGGTGTTTGGCGGAGGGTACCTTACAACAGAATTACACACCATTTGACTGATCAGCTTGGGAATTGGCTCATGTATGTATGTTTTCGTGGTGAAGGCATTTACACAAACCAACGTATGGCAGATGGTTGGTCTAGCTATAAATAAATTCTAGATCGTCTCGTCAGTCAGCATGAAAGTTGGCAGATATTAAGTATCTTTTCATAGACAGGGAAAGAGGAGATGGCATGACGGAGGCGGAGGACGAGATATACGGAGAGAGGAGAACGTGATGGGGGCGGGGTGGGGGGGAGGAGGTGCATCCAGAGAAGTAAAAGAAACAGATTAAAAGAGAGAGGGAGCAGCAGGTAAACAGAGAAAGGGGGTAGGTGATGAATGGCTAATGGAACACTGTAAGAAATACATAAATTAGGGGTGTTATTGTGAATTTGATGTACTATTAGAAAAAGCGGAGGAGGAGGTGAACAGAGATGGGAAGATGGATGGAGAGGAGGATGAAGTGTTGTGAGAGAGGGGGGCAGATGTAGGAGATGGAAAGAGAGACGAGATAGGACTAAATGGACAAGAGAGATGAGTGAAGAGGGGATGAACTGACATAAAACTGGGGTGAATAATTATCCCGGCAATGCCCAGTTTACAGTTAGTAATTAGATAAAGATTTACGCGACAATGGGCGTGTTGGCTCAAATGGTTCAAATGGCTCTGAGCACTATGGGACTTAACAGCTGTGGTCATGAGTCCCCTAGAACTTAGAACTACTTAAACCGAACTAACCTAAGGACATCACACACATCCATGCCCGAGGCAGGATTCGAACCTGCCCCCTTAGCAGTCGCACGGTTCCGGACTGCGCGCCTAGAACCGCGAGACCACCGCGGCCGGCAATGGGCGTGTTCATCTGAAAGAAATTACAGAATATTTCCCTATGGTTAGCTGCGGCACATAAAGTCTCGATAACTAGAGTGTTGTTCTTGATGTCTACAGATGATAAAATTTAGTTGCTTAATATAGATGACTCCACCAATGTTACTCTAGTTGGAATTTCATCTTTATAAAATGAACTGGATAATAATCAGCTGAAAAATGCTCCTGTTGGAGCAAAATAAAGGCAAATATGATCGTGTTTAAAAGTCTCTGGCAGAAAAGTGGACAACCAGCTGTCTGAGTCCTCATTATGCCTTCCGCACCAAAAATTCTGGAAGCTTCACAGTACGAGTGACCATTTTACGTAAGAAATTTACCAAGTAAAATTTCAGTTATGTTGAGATAAAAATTCAGTAAATAGCAGATTGTGTATTAGAACTTTAAAAATACCGTTAAAAGCGTACTTTTGTGAATGAGATCCAACAAACACAAATAATTAGTTTCGTTTGACATATATGACGAAACTCCAGAATCAGCAAGTTAACTTTGCGAAATTATTGATGCTGATCGACGACGACACTGTCTAAGAAACGGTGACAACACCTGCACTGAGGGTGAGGGACTGGGGTAGACAAGCAATGGGGGAGGCTCAAATCCCAAACACCTCGTTAGGGAACCGGTTGCTCTGGACAGCTTCGCTACCTGCTGCACCATTGTAGGAAACCCCACGATAGGAAACCCCACGTAGCCCCGTGCAGTACCACATTCCTGTCTGGCGTCACCTAACTGCAGTCCCCTCTCATGTCCTTCCTGCTGGCGACTTCGAGATTCCAGCTGGGAGTCGAACGTGTTTGTGCATCCGCGCTGAAGCAAGTGCTGACGGATGCGAACAATACCGAACTATCAGTTTAATTATACGTGGTTGCAAAATACTAACGCGAATTCTTTACAGAAGAATGGAAATGCTTGTAGAAATAATCCTCTGGGAGGATTAGTTAGGATTCCTTAGAAAGATATAACAGGCAACCCAATACTGACTCCACGACCACTCTTAGAAGATAGATTAAGGAAAGACAAACCTATGTTTACAATTTTTGTAGAGGTAGGGAAAACTTGCAGAAAAGCTGACTGGAACACTCTGTTGGAAAATTTCAAGGTAATAGGAGTGAAATAAAGGGAGTAGTAGGCTATTGACAACTTGTACAAAAGCCAAGACGACGGTTATAAGAGTCGAGAGGCGGGAATGGGAAGCAGTGGCTGAGAAGGCAGTGAGACAGAGTTGTAGCTTATCCCCGATGTTATTCAGTCTGTACACTGAGCAGGAAGTATAGAAAACTAAAGAAAATTTTCCAGTAGGAAATAATGTGCAGAGAAAAGAAATCAAGACTATCGGGTTTCTGCCGGTTGTTCGCCGCTCTCTTGTACCGATATTTCAACTGCGTGGGTCGCAGTCTTCTTCAGGTGTTACCTGATACTGATTCCAGTGTGGAACGAGTCCGGTATTTATGACTGTGTTGTGCTAGGCGCTCCGTCTGCGGCCCGCCCCGCGTCATGCACCGACCAATAGCAGCGGCTGTAGTGCTCTCCTCTGGCCGCGGCAGTTCCGAACGCAGTGCTCAATAACCGTTGTCAATCTCATCGTTGCAGTTCTGAACGACGTCCAAGTCGTGCTAGACATTTTATCTTCCGGTTGTCGTCACCTGTGATCTTGGTAGGACGTTCTGTGACCGTTGCGTGCCGTGTCAGGCGTTCTGTGCCCACCAGGGGCGGCTGCAGTGTTGTTTTCAGGCCGCTGTTGCTCAAACTGTCGCTCGAGACCCGGTAGAGCGTCCTCAGGTATTGATCTGCTGTCTGAGGTAGCATTCCGTGTGCGTCCTATGCTACATGCACCGAACAGTTTTCTCTAATTCCGTCTTCATATTTCTGTCCCATGGGGTCCTCATGTTGTTCCCGCTGAGACTTCATGTGACCGAGTCCCGAATTCGAGGCAGAACTCAACTGGAAACTAATGTCGCGGTTGATAATACTCTCCGTGACCTTAATCTCAATAGATTCTTTGCTGATGCTGCCCCAATATCTCGATGTATGTGTTAGAATCTTCTCATCGTTATAGTTCACAGAATGATTGAATTTTAAACAGTGCACGATAATCTCTGACTTGGTTGCCTGTGTCAGTATGGTGTGCCTTTGATGTTCTTTGCACCTATGGCAACGGTATTAGTCGTCTGGCCGACATATTCCATATCACATTCAAAACGTATATGGTAAAAGCCCGGTTTCCGCAGACCCAGGTAAACCTTCACACTCCCTGGCAGAGCCTTAAGCTTGGTGGGTGGATGGAACACGCTCTTGATGTTATGTTCGAGGAGAATTCTACTGACTTTTGCAGATATCGGCCCGACATATGGCAAATATCCAACTTTCTTCATTTCACCTTTTACCTCTTAACGAACCTCTGATGGATACACAGACCGCGGTGCCTTTTGAACATACCTACAAGAGTATCCGTTTTTCTAGAACACAGATTACAAGTGTTCTATCTCCGTCGCCAAATCATTCGTGGCTGTTCAACCAGTTCTGAGTAAACTATTTTTCTATGTCGGATAGTGGCAACTGCTGGCGTGCAGTTACAAGTCGGAGTGTGTTTGGGGTAGGCCTACGCACTGTGACTGAACATACCATCTGCCTTCCTCTTGACTAGTACACCTAGGATAGGGATAGCCCATCCATCCCCAGTTCCATGATAAATTTAATGTTAGGATTGCGTGACCTCCTAAGAGGTCCAAGAAAACGTGGAGATTTTCCCTCCCGTGATGCCATATAACAAAGGCGTCTTCCACGTACCTAAAAAATCATTGCTGTTGATCTGGGGCCGATGTAAGTGCCTCCTCTTCAAATCTCTCCATAAGGAGGTTGGCCATCATCGGTGAGAGAAGGCTACCCATTACCACCCCTTTCATTTGCACGTAGAATTCATCCCCATATATATGAGGTACGTCGAGGTAAATATGTGTCTCAATAAGTCTAGCAGAGAACCGTCCAACTTTTCCCTATCAGATCAAGTGAATCATTCAGTGCTACGCGGTTGAACAGGGACACCGTGTCGAAACTGACCGTGATGTCAGATACCTTGACCTGTAACTGCCTCAGGCGTTATAGGAAATCCTCTGAGTTACGAATGTGACGGGCACACTTTCCCACATATGAGGAGAGCATCTTCTGAAGGTGTTGAGCAGTGAGGTAGATGGCTGCGCCCGTGTTGCTGACTACTGGACGTAGAGGAACGCATGCTTTTTGCACCTTAGGCAGACCATAAGGTCTTGGCGTCACTGGTGCTTTTGCTCTTAGCTGCTTAACGATCTTTTCTGGAAGGCCGACGTCCTTTAGAAGAGCCCAGATCTCCTTATCCACCTGTCGCTGTCCTCTGGTCTTTATACCGGGTCGTCCAGAAGTTGTCGCACCTCACTGTCATAATCTGCCTTCTGTAGGACGGCGGTAGCATTCCCCTTCATCTGCTGGTAGCACCACAACGCTATCATCTTCATTGAGGTGTTTAAGGGAAAACATCCCATCTCCAGAGATGTTTCGCGAGCGCCCTGCGAATCTCCCCTCGCACTTCTTCAGCATCATTGGCAGTAAATTTCAGGGCCACCTGCTCCATTGCACTAACGAAGGCCGCCGGAGGGACATTTATGGGGGAAACTGAGAACTTAAGACCCTTGCTGAGCACTTTCAATGTAGTTGCGTCGAATCCCTTCTCACTCAGGTTGACGACCGTGCGAGCGTCCTCGTTCGGCTGCGCCTTGTCATTAAGACGTTCAAACTTGGCTAGTTGACAGGACGTTGATTTCTTCCTTGTGTACTCCACTAGTGACCAAAAGATGCCATCAAATCGGTCCAAGACTTGTCTGGTTAGAAGGTTTGGTATAAAATAGTGTAGAGACAGCAACGCTCTGGATGTCACATCAAGTCGGTCACACATGTCACGTACTCTCTCCCTGACCAATGCCAAGCTCGCTCGATGGTTAATTCTGTTGATTCGTCTAGAAATGACGTTATGTTTAAATTTAGCAAACACTGGAACCACGTGCTCTTCTCGGTGTCTAGGCCGGAAACACAGAGAACAGAGCTTTTTCACCTTCCCTTGTCAAAACTTATCCAGCGTTCTAATTATGAAATAGAGGGAGAAGTACCCACATCCTAAAGGCCGGATACTGTCGAGCAAGAAGAGGTATTCAGAATGCAAGGGCACTCATTCAGTATGCTCATACTGCAGGATGTGCCAGCCACAGTCTGTAGAAGCCGAGGCTGGAACTCCTTAGAACAGTGTGCGAGCATCTGAAAGCGCTTACCAGATAAGAAAACCAGGACCAATGAAGTCGTTAAAGATAGGTGCTCCAGCGTCTTATGATTTCTGAGCTACCCTGCTGCTGTAGGGATAACGTCGTGGAACGTTTGAGGGTAAGGGTCTAAATTAGGACCCTCACTTTCAAACTTTCGTTGTATACATCTACATCTTGATGGATATTCTGCAAACCACACTTAAATCCCTTGCAGAGGGTTCATCGAACCACCTTTACAATAATCCTCTGTTATTCCACTCTCGAGCAATGCGCAGAAAAAACGAACAAATATACCTTTCCGTGCGAACTCTAATTTTCCTTATTTTATCGACATGATCTTTTCTCCCGATGTATGTCGGCGTCAACAAAATATTTTTGCACTCGGAGGAGCAAACTGGTGAGTGAAATGTCGTGATAAGGTCCCGCCGCAACGAGAAACGCTTGTGATTTAATGATGCGCACCCCAAATCCCGTATCATGTCCGTGAAACTCCGCCCCCAATATAGGGAAGGATGGGGAAGGAAATCGTTCGTGCCCTTTCAAAGGAAGCATCCCGGCATTTGCCTGAAACGATTGAGGGAAATTACAGAAAATCTAAATATGGCTGGCCCAACGCGAGTTTGAACTGTCGTCCTCCCGAATGTGAGTCCAGTGTGCTAACCACTGCGCAATCTCGCTCGGTCTACTACGAACTGTGACTGCTCTGACAGTAAATTTCGTATCCACTTGCATAAGTGACGCCATATCAAATAAGCGCGCTATTTGATTACAAGCCACTGGTGAAGTACGGTGAGATAAGCCTTCTGGAAATCTAGAAAAACGGAATCAATATGAAATCCTTTGTAGATACCATTCAACACATCTTTCAGTATACAGCTACTTCTGTTTCATAAGAAAGATGTTTTTTAAATCTTCGAGGTAAAAGTTTGATCACAATATATGTTCCAAAATCCTACTGCATATCGACGTTAATGCGAGGATTCTGTAATTTAGTGGATTACTCCTATTGCCTTTCTAGAGTATTAGTGTGACCTGTGAAATTTTCCTGTCCGTGTGTACGGATCTTTCGACGAGCGAGCTGTAGTTTATATTGTTAATTGTGAAGCTATTGCATCAGCGTACTCTCATAGGAACTTAATTCGCATAAATTCCGCACCGGAAAACTTGCTTTTATTAAATCAATGAGTTGCTTCACTACTCCGAGGACATTTAATGCAAAGTTATTGTTGTTAACAGATGTTCTTGATTCAAATTATGAAATATTTAACCCGTCTTCTTTGTTGAAGGAATTTCGGAGGGCTTTGTTTAGCAAATCTGCATTGGTAGTACTGTCGTCGATAGTATTTCCTTTGCTATCGCTGAAGAAAGCGCTGATTGTGCCTTCTCGCCAGATATATAACATACGAGCAAAATCTCTTTGGATTTTCTACCAGGTTTCGAGACAAAGGTCCTTTATGGTAACTAATAAAAGCATTTCATGTTGATATCCGCACTAAATTTCGAGCTTTTGTAAAAGATCGGCAATTTTGGGTGTTTTGCGTCCGTTTAAGTTTGGCATGTTTTTTCGTTATTTCTGCAGCGGTGTTATGATCTGGTTTGTGTAGCCGTTTTTTAATTTGTTTGGTATAAATCTTTCAATTGTAGTCGATACTATTTGTTTGAATTCAAGCTATATCAAGTCTACACTTACATGGTTAATTAAGTAGGAATAGAAATTGTCTCTCACGAAACAGTGAAGCGAATTTTTATCTGTTTTTTTTTTTTTTTAATAGAAGTATTTTTAGTGGATTTTGGAGTTACGGTACTTAGGCTCGCTACGACAGACCTGTGTTCACTAATTGCTGTATCGGTTTTGATGCTCGTTACTGGCTCAGGATAATTTGCTACTAAGAGATCAACAGTGTTTTCACAATCGTTTGGGATTCTAATAGGTTGGTCAACTAATTACTCGAAATAATTTTCAGAGAATGCGTTTAGCACAATTTCGCATGATGTTTCATGGGTACCTTCGGATTTAAACACGTATTTTCACCAACATATCGAGGGTAAGTTGAAGTCACCATCAACTATAACTGTATGAGTCGGGTACGTGTTTGAAATTAGACTGAAGTTTTGTTTCAACCTTTCAAATGTTCAAATGTTTGCGAATTCTTATGGGACTTAACTGCTAACGTCATCAGTCCCTAAGCTTACACACTACTTAATCTAAATTATCCTAAGGACAAACACACACACCCATGCCCGAGGGAGGACTTTCAACCTACGTTGGGAGTAGCCGCACAGTACATGACTGCAGCGCTTCAGACCGCTCGGCTAATCCCGCGCGGCTTCAACCTTTCAGCAAGTGTATTATTTCAGCTGGGAGGTCGGTAAAACGATCCAGTTATTATTTTATTCCGGCTGTCCAGAATGACATGTACCCATACTAACTCACAGGAAACCTACTTCCATTTCGGTACAAGATAAACTGCTTCTAATAGCAATAAACAAGCGACTGCCAGCTGTATTTAGCCTATTCTTTCTGAACACTGTTAGGTTCTTCGAAAAAAATATCGTCTAAGCATAACTTTAAGTACCTATAACGATTAGAGCATCAGTACTTTCTATTAGCCACCTGCAGCTGGCTGCACCCTCTGCTCTTCATGGCATCCGGAAGGACCCGTTCCGCATCTGGATTGGCCCCACCGGGTATGCACACGGGCTTTCTTCCCTTCCTTGGCAGCCATATCCCTAAGGGTCTCCATAACGCGCCTGACATTGGACCTCCCAGCTACCAATAATCCAACCCTTTGTGAGTGCCCGGATGTTGCAGGCCGAGAGGTTTCCTTTGAAATAGGGCAAGCGACTGCATCTGACTGAGGGACATTGTCAGCCGCAGATAGCACCTGGAATCTGTTTGTCAGCCTAACCCCGGGGTGGCCTCCCCGGGAAGTCTTCTGTAGCCTGCCCCCTCCCCCTTCATATGCAGACGTCGTTTCAGAACACCCACAAAGTTGTTTGAGGAACTTTAAATTCCTGTCCTTGCCTTCTTGTGGACTTGCGAGGGCTCTGAGTGAAAGCGTCTCGGATATGCAAGACGTTATCATCGCATGTACGTAGCCGACCTATGCCCTTCCCTGTGGATATACAACAAACTTTCAAGGATTTTGTATACCACTAATAAATTTACAAGTGCAGAGGCGGCTTCTTGCTGTATCGCCGGCGAAATGACGTTGGACGTGAACAATGGACTGACCTCACTCAAATTCCAACACACAAAATGATTTTTCTTGTAAAGTTGTAGCCATGCTGTAGTGTTGGCGGAGTGGTTAACGCTATGGAGTTTCACACGTCTAAAGTTACTCACGCCGTCATTCAGCGACCTCACGTGAAATTTAATTCATTTTCTCTAGCCACTTAAGAAACGGGATCGGTTCACCTGAAAAGTTTATGATCCATTTAATAGTACACCTTTGCCCAATCCGAAAGTCGACGAGACGTCAAAACCAACTTTCCACGTCTGTGAATATAGAGCTTCACAGCATAGGCCGACGGTCCAAAGCAGCTCTTGAAATCAGGTGGTAAATTTTTGGACCCTAGTAATCAACTTTGCATTATCTTCCTTCCTTCGTGGAGCTTACTAGAATCTTTCGTTATTTTGTTTAGAGATGAAGAGTGAAGAGTGAAGCAGTGCGTCGTGGAGTAAATCGGCCATGGTTAGCATCCACATCCATCCCTCTTTCTGGATTGTCTCTTAAGTAGGGAACGATTCCTACGACCAACAAAGCTAAACAGTTTCTTTCATTGCATTAGTCATAAATTTCAGTAAACAGTCTGATAGTAAATATATCATGATCAGACACCTGAGATTCTCAAATTAACTGCTAGTAGCGTTTACTGTAAACAGTTACCAGTGTTACAACACAGCCCAATGTGCAGCCACAGTAGAATCAGAAAATTCGGTGACTTTGTAGCGTACATCTTGGGATGAACATGCGCACCAGACTTGAGAACATTTAACTAATTATATTCATGTTACACCTTTTTTGTGATTGTTATATCGTTGTATCCGAATAAGAATACTGAAGATCGTAGTTTCAGGAACACGCAAACAAGTTGTTAAAATCTAAATTGTTATCTTATATCTCGTACTTAGATGCAAAATCCTGCGGAATGGAGGAAGATTAACAGGAACATCCCATGGCGACATGCACGGTGCAGTGTCTTTACCATCTAATGCCTAAGAAAACTTATGTAATACATACTTCACTGAACATGTAAACATCTATAAAATGTTTCGAGAAACTTCAATGGTAATGTCAATGCTAAGCTGATAATGACATTCAGTATGAACGCTGTCCTACGAAACACTTCAATTCCGTACCACATAATGAATGGTTCAAAGAAGTGGAACAGCAAATTCTGATAATGAGAGGCAATAGTGAAAATGATTCCGTATCTGGGATTGTTTTGTAATTATTTATTCCTACAATTCTTTTCAGATGGATCTAACCACATATTTTAATTCACTTCCACCTTCATGTGTACTGAACATAAAGGACTTAATGGTAATCAGACAAATAGGTTCGTATGTAGTGACAAAACACGTTATTTAATTGGGATGCTTGTTTTCCTACTGCAGTTTTACATTCACGCTACAAACGCAAAACAAATCGAAATCGATCTCTCCTGATTCTCAAAAAAATTTAATTTAATTGACAATGGATATAAGGCGATCTGTTTTGATTAGCATATATCCCGAAGAATTAATCTAAGATGGCGAAGGGTCGGAGAGTTGCAGATGAACCGTTTAACAGACCTGTTACCTTCGAACGTATATTTACTGCCTGTAGGAACATGCACACACCTGAGCTGGAGTTAAAATTCAGCAGCGTGCATCCTCGATTACTGCATCTACGCTAGTTTCGCGTGGTTTAGCGAAGAAGTATCCGCTGCTCGTTCTGTCAGTCTCATGAGGCTCATGCTGAGATCATTGTAAGTGTAGATCCACTGAATATGTGTGAGTTCATCGCAAGTCCCCTTAAACGATCAAAGTTTTCTAATTAGTTGCTGCGTTAGCCCTACTGGCCCAAAAGTAGAAAACAATAAAGGGCGAATTGCTGTATTTTATTGTCGCAAAATATTAAGCCACGAAGCTTAACAATTATTGCTCCTTTGAATCATCGCACAAATTCCGAAGAGCTAGCTTTGAAACAAGCGACCACGAAATAGGAAATCAACAGAAATCGTTCATCAGAGGAAACACATTGTTGATGTGTGAGACAGTGCGACATTCTACACAGATTACTCGAATCAAGCGATTGGAAAAGAAGTGCAAGGCATTACCGTATTCAAGAAGGGTCGTCGGGTACATGCACATAATTGCAGGCCAGTATTACTGTAATTCATTCACGAGAGAAATGGCTTACAAATTTTTGTTCGACCGATTTTTAAGAATTATTGATCACTCTGGAGCCTTTGTCTGGTTTGACTATTATAAGTGACTGAGAAGATTCAACTAAGGTCGGTACGTTTCGTCGAAGGATTCTCGAGTAGGCACGAGAACGTTACGGTATGCTCAAAATACATCACGAAGATGGTACTGCAGAAATTTCAAGAGCATACATGTCGAAGAAAGATGGGCAACATATTCTCACGAAATGCTAACTACTGGGAAATCAGAACAATTGGAGTCGTTACGATGGTTTGTTTAGAGGAGACCTTCCCTGCACCACGTGCGAATACAAGAGGGAAGGCAGGAGTGCTGAAACACTCTGTGCCACACACCGTAAAGCGGTTTGCGGAGCAAATTTGTCGAAGCAGAGTGATGCACGATTCACAGGAGACTCCCAAGCCAAAATACTAAGGAAATACGCGTATAAACTTTGGAAGTGGTTTTGACGATGCTCGGATTCACGCTGTATCTTCCTCTGATTAGGTCACACAGCATTCAGCAGTAGCAGCTTTTGAAATTGTTGCCTACAGTATCAGATTTCAGCGTGGACTTGTTATGATGGCTGAATATGGATTGGTCACTTACCTCCATTGTTTTTCGTCACAAGTCTGCTTCTCTTCGACAGTTGCGCTTCTCTCAAAACCTTAGTTAACTTCTATGTGCTAAGAACGGCAGCAAACTCTTTAATCACTGAATTCCTCTCAAATAACTCGGACACACGCCCAGATGGCTTGAGCTCTCGAAGCAGACAGTTGCTAAGCAACGGCAGAGTCACGTCGCGCGATTTCCTCATTGTTGTGAGCCTGCCCTGGGACCGATGCTAAGCAGCGAATATTGGTGGTGACAAGCGCCCGCATCATTGGGTTTTTGTAAGACTGATTTTAGCGTTTTTGGACTCCTTCAGTTGAAAGTGTAATGTACTCCAATATTAACATAGAAACGGTCATTATATTTTTGACAGAGCCATTCTAATTCTTTGTGGCAAATGAGCGCCTATGTTGAAACTCGGAAAAATTCACAAGCAGTTGAGATATTTACCGGTGCTACAACTGTCTTCTCTTTTGGTAATATAGTAATGGGGCGCGTTTTACGGAAAAAAATCCTATCATATGTCACTCACACAAAAACACAGACTTGTTATGCGTACCTGAGTATGAGCACTGCAGTCCCTGGCCTAACGCTACAATCATATAACATTTTGGAACTACAGTACACAATGAACCACACTTCTAAGCTGTGTAGTATGAAACTTTTCTGTTGTCTCTCAGTACATTTTTGGAGGCTGAGAAAGGTCTGCCATAGACGTCTGTAGTCCCATCGACTGAAAGCCAAGTGGAGTGGTCATAAATGTCTGTTTTAATACCAGCAACAGCCTTTTCATACATCTCTTACAAATAATTTTGGTAATGTCGACTTTCCTGGTATACTGCAGGAAGGTCTTAAAATGTTGCGTCCCTCAGAACGACCCATGGCAGATTAGATGACACTAAATCCTCACACAAGTGTAGATGAAAGCTGTCCACTTTAAGATTTGCCATAGGAGACTTTAATGGTTCAGTCTGTGTTTGCTCCACTTACTAGTGGAGCGCGTAATGTGAGCTGTGGAGGTTGGTGCTGAAGAAAATGTCTTTTTAGAACGGATTACCTAAACAAACAATTACTAAGAAGATGACAGCAACTAAAAAAATAAGATCGTAATCATATAAATTGTCAACTTAAGCTCAATCACATATGCCTGTCAGTCATCTAATTTTATAAAGAACGATTAGAAAGTTTCTGCTTAAAAGCCGTGCGCATTCAGGAAATCATCCCACCGACGCATCAAGCTGGAGATAACTGTTAGCTAAAACAACAAGTCCTGCTGGTTGACGAAGTCCGTAACTACCTGATACACATCCTCCGACAGGTATAGCTGATTTGTCAAGGTCTTATTTTAAGAGAGCGATGGCGTGATAATCAAAAATGGTTCATATGACTCTGAGCACTATGCGACTTAACTTCTGAGGTCATCAGTCGCCTAGAACTTAGAACTACTTAAACCTAACTAACCTAAGGACATCACACACATCCATGCCCGATGCAGGATTCGAACCTGCGACCGTAGCAGTCGCGCGGTTCCAGACTGTAGCGCCTAGAACTGCACGGCCACTCCGGCCGTCCGTGATAATCCAACGGGATGACATCAGGACTATAGGCGGGGTGTTCAAGTGTCTCCCACTTACGTTGGCGTAACTTGTACATCACGACATTTTCGATGTGGTGACGTGCATTATCATGAAGCAGCAGCTCCAGATTAAAACTGTGTGCCGGACCGAGACTCGAACTCGGGACCTTTACCTTTCGCGGGGAAGTGCTCTACCAACTGAGCTACCCAAGTACGACTGACGCCCCGTCCTCACAGCTTTACTTCTGCCAGTACCGCGTCTCCTACCCTGCAAACTTTACAGCAGCTCTTTTGCGAATTTTTTCCGTAGTATTGGATCAGAAATTCTATTTAAAAATCATGTTTTGTAGCAAGAAGACCTTTTAGTCATCCCTTTTAGACCTTTAAGAAAGATTTAACTGTTTTGAGGTATGTTGAACAGTGGAATAGTAAGTAGTGCACGGATAATATTTTGTTAAGAGCCGACAGAGACGGCTAACTGGGCCGTAACTGCTACCGGCATCGTAACGGTGTTGTAACTGAATGTCAACGTTGGAGGCCAGAAGTACAAACAAGCTACGAGCGCATTTCATGAGACTATGCGACTGGTTATCCGAGAACAACCGATTCAGCATTTCGACAACAGTGCGGAACAGACAGAACGTGCTACAGTAACGAGGCTACATGTAGTAACTTCACTTAGAGGTGTCATAAGAATACCTTTAGGGACGCAAAGTTCACATAAAGGAACTCTCTGAAACCCTAAAGTTAAACACTAGAGCAGACGAGAGCGCTTACAGGCTTGGAAAAGAGAGGATATTCAATCATCTCAGTCACCAGTGTGCGCGAGGCTGGGGGGGGGGGGGGGGGGGGGGGTGATAGTTCCACTTCATCCCCAATTTACAGGATGCTCTCTACAAGCTTCCGGTAACTTGGAGTCCACTGCTGCAAATCCACAGCCGCCCTGCCTCACAGGGGACTTCTGATATACGATCCACATTCCTGCCGACCCAAACAGTGTCTGACTGGTGATGGTGGGGGGGAGCCTGTCTTTCGTCGATGAAGAACCGATCTACCTGTCTTCGGGCTGTTCAGCTTAGGCTGGGCGCCTGTGTCACCGCTACTGGGGCAGTACAAGTACAGCCTTACCGGCTGTGTGTTGCTGCTGAGTCTCCTGCCTAAACACCACCTCGACAACCGACAACAGGCACGAGCAGATATCTGCGGCCGAGCCTCGGTGCGGCTCCACTCGTCCAGAACGCTGAGGCTCTGACGGACGTCCACGGCCACGCCGGGCTGCGGGGACGCAGTCTACTGCGACGTGGCCGCAGCGCAAACAACGGGGAACACGGGACCTGTGTTCGGCAAGTTCCTCCTTGCCAGGCACTGACGCGCTACCTCTCGCGCTTTCAAGCAGCGCGGACTCGGCACGCTCGTTGCTAGACAGCACAGGGAAGAAGACTGGGCCGGCCGGTGTGGCCGAGCGGTTCTAGGCGCTACATTCTGGAACCGCGCGACCGCTACGGTCGCAGGTTCGAATCCTGCCTCGGGAATGGATGTGTGTGATGTCCTTAGGTTAGTTAGGTTTAAGTAGTTCTAAGTTCTAGGGGACTGATGACCTCAGATGTTAAGTCCCATAGTGCTCAGAGCCATTTGAAGAAGACTGAGTGACTGTAAAATTCCCGCCGAGAAATGATTTTAATTTAATGACGTCTCGTTAGCGCCTTGGCGTTCTGCAGGATCACTCAATCTCGCTCTCCGCTCGACATCCTGATAACAACACGACAATTGCTCAGATCATAATGGGTTGAATAAGGATAAGACCTTTAAATAAGGACCCTACTAATGATAATTCAAAATTGATTTTCGTAATCTGTTTAACTCGATTGCGGGTGTTCATTATAATAATGGTGTTAGAAAGGAAAATAACGTTATCGAATCATAGGATTATAAAAATTGTAGTTCCAGTTTCAAAACGCTATAAACAGCTAACCACTGCTCAGAACTATTTATAACTTGAACGGATTATTATCGAAAAAGGCAGAAACGCTACAGGAAAAGAAATACGAAAGTTATGCCATCAGATGGCGCAGTAAGGGGGAAAATATGCAAAATATAAGACACATGGTAAACGGCTGTTTTTCAGTTTGCGTCTGAGATACTCAGAGTAACTATCTCAATGCAGGATAGCAAGCTGCTTGTAAAGCTCTTTTACAAGAACGGTGACTGTGCGCCAGTAGCTCTGCAGAAGTTCTGGACACTCAGGGGAACGGAAAAGATTGTTGGTCCGATGTCTGCCAAGGGTCTGGAGTAAATGATAACGATATTCCTGATGAAATATTCTGCATTGCCAGGGGGCTCGAGCAGAGGTGTGTAAACATGGAGTGCGCGGGGAATTACCCGAACTTGGGACATGCCTGTGAGACCGGTGCATAAAATTCTGCGAAACATCATGTATCCATATCCGTACAAAATTACTCATTTTCAGGACTTGCTTCATGCTGGCGTGAAGTTAGATAAACGTTTGCTCTAGAATTCCTTACTCGCATGGCAGTGTACAATGAGCGACCATGGAACGTTCTGTAGACGAACCCCGTTTCTACGATTATTCCAAGGATCTGTCAACCGGTGGAACAATGCTCGTATGGGGGTATAAAAAATTCGAATAAGTTCCTGTTTATTTACAGGACTCTGACTGAAAAGCAGGTTATCAGCTCCCTCACTTTACCTTTTTCAGTGCCTTTAAAAACTTTCCCAAAAATTGTGGCATGCGAACGTACTCGGGCTTTTCTTAACATGCAACTCACCTCAGAGTCCCACCAGCTCCCCTAAGCAAACCCACTAGTCCATTACTGTAAGTCACTCAACCCCATCCATTTCTGCCGAGTGATATTTCTCCGGAAGTCACACTGTAAATCACTAGTCTCATTTATTCTACACACCAACGTGACTAGTCGTTTTGTTGCCACACCCCAGAATAATTTTAGAAAGTCTGGCTGAATGTTATCCATCCCCTCTCCATTATGTGACCGCAACTCATCGAAAACTCTCTTAAATTCTTACTCTAATGCTGGTTCTCCATGCCCTTCCCTGTCGACTTCCGTTACTTACTTTTTCCATGATGTCATCAGACAAGTCCTCCCCCTCACAGACTCCTTCAATGTACTCTTTCCACGCATCCGTTCTCCCATATTCATTTAGTAGAAGAATTTCCATTTCACTTTTAATGTTAACGCCTTCGTTTTACTTTTCTATATGCTGAGTCAGTCCTTTCGACAGTAATTTATTGTCCGATTGCTTCATATTTTTCATGTAGTCATTTCGCCTTTGCTTCCCTGGATATCCTATTTAGTTCCTAAGTGTTTTGCACTTCTATATTCCTGAACTTGCCTGAACATTTTTGTAGTTCCTTCTTTCGTCGGCCAGCTGAAGCATTTCCTCTGTTAGACATGGTTTTTTCGCAGTTATCTTTCGTATACTTACGTTTTTCTTTCGAACGTTTATGACTGCCGTTTCTAGAGACGCTCATTTCTCTTCATCTGAACTGCCTACTGACTAATATATTTTTCACAGTATCTATAGCTTCAGAGAACTCAAAGCCTATCTTTTCATTCCTTAGTACTTCCGTAACCCACTATCTTACACACTGAATGTTTCTAAATAGACTCTTGATCTTCAGCCAACTCTCCATCAATACCAAATTGCGGTCTGAATCTATATCTGCTCCTGGGTAAGCCCTACAATTCAGTATCTGATTTCGGAACTTATGCCTTACAAAAATGTAATTCAGCTGGATTCGCCGTCTATTTCCTGGCCTATTACAGGTATGCCTCCTCCTCTTGTGTGTTTTGAAGACAATACTCGCTATTAGCACCTAAAAATTTATTCCAAAACTCAGTTAATCTTTCTCCTCTGTTATTCCTACTACCTAGCTCGTATTCTCTCTTAAACCCTTCTTCTAATCCGTCTCCCACAGTCTCATTGCAATCTCTGGTTGTGAAAGATGTTGTGTTCAGGACTCCCATTAAGAATGTAGCTCAACTGAAGGCACAAATTCCCCAACGCATTCTCAACGTGACCCCTGACGTACTCCGATCCGTTGTGGAACATGTTTTTCTCAATCGCAACTTGTGCAGAAAACTTTGGGCAGCATGTTGAACATACCTTGGAACAGTTTCCCGACAGGCAAAAGCCAATTGTTTGTTGCTTTTCATGGAATTTCTGGGCTCACAACAATGAAAAACAGATTTTTCCTCTTCTGATGATGTCCGCAGTTCCTGGTCTAGTGGCTAGCGTTGCTGCCTCTGGATCACGGGGTCCCGGTTTCGATTACCGGTTCCCAAGGTTTACTTCCGCCAGTACCTCTCTCCCACATTCCAAACGTCGCAGCAGTTGCCCAGCACTGTCACTCCTGGAAGATGGGATATTTTAGAGAAAGGCGCTAACTAAAGCCTAGAAAATGACAACAATAACAAACAGATGCCTTAAAAGCTATGTAACTGCAACAAAGTCGTGAAAATGTGTAAAAGAAAACATTGTGTAGAAAGCAAAAATTCAAAATTTCATCATTACAAAATATTAATTGGAACAGAACGCACATACGCAACAGAGACATTGAAATGAGGATTAATAAAGGAAAATAAATGTGTCACGAAAATGGTATGAAGGAGTATGATAGACAGTAAAAACATTTAAAGTAACAAGCAATAGAGATGAATTGTTACAGCGTAGAAAAGGCCACGCACGGAATTGTTTTTTGCTGGCTCTTGGTGTTAGGTTCCTATTTGACCTAAGAACGTAGCGTAGAAATATTTTTCTTTAGCTCGGACCTGCGGCCATTTTTATAGACGTTCTGACATCGGATTTGCTGTGACTTTTGTACAGTATAATAAGCAACGTTTGATCGACGACCCCGGAGCTGGCGTTCAGGAAAAATGGATGAATCGATTAGTTCCATTCGCAAAATATTGTAATTGGGCTGAAATTAAAGCTCAGTTAATGATACCATTGGTATATGAACCATTCGGATTTTACGAGGAGAAACAGTCGCCCTTAAATAACTGCTGACTGGAGTGAGAGTGATGGTTCAAATTTGGTCCACTCATGTGTCGGACCTTCGTCTAAGATAAGTTTCAACAGTTTCAAAACAATCTTGCCTCGTTTAGATTTTAAGTTCAAGAAACACCTTTTCTTTTGAGGTTTCTGAAGCGCATCACTTCTATACTTGAAACTGATACAAAACGGCTCAAACACTGCACATATGTAGGTAAATAGAGTCAAAACAATTTTGTTTTAATCCAATAATGTTGATCCGTTATCGAGGTTATTGTAGTACATAAAATTCGTACTTACTTGAATCGAATGCGCGTAAATGGTTTCAAGTAAATCAAACAAATACAAAACACCTTACTACGCTAAAATTGAAAATTCGGTTTCAAAAATTTAGATAGAGTGGGATTTTATGTGCAAAACACACGTTTCTGTGAGCCTTTCTAAGCACGCCACTTCTATGTTCCCAAATTGCGCGAATCGGTTCAAATGTTGTAAGAAGTTAGACAAAATCGTGTAATTAATGGCTATCCTATTGTTTTGTGAAAGCTTTATCCCTTGCCACGATATAGAGGTCTAAATTTACACACAAATGCAAGTGAAATTCGGTTTTATGTGAATAGCACAAGCTGAGACCGTTTAATGTGACAGAGGTGATAATAATAAACTCAGTCATACTGTAAATGTAAGAAACGTTTGCCAAAATCTTTTATCATTCGTCTTTCACATGCGCAAAATCATGCGTTTTCTCGCGAAATTGTGTTTCGTAGAAATGCATTTCATTTTTAGCTGTGCATTTGGACATAATTAAAATAACGTTTATTACAGTTGATTATCATTTCATTGTTAATGCGTTTACATTTTATTCGCCAGTGGCTTATAGCCCTCGAAAAATCTTTGGACATCAAAATAAAGCATGTAACAAACCACAATTATGCCCAGCCCTGAATAAAATTATATATTGTTTGCTAGGACATTTAAAGCTTTGTCGACGACCACTCAGACAGTTAAATTAACCTACGAATTGGTACAAAAATAAGTGTCAGAAAAGAGGTCACCTTACTTCTAACCAGTAGATAAGGTTTTTCTGTGTTTTCTTAAGCACTAACGTGCTGCCTTACAGAAAATTTATTTTCGGACACAGCACGCTTAATTTCGTCATTTTTCGTACAGGATTGAAATGTTGATAGTATTTTGTCGTGCATACGATGTTTCACTGTTCGTCTGTTTACTTCAGCCACTCATACTTACTGCTAATTCGGTGTGGTTGTTCCAACATTTCGTGCCAAGATTAATTATGTGAAATTTTATGGCGATGGATTTTTAATGTTCAATTTTTGTTATTATTGCAAGATTATTGTTGGATTATTGGTAATTGGGAACTCCAATCTTAGACGTGTTATTAGAGACGTGACTGGCAAGGATGGGAAGAAAGCCGGTGTGCACTCCGTATGCATACTGGGTGGAGTCATTCCAGAAATGGATCGGGTCCTTCCGGATGCCGTGAAGAAAGAAAGAGGTTAAAGCGACTGCAGGTGGTGGCTCAAGTCGGTAGCATTGATGTATGTCGCTTTGGATCGAAAGAAATTCTCTCTGGTTTCGAGCGGCTAACAGAGTGGCAAAAGCTGCTAGTCCTGGTGGCGAGATGAAAGGAGAGCGCAGCGTTTGCAGCATAGTCGACAGGACCGATCGCGGACCTCTGGTAGGGAACCGAGTAGAGGGTCTAAATCAGAGGCTCAGACGGTACTGTGACAGTGTAGGCTGCAGATTCCTCGATTTGCGCCATAGGGTGCTTGGGTTTCGTGCTTCGCTGGATAGGTCAGGAGCCCACTACACACATGATGCGGCACTGCCGGGTAGGAGGTGGTGTGTGGCGTGGACTGGGCGGTTTTTAGGGTTACAGAGTCTCGGGGAAAGACAAAAAGGGGTTCTGTCTCAAAATGTGCGAAATGAACGTAGGTCTAGGAATCATCGATCTAACAGTTGTAAATTGTTATAACTGTATTGGGAAAGTACCAGAGCTTCAAGTGGTAATAGAAAACACTGATGCTCAAATCTTCATAGGCGCTGAAAGCCGGCTGAAGTCGGACATAAGTTCAGCCGTAATATTTGCAAAGAATTTAACGGTATTCCGAAAGGATAAGGTAAACACAGTCAGCGTTGTCTTGTTTTTTGCTGTTAGAAGTAGTTCATCTTCTAGCGAAATTTAAGTAGGTAGTTCCTGCGAGTTAGTATGGGTAGATGTCATTCGTAGCAACTGGAATAAAGTAATAACTGGATCGTTTTATAGACCTCCCAACTGAAATAATACAATTACTGAAAGGTTCAAAGAAAACTTCAGTCTAATTTTAAACCCGTACCCGACTCATACAGTTATAGTTGGTGATGACTTTAATGTACAATGGATATGTTGTCGAATATACATGTTTAAATCCGGAGGTATGCATAAAACATCATCGGAAGCTGTGATAAACGCATTCGCTGAAAATTATTTCGAGCAGTTAATTCATGAGCCCATGCCAATAGTAAACGGATGCGAAAACATTGTTGACCTCTTAGCAACAAATAATCCTGCGCTAATAACGATCATCAAAGCGGATACAGGGATTAGTTTACACAGGGTCGTCGTAGCGAGACTAAATACCTTAACTTAAAAATCCACCAAAAATAAACTAAAAATACCTCTAGTCATGAAAGCTGATAAAAATTCGCTTGACGCATTCCTAAGGAGCAATTTCCACTCATTCCAAATTAACAATGCAAGTGTAGACCGGTGTTCAAAGAAATAGTATCGTCAGCAATTGAGAGATTTATACCAAGTAAATTAACAAACGACCGAGCTAATCCCCTTGCTACTCTAAAAGGGTCAGAACACTGTTGCAGAAACAATGAAAGAAGCTCGCCAGATTTAAACGAACGGGAAGACTCCAAGATTGGCGATCTTCTACAGAAGCTCGAAATTTAGCGCGAAATTCAGTGCGAAACGCTTGTAACAGTTTTCAAAACGAAAATTCAAGGAAATTCTGGACGTATGTAAAGTATGATAGCGGCAAGATACAATCAGTGCTTTCTCTGCACGATAGCAATGGAAATACTATCAACTACAGTCTTGCTTAAGCAGAATTGCTAAACACAGCCTTCCTAAATTCCTTCATCAAAGAAGACTAAGCAAGTATTCCAGAATTCGAATCAAGAACAGCTGCCACCATGAATGACTGACAAGTAGCCGGCCTCTGTGACCGAGCGGTTCTAGGCGCTTCAGTCTGGAACCGCGCAACCGCTACGGTCGCAGGTTAGAATCGTGCCTCGGGCATGGATGTGTGTGATGTCCTTAGGTTAGTTAGGTTTAAGTAGTTCTAAGTTCCAAGGGACTGATGACCTCAGAAGCTAAGTCCCATACGGCTCAGAGCCATTTGAACCATCCTTATCTATGCAAACAGATTTAGGAGGCAATCTGAACATCCGACTGAGGCTGTTTGCAGATGACGCTGTCATTTATCGACTAATAATAAAGTCATCAGAAGATCAAAACTAATTGCAAAACGATTCAGAAATTGGAAATTGACCCTAAATAATAAAAAGAGTGAGGTCACCTACACGAGTGCTAAAAGGAATCCATGAAACTTCGGTTACACGATAAATCATTGTCTACTCTAAAGGCATTACATTCAAGTAAATGCTTTTTGATTACAATTACGAACAACTTAAAATCGAAATTACACATAGAATACGTTGTGCGGAATGCAAACCAAAGACTGCCTTTTATTGGCAGAACACTTAAAAAATGTAACGGATCTACTAAAGAGACTGCCTACACTACGCTTGTCCGTCCTCTTTCGGAGTAGTGCTGCGCGGTCTGGGATCCTTACCAGATAGGATTAACGGAGTACATCGAGAAAGATCAAAGAAGCGGGATACGTTTTGTATCATCGCGAAGTAGGGGAGAGAGTGACACTGCCATGATAAAGAATTTAGGGTGGACCTCATTAAAACAAAGGCGTTCTTCGATGCGGCAGAATCTTCTCAAGGAATTTCAATCATCAACTCTCTGCTCCGAATGCAAAATTATTTTGTTGACGTTGACCTATGTACGGAGAAACGGTCCTTAGAATAAAATAAGGGAAACCAGAGCTCGCACGGAAAGGAATATGTGTTCGTTTTCTCTACGCCCTGTTCGAGATTGGAATAACTGAGAATTATTATGGAGGCGGTTCCATGCACCCTCTGCTAGGCATTTAAGTGTGATTTGCAGAGTATCGATGTAGCTGTAGATGTTATTGCTTTGATCAAACAAACAATGAGAAGAACTTTAAGATACGGCATAACAGCAACAGCAACATGTATGCTTTTCGGTAATTTATGATTTGTTGCTCGAAACTTTCAGCGTTCGTATGATTCATTACGGAGTCACTTTTTTCTTTTTGTGATTGAGGTGAAACATTTCATTTACAAGATCATTCGGAAATTTTCTAAATGTTGAAACAACACATACGCTTAGCTGACAAGCAGGTTCTATTTGGCCACAGATCTGTACGATTCCCATTCAGTTGGGTATATGTTGGTCAGCCTATCCTAGGGCGTGGTTACCTGCATGTCATGATAAATTATGAAGATACTTTGACATTTTATAGTGGTCGATTGTAACTTTGTCTGTGAACTGTTTCACAACGTGTTTGGTCACTTGGCTCTTGTTGGCTACTTTGCAGCTACTTTTAAGAAGCAAAATGACGTAACGTCTCTTGTTGGGGTTGAAATAGGCGAAAGCCAGTTGCCGTCCAGAAAGCGTCTAACAAGTAACCCTTTTTAACAGTAGTATGTGTGAGTGGAGAGATTTACTCATTTTCCTAAGCTTCGAAGCTGCTACTTCACATGAACCATGTGCACACGTCATTTTTTGCACAGCCATTCTACATTTTTGTTCGCATCCTAAGTTTATCTGTATATTAGGGTTGTATCGTAAGTTTATCTAGGCAGCATAAACTATTTATATAAATATTATCAAAAACTTCGAACAGTATTTAATGTTTTGTATGTATCCTATTTTTGTTTGCTGTTATTTTGTATACTGTGTTGAGCATTTATCATTACAATGCGTAGACAGCCTCATGCGTACATGAATAAGATGTGTAACTACAAAAAAATTAAGAATAAAAAATAAAAGAATATGCACAATTAGAAAATACAAATTATAAAACAAAATAGAAAAATAGTAAAAAATTAAAAGATATGAAAAAATAAAAGCAAAAACCGTCGTACAAGCATGTGACCTTGGAGTGGTGGTCATGCTTGCATGCTCTGAGGACATAGCATGCGATACTGGACAAGTTCAACCATCCCAGGTTGGTAATCGTAGAGGAGAAAGACTAACGGTGCCCAACTCAAAAAACATGGTAGAAAAGACAATAAAAAACCTATACCGGGTCGGTCGTCGTCCGAGTCAACAAAAATATAGATCGGTTGGCAAGCTGTGGCAGTCCGATGTCATAACTGTGATACAGTAAAAGTTAGGACACACGAATGAAAAATGCTCTTACCGTAGCATAAAAAAGTGAGTACCACCTGGGCAGAGTTAGGGATGCAGAAGAAGGAAACTTATCTGCCAGCTTCAAAGAAATTTAAATGGAAACGCCTTGACATATTCACTCTTTTTTGAGTTAACCCTACATTCTCAGGGCAGTGAGCTATCTGAGCTGCAAGGTGTTGGTGCACCTGATCTTGCAAAAATCCCTCATCCTGTGCCAAAATCCAGAATATTCGTCAGCCATACTATACAATATATAGTCCCATACCCCTGAAGAGCATACGTGTAATTTCTGAGAAAGTTTTTCTACAGGGACAAAATTTCTGGGGCTGGATTTGCTACTGTTGGGATGAAAAAACATTTTATTCTTAATTTTTTTGGGTGGGAGTGTTGATTTTTTTCCTCAAAGGGACAATTTCTCCCCAAGCCCACCACCTGTTACTTGTACGGTAAGAGACGTAAGAACAAACTTGTGTGCTTCTAGGGAGTGGGATGTATCTACAATGGGAAGTATCCAAGATACGTGTTTGCTTGTACGAGTATATAGGATGTATACCCTAGTGGGGATGCATGCATCCTAAACTTCAGTGACCAATTGTATCATACCGCACGACAAGGCAAATGCTATTCTGGTAGACATGATGGCGTGTTTCATGTTGTATGACATCTTGTACGGTGTTACTTGACTTGACATGACACATTATATTACATGGCATGTGTACTAATACTAACAAGTAAAAAATTGCGGGTATGTCAAGATATTTTGATTTAAATGTCTCTGAATGTGCCAGACAAGTAGAAAAGCTAGTTCCCTTCTTTTACATCCTTAATTCTGCACAGGCCTTCCCTGCCTTTTTTGTACTATGATAGCATTTTTCATTCTGGCATTGTTATGTAAGATATCGTTCAGTCTTCCATCATTCGTGCTTGTATAATGTTTACGTAGCCCCTCTCGGATGCAAGCAACTAAAGTCAACATGTAAGAATAACAGATACACGTATTTTCTTAACCCGTAAACTACTGTTTCATGAATAATGTATGCTGTTACATCTTAATATCCCCATTGATAGTCTATTTTGTAATTCACTTGATGGGTTTTGTAGATTTTTAGTTTATAAGTCTACAATCTGGATGACTGAGGGATCTCGCTTTATAATATCAACCAAAACGATATTGCAGTGCTGGTACTGCTAAAGGCTGAAAGCAAGGGGAAACTAGATACGTAATTTTTCCCGAGGGTACGCAGCTTTACTGTCTTGTTTAATGATGATGGCATCCCCTTGGGTAGAAAATTCAGTAAATAAAACAGTCCCCCTTTCGGATACTCAGGAGAAGACTATTCAAGAGGATGACGACATCAGGAAATATAAAACTGGCGTTTACGGATCGAGAGTGGTACGTTATGTAATGTCTCATGGAGCGGTCTCTCCGCTATATTTTCAGAAATTTTATAAATTATATAACTCAGTACATACCTCGAAATATCTCTTTTTATCTTACCGATTCCTAAACTTTAATATACGATGATTATCAATACAAAGTAGTTTCAAGCCCTATTATTCCTTGGAGCGTGCATTTACTCCATGGAATAGCTTCTCTGCTATCTATGTTTTCTCTTATGAAAAGAAGGATTGAGATCTTACCGATTAGCCGTTAAAGAACGAAGATGTATATGTATGTATTGTTGAGCTAGTCGCCATCTTGATGAGATTCTGTATGAGAAGGAATTTAATACATGAACTAAACTAAAGTAAATGTGTTCGCGTATTATTTAACTGATTATTATTGACAGTGTCTACTTACTACGCTGTGTTGCACGAGATCAGTGGGGAACGTCTGATTTACTCTGGACGAACCTGCCGTTTTGTACGCTCAAGATATCCAGTTTATTACTTCCAATAAATGGGCTAACACGGTCTTACCAGCAGATCTCCGGTCTTCCCCATGTGATCACCGAAAGTGAATAATTATTACAAATGTTTTCAGGAGATCGACTGACAATTTTCGTCGCACCAAGACTTCGAAATTGCTTCACTGCCTTATGGAATTTAAGTTAAGCTCAATTTAATCAGGATTAAACAGTACTGAACTGTGTGAATGTGATAAGCCTGCTTTGTGAATGAAAATTCCCTTAATATACGCATGTTTTTTACTATCCTGATCAGTGAAGCCAAATCAGGCCGGTGTGAGAGAGGTTTTTAAATTTCAGATCCCACAAAAATATTAAAGTTAGATCCCTTAGTAGGGGGAGGTAAGTTAGAAAACCTAAAAAGGGAAATGGAGCGGCTACAGTTAGATATTATGAGAATAAGTGAAGATTATTGGCAAGTGGAACAGGACTTTCGGACAATTGAATACATGGTTATAGATACAAAATCAAGCAGGAGTCAGCTTAATAATAAATAAGAAAATATGAGTGCTGGTAGGCAACTGTGAACAGTGCAGTGAACGCATTATTGTAACCAAGATACCAAGATAAACACGAAGCCCACACCCACCCCAGTAGTACAAATTTATATGCCAACTAGCTCCGCAGATGGTGAAGAAATAGCAGTAATATACAATGAGATAAAATAAATTATTCTGATAGATTAGGGAAACGAAAATTTCGTCGTTGGAATTCGACAGCAGGAAAAGGAGGAGAACGAAAAGTTGTAGGTGAAAATGGACTGGGCTAAAGTAACGAAAGATGAAACCGCCTGTTACAATTTTGCGCATAGCACAATTCATTTATCACGAAGACCTGGTTAGAGAATTTCTAGGTGAAAAGTTAATATTAGTAAAGGGGACATTTGTCTGTGCTAAAACTAGCCACTCCTAACCACCTCTCGTGTTTGTGAGGAATCTAGTGTATATTTTCAAATGAGAAGCCCCCCCCCCCCCATTTTTACTTCCTATTCGGATTCTAAACCAAAAAATACTTGCGGTTTTTTTGAAGCCATTATTTCCCATTTTTGGTAGACGGCGCTGTAATCGACAAATATAAAGTGTGCTTTTTTGCTGTTACTTGGTTATACATTTCATTTACGGTGTAAATGGAAACCTTTGTGTTCTAACAGTTCGTATTTATGTTCGAAATTTACTCTTGTGTTCCATGTTTGTTTGTGCAGCACAATACGGTTAGCCGTTTCGAAGTCTGCCTGGAAGCTAAGTTTAGCATGATCACGGAACAACGAAGTGAATGTAATAGTTCTCTTTTCCCATTGGAATGCTTGATTTCGGTGACTCCCCATGCCTCTTACAACTGGGTTGCCTCATTTCGTTGAGTATCCAAGGCACATGAGCCTGTCACGTTCACTTCATGGACATTTTACGTTACTTCAGAGGTTGTGGTTCGTATTCCATCGATAGCAGCACAGCTGCCAGTGCGAGAGTTACGGGGATTGGATGGAAACACACCGGTATCAGTCACTCTGGTGGTGGGGTTCGCAGGCGGCCTCCCAAATCAATTATTCCGATGGTATCGGGACTCACCAAAAGCAACCCTACAGGAACATGAAACTACGTCACCATACAAGTAGCTTACCTACCAGAAATGTCAAGGCCTAACCATACTATTTGTGCTGTACAATCACAAATGCAACTCTCAAGTAACATTGAACATGAGCATCAATTAATAGAACATACAGGTTTACATTTACGAAATGTAGAATCAAATGCTTCGGTTCCTAACTGCAAAAACAGGCACACATGATATTTTTCAATTACAGCGCCATCTACCTTTGGCGTAGAATCGGAATGTGCTAAAAATGGGATTTCCCATTTGAAAATACATTGAAAATACAAACTTTTAACCTAGAACACTTTTATCGTGCGATGATTCGTTTCCAAGATAGCTTTCTCAAGATAAATTAAAAGTGATAAAAATAGCAATACCAAGAAGGAATTTACGACATAAACGGAAGTTAGTAGGCGTGTTTCTACATCTGAAAGATGATTTTTACTCTAAATTTCGAGCCAGTCGCGTAGGAGTGGCGCTACTAACGCCACTGTAAGGATACAAATCAGTTCTAGCTGCAGATAAACCTTTAGGGACGTGGGATCGTGGTCCCAGAAACACTTCCGTTCCTGAAGTTTCGTCCAGGACTGCGTTTGGTTTGCTCAGGTTTGCTGTACACGCTGTAATGGTCTTGGGCGTTAGTTACCTTTAAGATTGGACGTGGTGACTCGATGTTTATCAATGATGCCTTTAAGGCGACTAACATTCTATTGTCATCACTTCTTCGTTTTTGAACGAGAGTGTGAAATAGGGCTACGAGAAGCTGGATGTTCATCGGTGGCGCTCAGGAAGACTTGGCAGGAATGTAGCCACTGCACATGATGGCTGACTGCGGTGTTCACGGGAAGACCGGGTGCTGGATGGCCGCGTGGCGTTGTCGAGAGGGAAGACAACCGGCTCTGGCGCACCATGCTACATCTGCAGCAGCAACTTCAGCAGCAGTTGGCGCCAAAGTGACACAGCGAACTGTTACTTATCGGTTCCTTCAGAGACGCCTCTGAGACACTCAGCCTGTATCGCGCATTTTACTGACCCCTAACGACCTCCATCTGCGACTTCAGTTGCGTTAAACGGGAGCTCATTGGAGGACAGCGTGGAGGTCAGGTGTGTTTCCTGATGACAGCTGGTTCTGTCTCGGTGCAACCAACCTGTCTGTAGCTAGAGAGACTGGATCTACACCTGCAGCAGTGATCTGGAGTGCGATTTCGAACGACCGCAGGAGCACTCGCGTGCTTATCCCACGCACCAAGACTGCAAATTTGCGAGCCCGTCTGGTGATTCGACCTGTTGTGCTGCCATTCGTGAGCGCATTGCAAAGACGCTTTCCAACAGGACAACGCTCTCGCACACACCGTTGTTGTAACCGAACACGCGCTAAGGAATGTGGACGCGTTGCCTTGGCCTGCTCGATCGACAGATCTGTCTCCAGCCGAGCACACGTGGTCCACCGTTAGACGACAACTGCAGCGCCATCCACAACCAGCGTTAACCGTACCTATATTTACGGATCAAGTGCAGCAGACGTGGATCTCAACATCGCTAACCAACAATCGGCACCTGTAAAACACACTGCAGGTGCCTTTTCATGCTCATATTCAACATTCTGGAAAGTACACCGGTGATTAATGTAACGGCGTTTCACTTTTGCAGTGGCTTATCTCATGCGTACATTAGTTTGTTGTTTTGCGTTGTTAATCACTTACATGCCATCTGGCAAATGTATTCCCGAGAACTTTCAGTTCTCTGATTTACTTACTTTTCGGTGTTGCGATTTTTTCCCTTTACCATATATAGTGTGTGAGTGTGCTACACATATGATAATGACGCGCCGAGTATCCGGGCCGTCTGAGCGCGTCTTGTCACGGTCCGCGCGACTCCCCCCGTCCCAGGTTCGAGTCCTCCCTGGGGAATGGGTGTGCGTTTTGTCCATACCGTGAGTTAGATTAAGTAGTGTGTAAGCTTAGGGACCGATGCCCTCAGCAGTTTGGTCTCACAAATTTCCAATTTTTCCATATGATACTAATTTATTGGACATTCCATTCCAGATGTAATGCACTGGTAGCTACGTTGTTGTTGTTGTGGTCTTCAGTCCTGAGACTGGTTTGATGCAGCTCTCCATGCTACTCTATCCTGTGCAAGCTTCTTCATCTCCCAGTACCTACTGCAACCTACTTCCTTCTGAATCTGCTTAGTGTATTCATCTCTTGGTCTCCCCCTACGATTTTTACCCTCCACGCTGACCTCCAGTACTAAATTGGTGATCCCTTGATGCCTCAGAACATGTCCTACCAACCGATCCCTTCTACTGGTCAAGCTGTGCCACAAACTTCTCTTCTCCCCAATCCTATTCAATACTTCCTCATTAGTTATGTGATCTACCCATCTAATCTTCAGCATTCTTCTGTAGCACCACATTTCGAAAGCTTCTATTCTCTTCTTGTCCAAACTATTTATCGTCCATGTTTCACTTCCATACATGGCTACACTCCATACAAATACTTTCAGAAATGACTTCCTGACACTTAAATCTATACTCGAAGTTAACAAATTTGTCTTCTTCAGAAACGCTTTCCTTGCCATTGCCAGTCTACATTTTATATCCTCTCTACTTCGACCATCATCAGTTATTTTGCTCCCCAAACAGCAAAACTCCTTTACTATTTTAAGTGTCTCATTTCCTAATCTAATACCCTCAACATCACCCGACTTAATTCGACCACATTCCATTATCCTCGTTTTGCTTTTGTTGATGTTCATCTTATATCCTACGTAGCTACGTACGTAAGTATTTTAATCACGTGTAATTTTGAGCCTCGGGATGTAAGACGACGTGCAGTGAATCGAGTAACCACAGAATGAAATAGCCTCCCTTTACGTGCTATTAATGTAGGTTTCGTACCGTATACACTACAGACACATGCACATTACACGGGTGATTCCTGTAAGGAACAAATTAAACAAGTTAATATACTCAAATGTTCCTACTCAAATGTTCCACTGTTGCAACATTTACAGATTAGTAACCATTAACCATTCAGTTATGTTACCCTGCGAGCATTAGTTATGACACACGATATAAAACCTAATTGTATCTTAGAATTGGCTTACTATGCCAGGACACTTTAACTAGCAGTTCTATACAATTAAAACCGTACACTTTCAGTTTGCGTCAGAGCTAAAATGTTTTTGTAAATAAGTTATACAAAACTGCAACCAGTCACTTTTTTGAATAATTGTGTTTTATTCCATGAACAGGTTTTCGAACCTTTTCAGGTTCATCTTCAGATGGTTTCAGGGAGTTACATCATTATTGCTAGCATAATGCTGGGTGCTGGCTCTATGACAAAAAGATGGAATTCACTTTAATGTATCGCCATGACTGTAGCTTATCTGTCGATATGGATGTAAATTTCGTTTTTTACTTACTGCGACAGTATAGGCAGCTTCTTCCGGTTAGTGTCCATCTGTCTGCCTCCATTTTTAAGTCCAGTTGTTGTATCACTACACACACTTGCACACAAACTATATTAATTGCACTCTGACAGCGAGACTTTTCCGGCATCCAGCATGCGCTTTACAACTGCTGCTTGTAACAAAGATCTTGAAAGAAAGATATGGCATAGGCCTACATTGCACAGAGATGTAATTTGTTCTTCTTTACATGTATTAAGATCGATATAAGGGCAAATATTTTAATCAGATTGGCGATAATACGAGAGTACAAAATAAAATAAATAAATGAACTACTACAAGAACAAACTTCAGGTGATCTGATATCTTATTTCTATTTTTATATTACGTATAATACAGGCAGTTTATAGCGTATTTATTTATTTTTTATTTTTTTATGTGATTGGAATTAACATGGATGTACATGAATCAATGCTACAGAGTTATTGTATCTGCAGTGAGATGCAGCTGTCTGTTAGACTAGGACCTTTATATTTAAATTTAAATTAATAACTAACCTTCAGATGAACTGTTGACTTATTTCTGTTGTTATGTTAACATGAACTGGGGTATTAGCAAGAGTAGATTCTGTTTATTTTAGCTAAAGGTATATGTATAAAGGGTATAGTGATTGTAATGGACTAAAGTTGTTTGTATGGCTGTACACTTTATATTAAAAAAGTTCTTTAACTGTTGACTTATTTTTATTCTAACATTAAAGTGATCTGGAATATTGGTAAAGGCAGTTTCTGTTTGTTCCAGCTAGAAGTAATATGTATAAAAGTACTGATTTATGTTAGCAGTAGAGGGCTTTAACATTCTGTGGTAGGATATTACATTGGCACCGGTGTAGTTAGGATGTGAGGAGGGGGAGGGGGGAGGTCATTGGAGGGGGGGAGGGCGAGGTGGTGTAGGGTTCGTTGAGCGGTTACTTGTTTTGAACTAGTAGATCTCCAAAGTTCTGAAGGAAAAATTTGTTTCTCAGTTCAGTTTGATCATTGAGTAGGTAGTCAGGAGCTGTTTTTGTGTAGACAAATATTTCAATTTCTTCAAGAAGGTCAAGTATTGTGCCTTTCTTGGCAAAATGGAGGCAATTGACTTAATAATTTCTGTTTCTTTTTGTCTTTCATTTGTGTCCATTGGGATTTTAAGCATGCAATTAACCATTGTTCTGAAGAACGCTTTTTTATGTTGGTCTATATGACAAGAGGATTTGTGTATGGTAACATTGGTGGTTGTTGGTTTTCTGAAAAATTTTAAATTTATGCTTTTGATTTTTATTTAAGATAGTTAATGCCTTCTGGTGTTTCATGTTCTACTGTGAATTGAATTTTATTGTGTATTTTATTAAGTTCTTGGGCTAGTATTGGAGGGCAGCGTGGAGGGTAAAAATCGTAGAGGGAGACCAAGAGATGAATACACTAAGCAGATTCAGAAGGATGTAGGTTGCGGTAGGTACTGGGAGATGAAGAAGCTTGCGCAGGATAGAGTAGCATGGAGAGCTGCATCAAACCAGTCTCAGGACTGAAGACCACAACAACAACAACTTTGGCTAGATTATCTATTTCTTCTGTTGCTCCATTGAACATAAGTGTCATCAACATAGCGTTTGTAATAAAGCAGCTTATCTTTTAGTTGGGTTTGGGATCTAAAAAAGTAGTTTTCAAGGTTATTGATTATATATGTTTGCTAGCAAGCCTGCAAGACTACTACCCATTGCTAATCCATCTTCCTGAATGTAAAACTTGTTGTTGAACAGGAAGTAGTTGTGAGATAATATAAGCTCCAGGATCTCTAAGAGTTCATAGATTTCAGCTCTACCCATTGTCCCATGTTTTAGTAAGTTATTTCTTATCAAACTAATTGTTTCTTTCACAGGTATGTTTGTATATAGGTTGACTATATCAAGAGATGCAAATTTAGCTGTGACAGGGATGGGGATATCTTTTATACTATTGATGACCTCATAACTGTTTTTGATGGAGAAGTTATTTTCAAATACATATGCCTTACGGATAATATCATTAAGTTTCTTGGTGATTTTGTAGCTTGGACTTAGGCTGTGATCTCAGTTTTAGTGCTGATGGGTTCATCACTATACAGTGCTTTGCTTCTAATGGTGTCAATAAGAAGTTGCAGTTTTTAAGCAATTTTTTAATTTTATCATGGAATTTTATCATGGAATTAAAAAATTGCTTAAAAACTGCAACTTCTTGTTGACACAATTACAAGCAACAGCCTTTGTTGTCTTAGCATTTTCTGAATTTCGTTGTTAAACCACAGTTGCTCTTTTCTGTCCTTATTCCACTTACTCGGACGATAACTCTCCAGAATGTGATTTACAAACTGTTTAAGCTTCGGGGATAATTTTTCTGCGTCTGTCTCACTAGAACTAAGTGATTCTAGTTCACTGTATAAGTGAGATGCTGACGACTTCTTATCTGCTCTTTCTAGAAGAAACATTCTCCTAGCTTTCTTGACTAATTTATTAACTTTTGTAACCATAGTTGCTATAATGACATCTTGATCATTAATTCCTACCTCTATATTGACGCTT
Organism: Schistocerca serialis cubense; assembly: GCF_023864345.2. Taxonomy (NCBI): domain Eukaryota; kingdom Metazoa; phylum Arthropoda; class Insecta; order Orthoptera; family Acrididae; genus Schistocerca; species Schistocerca serialis. The sequence continues at coordinate 37,749,803 of NC_064645.1, read as the reverse complement.
TCGATAAGGTCCGGCCTCTTTGTACCTACGATGTCTAACAAATTTCAACTGCGTGTGGGCTATCAAACTAACTGCTCAAGATTGATTTCAGCATACGTGATCAAAAGTACATCACAAGACTGTCTGTCTGTGGCCCATGCAATGAACCTATAGACGTTTCAGTGTGCACTCGATAGGTCAGAGTCGCCTCCTACTGTTATTGCGTGATCTGGGCATTTACGTGCAACTGGCCGTAGACTTTCTTTGAATGACTCTAGAACTGTCTCAGCGGAATTGGATGGCCGGTGAAACGTACAAGGAATAATATGGTTTCACCTCGACCTCTAATACGCGACCAGATAACGTTACTGTCGCACCCAACTTTGACCTCAGTAGAGACAATATTTTCGTGAACTGCATTAAGTACTCCCCCTCCTATGGCGTCTAATCCACTTTCCGATATATGTATCATTATTCGCTAAATATCTCAGAGTCTTCTACTTCAGGTTTCAGCCAACTCTTGGCCCCAAGAATGATTTGAGTGCGACAACTTTGCAGAAAATAAAACAGACAATCCTTAAATTTGATAATGGCCAATCTACTACCCGAAAGAAATTCACAGCTGTCCATTGAAATTGTAACCCCAGGAAGATCAGTAAATAACTAAGTTGTACTTTCTTCCCGTAAACGCAAGGGCAGCAAGAAAACACTATTAAATTTGTTGGTGATTTGGGGGGGTATACAGAGTACGATATATACAGAGCTCCCATCTCAGTCAGCAATAATAGTTATAACACGATCCCACGTAGAGCTTAATTGAGCTTGGATGGGAGATACTGGTACCTCATCCCGTGCCACCTCAACTCAGTGCCAGAGACCATCGATCATCCCAGCTGTCAACTGGTGGCGTACTTAGTCGCTCGTCAGCTCGTGGCCAGATATTTTCAATCTAGAGAGGTCCACCCTATTCCACATTTCCCTGGACTTCTTTCAATAGTGCGGGTTCTCTTCCACACATGCTTCAACCGTCAGTTAAAGAGTACAATATCGCCAAATCGGTATTTTTCACTTTTGCTGCGAGGACGGTGGTATTCATAAACTTTCCTCAACTCGAGGAGATAATGTTTCTTCCATCTATTCATGAAGTTATTTTGCAGTTTTTCTACTAGTTTCGCATCTCTTCCAAGATCTTTGTGTATACGAGATTCAAGAGCAGTGGCTAATGAAGTCAACCGTTCTCCAGTTTGGAAATGGCTTCGTGTCATTATTTCCCAGTCGCACTGTGTGGTCGATCGCGAGCTGATGGCGGCACCTACACTGAAGCGCCAAAGAAACTGGTTCAGGCACGCGTATTCAAGTACAGAGATATGTTAACAGTGTTGTGGATTGGCAGGAGAGCCAACCCAGGAATACTAGAGGAAGCCGAAAGGCATGCGTTTTAGCTCATGCAGGCTGGCGTGAGGTCTGGAACAGGACAGGGAAATAAGACTTTAGAAAAACGGACGTAGTTGGTGGAATACTTAACTTTAATCCATTAATGGTGAACGTCGGTCTGACGGTACATGCATCACAATATTAATAGCAACTGGTAATGGCGCCTTGCTAGGTCGTAGCAAATGACGTAGCTGAAGGCTATGCTAACTATCGTTTCGGCAAATGAGAGCGTATTTTGTCAGTGAACCATCGCTAGCAAAGTCGGTTGTACAACAGGGGCGAGTGCTAGGAAGTCTCTCTAGACCTGCCGTGTGGCGGCGCTCGGTCTGCAATCACTGATAGTGGCGACACGCGGGTCCGACGTATACTAAGGGACCGCGGCCGATTTAAAGGCTACCAACTAGCAAGTGTGGTGTCTGGCGGTGACACCACATTCCTCCCCCGCAAATCGGCGTACGGTTGTGTTATAAGGCTTCCGCCCGCCGTGGGGAGGACCCCATGTTGACGTATGTGACGAGGTGGGGAGCCTAACAACAGGCGAGGCTGTGCCACCCGCACCCTGCCATTCGGACCGCGGGGAGTTTAGGAAACGCCTGAAAACCTGCTCCAGGGTGCACGCCAACATGCGGTGTATGCGCCCGCAGAGAGACAGGAGGGGCCGAAGGGTCGACCTCCATGAGGCCGGGGCACCCGACGGGCGAAGACGACATATGGTCCGGAGCGGGCAAGAGTTCCATGTTGGAGGACAACTGGTCACGGGAAGCGATCGGCAGCGCGTGACCCAGAGAGGAGCCCGGCGGTTGCAGCGACGCGTCCACTGCGGGCGTCGCCGGCGGGAGAACAGGCGGCGGCGGCGGCGGCGCGTCGCCATGAGGCAAAATGGAAGGCAGCGTCGGTAATACCTGGGGCTGAGGCGAGCCAGTAGATGGGTCCCCAGGGCGCTGACCGGACGGCACCGTCGCTGAAAGCAGACGGCGAGCGGCAGAACCCGTGCGACGACAGAGGCGCAGCTGATTGAGATGCCGGCGCACCTCACCAGAGGCCCCCAAAACCAGATACATAGCGCGGCCGAGGCAGCAAAGAATGCGGCCTTCGAGCCAACGCCATGAACCTCGGTAGTGACGATAGTAGACAACGTCGCCTGGAGCAAAAGCAGGTGTCTGCCGCTGCACAGGAATCTGATGCGGCGGATGTAGCAAAGACATCAAGGTTCGATGATGACGACCGTGGAGCAACTCAGCCGGCGAGCAACCATCTCTGGGCTGAGAGCGATACGAGGACAAAAAGAGCAATAACGCGTCCTCCCGAGAATGCGACTCTTTTAACTTCAACATCTGTGACTTGAAAGTCCTGACCAATCGTTCAGCGGCACCGTTTGACTGTGGCGAAAACGGCGCGGACGTCAGATGTTGAATACCATTGGCCTTGCAGAAAGACGGAAATTCTGCGGACATGAATTGTGGGCCATTGTCGGAAACGATAGTCTGTGGAAGACCTTCAATTCAAAAAGATTGCAGATAACGCTTGGATGGTGGCAGATGATGTTGTGGATGACATCCGGACAACAAAAGGAAAATGACTGAATGAATCTACCACAACCAACCATCGAGCATTCCAGAATGGACCAGCAAAATCGATGTGTAAGCGTTGCCAAGGGGAAGTGGCTTTTGGCCATGCAAAGAATTTCCACGGTGGTGCGGATTGTTGCTCGGCACACGCCATGCAAGAAGAGCACATATTCGTAATCGCGGCATCGATTCCGAACCAAGTACAGTGCTGACGAGCAAGTTGTTTCGTTCGCACTATACCCAAATGTCCTTGGTGGAGAAGCCGTAAAACAGAGGACTGTAACGAACGTGGGACCACGACCCGGGACTGATCATTATCAGAACGCAACAGCAAAACACCACGTCAAACAAAAAGTCTCTCCTTGTGAGCAAAAAATCGGCGAACCAACGGATCCCTGATCCGTGACTTTGACAAGGGCCATTGCGTAGCAACAAAAAAAACGCAGAACGGTAGCAAGGACAGGGTCGACAGCTGTGGCTGTAGCTACACGACGAAAGTCAATTGGAAACGAGTCGACCACGTCATCGGGCTCCACATCAATGAACATGCATGCAAGTTTGGAGGAATCAAATGCTCTATCCTCAGCAACAGACAAATGGGACAATGCATCAGCGTTTCCGTGCTTAGCAGTGGACCGATACAAGATATCGTAGCGGTACTCCGTGAGGAAAATAGACCAGCGAATGAATTTCAGCACTGTACGTGGAGGTACAGGCTTGTTTGGATGAAAAAGCGCTGTCAAAGGTTTGTGGTCTGTGATGATGGTAAAGTGACGACCATATAAGAAATCATGAAACTTTGTAACACCAAATACGAGAGCCAATGCTTCTTTCTCGATCTGTGAATAATTTCTTTGCGCAGACGAGAGCAATTTGGACACAAAGGCAATATGGCGATCGTGCGATCCATCTTTGTGCGTAAGCACAGCACCGATCCCGAAATCCGATGCATCCACCATCAACAAAAGGGGCTTCCGGGGATCGAATGGCGTAAGGCAAGTATTGGAAAGCATCGCCGATTTCAACTGGCGAAAGGCGCGTTCGCATTCCGCCGTCCAGACGAACGGAACACCTTTACGGCGTAACCGATGAAGCGGAGCTGAAATGGAAGAGGCGTGGCGCACATATTTATGGTAATAGTTGATTTTTCCCAGCATACCCTGTAGCTGCTTCAAATTCTGCGGCGAAGGCAAGTCATGTATGGGACGGAGGTGCTTGGGACTGGGGTGTATGCCTTGGGCATTGATTACATGTCCCAGGTAGGGCAAGTAGCGAGCAAAAAACACACTTTTGTCCTTCCGCAAGCGAAGACCATTTTGTCGCAAGACCTGAAATAATGTTCTGAGATTGGCTAAATGTTCTGCTCCCGTCTTTCCGGCGATCACAATATCGTCTAGATAGTTTGCTGCAGTAGGGACCAACGCACAAACAGTTTGTAGATATTGCTGAAACAATGCAGGGGCGGATGCACACCTGAATGGCAGTCGTTTGAATCGATACAAACCAAGATGCGTGTTAACCACCAAAACGCGCTGGGAGTCTTCGTCCACTGGTATTTGCAAGTACGCATCTGCTAGGTCCAACTTCGAAAAATATTTACCCGGGCACAGTTTGTCAAAAAGATCTTCTGGGCAGGGTGAAAGAAAAGTTGCAATCACTAGTTGTGGATTCACTGTTGCCTTGAAGTCCACACAAAGTCTCAATTTTCCCGAAGCTTTTGCCAAAATTTCTAAGGGTGATGCCCAGAGAGAAGACTGCACACATTCAATCACACCTTGTGATTCCAAATCGTGTAATGTTTTTGCGACCTCATCACGCAATGCGTGGGGAACATTGCGCGCTCTGAAAAATTTCGGTTGCGCGTTGACTTTCAGTTACAAATGTGCTTTATAGTTCTTAGCGCAACCAAGGCCCGGTGCCAAAAATGTCTGCAAATTCTTCACATAGACGAGAAACACTGTCTGAAGGCACAGTCTGGTTCACTGATAGGACCTGATTGACTATAGACAAGTTAAATAACTGAAATAAATCGAAACCAAACAAGTTCACTGCAGAAGAAGAACAGAGGACGTAAAATGACAAGTTTTGTTTGTCCCTTGTATTTTGCAAGAAGACTGCACTGTCCTAATACAGTGATGTTGTGAGCCGAATAGCTATTTAACTTAACATTTGCGGCATGCAACGGAGGTGTGCCCAGCTGTTTGTACGTGTCTTGATTGATCAGTGAAACTGCAGCTCCGGTATCGAGCTGAAATGGTATAACTTTGCCATTAATGTCCAAGTCTACAAAAAGTTTATTGTCCTGCTGACGACAAGAGCGACTGTCACATGCAACTTGAAGTGACACTGGTACAGAATCATTTGCGACTTGATGGGATTTCCGGCGATGACGCACACTTTTTATGGGACGAACACAGTCACTGGTAGAGAGAGTGGCACTGGGCGGAGTGGAATTAACTACATGAATTTCCATGGGCGAAGTTTCACGAGCCTGGGTATCCTTGGTTCGAATTCGGCGCAAAGCAAAGGGCCTGGAATGCTCGTGAGTGTTCGATTTGAGCTTTCTCTGGCAAACACTCTGAACATGTTCTTTTTTATTACAGAAAAAGCAAATAGCTTGGCGTGACGGGCAATTCTCACGCGAATGTCTAGTAGCACACCACGGGCATGATTTTAGCACTGCATTTCCTTGCCTGCGTGGGACACGTAGCTGAGAGCATGGCGGCTTCGGCGCGGCCGGGCGCGAGGGCTGTTTACTGTTCCGTGCAGCGCGCCCGGCGGGCCGGTTAACCTGACACAAGGCTGGTGAAGTTTCAAATGATTCCTGAGCAAAGTCAAGTGTGTCCTGCTGATCCAATATGTCCATCACTTGCTGAATGGAGGGATTGACTAGTTTCAAAATCTGTTCCCTTATATGAACATCAGAAACGTTCTGTGCAATTGCATCACGTACCATAGTATCTGAATAAGGGAGTCCACATTGACACTCAAAAGCCTAATCCCTAGTAAGGCCTTGCAAGGTTGCAACCCACTCCCGATTAGTCTGACCTGCCATACATTTTGTACGAAAGAGGGTATACCTTTTCGCAACAACATTGACTGATTCTTTGAAATATGCATCTAATGCAGACAAAATTTCGTCGTAGGACAAAGTTGCTACGTCGTGTCGGGGAAATAATTTGACTATCACACGGTACGTGTGGACGCCGACCGATACTAACAAAAAAGGCTGCCGCTCGTTACCTTGAATTCTGTAGGCGGCGAGATGGAATCCAAATTGGCGTGACCACTCCGTCCAGCTTTCCAGTGCAGCATCAAAAGGTCAAAAAGTTGGTGCAACTGTGTGTTGTCGCTGCTTTAGCGGTGGAGTGGCGGCTGCCGCGTCGTTTTCCATTGCACGTTGACCCTGGACGAGCTGTCCAAGGGCATCCAGTAAGGCCTGCATCTGCTGATTCTGTAAGCGATAAAATTCGGACAGTACATCTGGAGATGGTGGCGAAGCCATTACACAAGTAAATCAGGGCAATATCGATAAGAACGCGGGGGCCTTGTCGCCAAATGTTGTGGATTGGCAGGAGAGCCAACCCAGGAATACTAGAGGATGCCGAAAGGCACACGTTTTAGCTCACGCAGGCTGGCGTGACGTCTGGAACAGGACAGGGAAATTAGACTTTAGAAAAATGGACGTAGCTGGTGGAATACTTAACTTTAATCCATTAATGGTGAACGTCGGTCTGACGGTACATGCATCACAATATTAATAGCAACTGATAATGGCGCCTTGCTAGGTCGTAGCAAATGACGTAGCTGAAGGCTATGCTAACTACCGTCTCGGCAAATGAGAGCGTATTTTGTCAGTGAACCATCGCTAGCAAAGTCGGTTGTACAACTGGGGCGAGTGCTAGGAAGTCACTCTAGACCTGCCGTGTGGCGGCGCTCGGACTGCAATCACTGATAGTGGCGACACGCGGGTTCGACGTATACTAACGGACCGCGGCCGATTTAAAGGCTACCACCTAGCAAGTGTGGTGTCTGGCGGTGACACCACAAACAGGCAGAATGCGGCCATGTGGTCGGCAACGCCTGTATAGGACAAAACGTGTCTGGCACAGTTGTTAGATCGGTTATTCTGCTGCAATGGCACGTTATAAGATTTAAGTCAGTTTGAACGTGGTGTTGCAGTCGGTGCACAAGCGGTCGGACACACCATCTCAGAGGTAGGAATGAAATGTGAATTTTTGGTGTGCGACCATTTCATGAGTGTTCCGTGAATATCAGGAATCGAGTGAAATATCAAATCTCTGGCAGCGGTGCGCCCAGAGAAAGATCCTGCAACAACAGGACTAATAACGACTGAAGAGAATCGTTCAAAGTGATAGGAGTGGAATCCTTCCCAGATTTCAATGCTGGGCTATCAACAAGTGTCAGTCAGTGTGCGAACCATTCAACAAAACATCATCGATACGGGCCTTTGGAGCCAAAGGCACACTCGTGTACCCTTGATGACTGCACGGCACAAAGTTTTACGCCTCGCCTGGGCCTGTCAACACCGACATTGGACTCTTGATGACTGAATATATGTTGCCTGGTCGGACGACACTCGTTTCAAATTGTATCGAGCGGATGGACGTGCATTGGTGTGGAGAAAACCTCATGAATCATTGGACCCTGCATGTCAGCAGGGGACTGTTCAATCTGGTGGACGCTCTGTAATGGTCTGGGGTGTGCGCAGTTGGAATGGTATCGGACCCTTGATACGTCAGGATATGACTCTGGCAGGTGACACGTACGTAAGCACCCTGTCTGATCACCTGCACCCATTCATATCCACTGTGATCCCCGACGGACTTGAGCAATTCCAACAGGACAATACGACAACCCACTTGTCCAGAACTGCTACAGAGTGGCACCAGGAACACTCTTCTGAGTGTAAACACTTGCGCTGGCCACCAAACTCCCCAGACATGAACATTATTGAGAATATCTGGTATGACTTGTAACGCACTGTATAGAAGAGATCTCCATCCCATCGTACTCTTGAGGATTTATGGACTTCCCTACAGGATTGATGGTGTCAGTTCCCTCCAGCAATAGTTCAGACATTAGTCGAGTCCCTGCCACGTCGTGTTGCGGCACTTCTGCGTGCTCGCGGTGGCTCTGCACGAAATTAGGCAGGTGTACCAGTTTCTTTGGATCTTCAGTGTATTTCTACCAATAAAGTCCTAAATGTTTCTTCCTCTACTATCGTTTTCCAAAATCCTTCTCAGATAGTGTTTCTCAGTGCGTACCATACGCTCACCACCAAGCCGCAAGTAGTACAATAAGCTTCAAAGAAACACCTTTGAGTCAAGTACTGATAGGTCTTCGTGTTCTCGAAGAGGTAAGTGAGGTATTTTAGTTCCGTGTGTGACATGAAATACAGTCCCTGGCAGTCCCCTTCTCGACGGAAATATGGGAACGGCACCATATATTTGCTAGTTTTCATATTTAACATTAGTTCAAATTGGAGAGCTGTTGTTATAGCAAATCTAAAAAGAAGGTTGTAGCACCGAAACAAGTTATCGAGCTTGACGAAAAGTGGACCTACGAAATCTACGCCTGTTACAGAAAACGGCTTGGTGATTTCAGTACAGTCAGGTGGTAGAGGACCTTCTACCTCGGATACGCGGATACTTCTGTTTAGTTTCCAAGGAGATACGTACGTATGATCATTTTTACCGTTTCTCTTACCTTCAAGATTCAAAAGTCGTTACGTATTTCAGACAGCACTATAGCAGTTCCTAGGTGGTGTAAATCTACATGCCTCTGTCGAATGAGTAGTTTTGTGAATGGGTGGGTATACTCTATGAGTCGTGGGTGCTTTTCTTGTATCTTAGACTCTGCAAAGTGAACTCGTCTTCCAAGTCATACAAGTTCGTTGGAAGCTGGGTATTTGTCAGGGAAGCTATGATGCTGGACCATCCGCATCCAACTGCGTTTTTCTGATTCTAACTCTTAGAAAGTGAATTTGCTCCTAACATTTTCTGAGCGTCGAGCATTATAGATCAAAGGCAATAATCCATGCCGTTATGCGTAATGTTTCAGTAAGCTCTATATTTTGACGCGTCAATGGAACACACCAAAGCATTAATAATGAAAGAATGTTCGATATCTTTCGCATCTCTGGAAGCGAATCGTCAGAGATTTTTTCCAGGGACCACGTGTGAAGTGGCTGACTTAAACACGGAGGTCCATTCCATCATAGTACAGAATACCGGAATCTTCCAATTGATGTTCCACGTAATACCAGATCTGCAGGATCATATGTGATGGGACAATGTCGCCACTGCAATGGCGTCAAACTCTCTTAGGTATCAATTACTCCACGGACAAACGTATTCTGGCAATTTCGGTGTCTCCGTATCTAGTCCAGAGTCACCATAGGATCGCTCCACATTCTGGGGTTTATGATGTCAATTACGGAGAACTGGTGAAAAACTCTCAGAAGCCGCGAACACAGGAAGGCGCGGAAGCGTCACCATTTTAATAAAGGTACACTGCTTTTACTTACGATCAAAATAACAAATGTGATTTTAGTCTGGGAGATTCTGATATACAGCACTGCTCCATGAACCCTCCCCAAGGCATCACATACATTCTACAGCGTATGTTGATGAAAAGATACCAAGAGAATCATAGAATTTCGCAATCACGTGTAGTAACTTTCGTTTAATTAGCAGGTTCATACTGTAGTTTATCGGTTACGGGACGGTAATCATAGAAAACTTGTGTGTCCCAATCAATGCCTAATACTGCTGTGTGTTCTTCAACTCTTCGCTGATCTGTTTTCCATATGACCTCTAGTATATTATAAATACTATCTCATTTTGTCATTGGAAGTTTTTTCTGTTTCAGCAGACTTGTCAGCTACTTTTGTAAGAATATCAGATTATTGTCGTCCTCGCAGTTCAGGCGGCAAAGACGTCCACGAAAGTCCTTTCAAGCAGAAGTTCTGATGCAGTAGGATATGTGCCCCTAAGTCCTGTAGCCAAACCACGCAAAGTTGCGGAAAGGAGAAACTTGGTGTATGTCAGGCCAAATTGTAAACGTGTATTAAACCTGTGAATGATGATGTCATCATAGTTTGCCAAGCTGCATCTTCTTTCTCGACATGAGACAAGGGGAATCTCGTATCTCTATCCTTTTCGTTCTACGTCAGTTGTTAATATACCTGAGTGCCATCTGCAATGATTGTCTTATGGAACATCCTGAAGCAAATTCATGATGACAACATTTCAGACAACAGATTGGAGCCTGTGTCCAAAATGTCACTGAGTGATGGTGAACTGTTTTTCCCAGTTGAAGCATCAAATAATCCTACGTTTTGTAAATCTCAGTCTTTCTTTCCTCACAGCCTGATGAGGAAGGTAGGATACATAATTTATAGTATCCTGCGTACTGATCGTTTCGCCCTGCTGGTTCCAAATGTAAAGAAATGTTTGGGAATGACACATCTCACAAAACTGAACGTTTTTAGAACATTTTCATTGTAACGATGTGTTACGTTCACCTGCGTTGCAATGATTCGAACAAAGGGCTCCTTTCGTCTAGAACGGGCTACTTTAGTTTTGTTGCTACATTCGTTAATCTTACTACCACTTAACAAGAGTAAAATTCCATTAGCTTCCTGACGTGCCTTTCTGCGTTCTATAGTCTTGCAGCATACATAAAGCAGTGTTGAGCAATATCTGCAGGTAACGCACGCAGAATTTTGGGTGCCATCCTGCGGCTGTAATTGTTCAAGTTTTTCCCTTTGGCTCCTAAGGCTTATCGGGAAATTTAGAGGGTGACCTTCACAGCTTAAAATCCTGCTGAACTTTATTTACATTGTGATTGTCGAGTACATTTTATGAAGAAATTTCGTTCATTTTATGTGTTAGATGTAAAAAAATGCTATGCTTTAAGAATTTGTTCACAGATTATCACTAATGTAATGATTTTACATCATAATAATCAGTTACTTATTGTTATCCGTTAACAAAATACATGTATGTGAAACGGTAAAATTAAAGGAAAGAAGGACATAAATGTGAATTGTAAAATAACAATTTAAAACGTAATATTTAAATACTCTGGCAGCGCATAGTGACAGCTTATATTCCAAAAATGGGATTTTAGAAACAACCTGTAACGTCGCGAGTAAATACGCAATAGCATTTTATTGCAGTAACCTACTTTGAAGTACGGGCTCGTAGCTTTGGGGCCATTGGCGGTGGCAACATACGGCCGCTGGTATCTTAGCGTGACTCACTCGCACCTGTCGCTAGCCTAGCCGTGGGAAGCGCAACTTGTGTTAAAGTTCGAGCGACAGATTAATCAAGCCCCCTAAGAATCTAAATAAACAGTATTAAATATTATTCAGTTTTGTTAAAAGTCAATATACTGCCCTTTGTTATTGAAAGAAAGGCTGTGTTAAAATCTCAGCTATCTAGCTGAGATGCTTTCAGATTCAGAGACAATTACCTAAAACACCAAAAACCGACACTTATAGGATTAAAGTCAGTTAGGATTCACAGCAGTTTGTCTCTTAGTATCATTTGGAACTATTGCTTAAGTTCACTAAATGGCAGAACATTTTATTTAGATTTTTTACAATTAAAAACGTCCACTATTTTTTATTTTAGTAACATTGAATTCAGAAAGGATTAATATTTATTTAATAACAATTTGTTTTGTTTTATGAATAAATGAGAGTGAGTAAGAGTGTATATGTGGGACATACGTAAAGATTCAATATTATCTGATGTTAAACTTTACGTAACTATGTCATGGGAAAGTGTGAAGCAAGCAGTTGCAATGAAACTTGTAATTTCCCTACCTTGCTGATGACGTATGTCCAAGAGTACCTGCTTTTGTAAGAAGGCAGCCAGAATAGCCATTTGCAGAGTAATGATTTTATAAAATCACTTCAAGATTAGTTTTCTTTTCGTTTGGTTTTGTTAAACATTTTATTAAGATTTGCATGATGAAGAGACGTAAATGAATATGTGAATATTGATTGGCGTTGGACAGTTTTGGCGCGAGAAAGAACTCGAAGGATTGTTTTGATTGTCTCGCGCCCGTCGGCCGTCGTAATTTAATATATTATTATTATTTTTTTTTAATTTTTTGATTGTTGCCGACTTACGTGGTGGGCCTTAATAAAAATGATATTTCATTTAATTTTGATTTTACGATTAAATGCTTTCCTAAAGTTCTCCTTTTTAACAATATTAATTTCAAATTATTTGTTACGTTAATGAATGTTGGACTCGCTGAATCTTAAAACATGAGCATATAAGCTGAACAATGTAATAAATTTTTCATATTAATTTCCTCGGCTAGTCAGCTCACTTTAAAGCAAGAAATCTTTAGTTATTAATTACAACTGCGGCCCACACACGCGCGAGAGTATTTTTTCTTACGTCCGTTAACCATTGCCACGTAGTCGGAGTCCTGGCTCTGGCTGTCGGCTATGGTACTAAAAATTAGAATCTTAAAGCTACGTATTTCTGCAACTTTGTGCGGCTGTGGAGAAAAATTAATATTATGTTAATAGCGGGCGAGTATTTCGCTTCCGCTAATTTTTCATAAGTTAATATCGCCACGTAATGGCGTCGTTGGCTGCATCGGCCGCTGCGATTGTTGAACCGTAAATTACTTGAATGCAGGTTAATTCAAGGAAGGCGGACATGAAATCGGGATCACCTCTTACAAATTAAACGTGCACAATAATATTAATTGAATATATTATATGCTTAACTCATACAAATATGCTTATATTTGCCAGCACTCGCAAGATGTCCGTCTATACACAATCAAGACAAGAGAAGAAGTGAAGACGACTAAAAAATTAACAAAAGAGCGTATCTTGTCGTGTCTTTAGATCACTTTGTTACATTTCCTTGCACTCGAAACCTACCCAGAGAAATTATTATTTTACGGCTACATGATAAAAATATATTATTCAATTTTTAAATGTCTCTTCTTTATAAATACTGTTTTTTAAGTCATTTCGTAATGTAGCACTGGGAACGCTATAATTGGCTGGTCATTTTGAACAACCCATCAGAATTAAGCATTTCCCGCGCTCTATCAAGCAGTTACAGGCCCTGGAAGGAACGGCAGGGAGTCAGTTGCTGGCTAGCTATTGGGCGTACAGGCCACGTAGGACGCGTCCGTCTATGTTATGAGTAAAATGACGAAGTTACTGGTATTTCGCGTCCGGATGGTATTGCCGTGAAAACAGCGCTGCTGTTAACATCGTCTGAACAGTATCAACGTATGCAGAGAATCGGGCTGGTGACCAGATGCAGTACTGAGGTAGGTGGAACTTTTTGTAGTGCACAGTACGACGAAAGACAGTGGTCATACAATTATGCCACCAAACGCGACTTTTAACCCCCCTAGCCGAACAGCTTCATTACGCGTAGATCTACGTGGTTTGAAAGTTTCTCGAAATTATGTTGTAACAAAAGTTATAATTTTTGAAAATTATTTATTGTGGTGCAGTAGTTTCCGAAATTTCAGATTATTACAATAGCTGTATATAATTTTCAAGAACGTTAATTACAAGTCAACTTTTATACGAAAAACATTATATCATCATTTAAAAGATATTCCTTCTAAATCAAGATTACATTATGGGCTGCGTTCTACTTCCCGCCCAGATTTCATCAACATCGTTTATTTACACTTGGGAACGTTCACTTGTTAGTCTTGCCCCATTTTTATTGAATAGTTTTTTCACCATATTCTTGTTGTTTCTCGTCGTTAGAGCCAGTAATAGTATTGTACATTCTAGTTTTATTCCATTTATCTTGATTTCAATACTGTTGTTAACAGATTATTCTAGCTCTGTATGGGGATTTTATTTTCTTGTCGCCTCTCGGCTGTTTAACGACTGCTGCTGATCCCTGTGGCGTTGGTCATAAGACCTCCTTCGTTCCTAAAGATACCCAGCGCTTTCACTTCCTCGAACCTGCACTGCCCCACCTTCGCGTATTCTGTTATAGTCTGCTCATTGCTTACTCAGTGAAGTGTCCATTAGCGTTTATAAAAAAAAATGTGCTCCCCTACGGACCGAAAAAATAAGGAGGAAATCTGCAGGTTGTCTAACTGAAGAAATAAAAAAGCTCATGTGTCTGAGAGATTCGGGACGTCGATGATACAATCTATGCCCTAAGCCGGATAATCGTCTTGCCTACAAGCAGAACAGTAATAATCAGGCAAGCCGTGAGAAAGAAAAAAAACTCAGGAATGCCCATACGTTGACCGACAACAGAAACAAACTAGCTGCCTAAGGAAAAACTTGCGTTCTCTTGGTATATGGAAAGTTAAAGCGGCAGCTGATTTAATTGTCGCAGCTGAAGAACTCAACCACAATTGAACGGCAACGAAACAGAAACTTATTGATTCCTTAATGGTGGTAAACTAATGTAGCACGGAAAATTCTATTTGAACCATGTTACTCGTAATACTGTCACGAAAGCTGTCAGGCGTATCAGATCAGCATCTACTGGACACAATGGCACCACAGTCCAAGTGATGAAGCTTGCTATTGACTCACTGCTGCCACTATAACAGTTGTAGCATCCCCTTGTCTCACGCGATGGTCTACAAACCGTGATTTTGTCAGGCAGATTCCATATTTCTAGATTTCCGGAAAGCATTTGACTTGGTGCCAACTGCAGACTGTTAAAGATCCGAGCATATGTGTTAGGTTTCGAGACATGCAAGTGGCTTGAAAGCTTTTTAAGTAGTAGAACCCAGCACAGAATTTTCGACGGCGTGTGTTCAGGGCATCTTCGGGAGTGTGCCTGGGAACCGTGATAGGAACGTTTTCATTCTCCATGTACATAAATGGTCCAACGAACAGGGTGAGCAGCAACTTACGGTTGTTTGCTGATGACACTGAGGTGTTCGGGTAGGTATCCTAGCTGAATGACTATGGGAACATACGAGATGATTTAGATAAGATTTCTAGTGACAGCTTGCTCTAAGGGTAGAAAAGCGGATGAATAGGAAAGACATTGTAACCTTCAAATACAGCATTAGTAGGGTGCAACTTTTATTGAATATCCAGGCATAACGTTGCAAAGCGGTATGAAATGTAATAAAAACACCATTTTGGTAATAGGTAAGGTTGATGCTCTACTTCGATTTATTTGGAGAAGTATGGGAAAGAGTATCTCATCCAAGAAGGAGACGGCGTTTAGAACGCCAGTGCGACGCATTCTCGACTACTGTTTGAATTTTTGGGATCCCAGCAGAGGACAAATTAAAGTACGGCATCGAAGCAATTGAGAAGCGGACTGCTAGCATTCTTACCGACAGTTTCAATCGGTACATGAGTATTACACGGATGCTTCGTGAACTCAAATGTTAATCCCTGGAGGGGATACGATAATCTTTCCTCAAGATACTACTGCACAAGTTTAGAGAACCGGCATTTGAGGCTGAGTGCAGAACGATTCCACTACCGCCAACGTACGGTCATGCTCAAAAGTATCCGAACGCCTGAATTGCATTTCGCCTGATTCGCATGCAGCCCACATAACGCAGCTGTCTAGCAGGTCCTCTAACCGCTCCTTGGTACAGTCGTTTGACTATTGAAAATGGTTCCAACAAGTCACCACTAGAAAACACTGCTCTGTATCGCAATAACTCAAGATGTAAAATAATACCACGATACTACAAATATCAGGGAACACATTATCATAGATAAGACTGTCCTTAGGGCTTGTAAACTCACATTTATTACAATAAATGACATACCTGAAATGTTACCACTCTCATTATTACGTCAGAAAGGTATTGCACGTAGTAAGTTCGTCGTATTCATGATTTGCTCTTCAAAGTAACATACCGTACTTATTATTTAACACCAAATGAGATTAAAAATTTAAGTTATTCACGAGCAGCTAGTTGAGAATATGTACGAACTTCAAATGACACACACGAACCGTCTCGTTCTGCATATGTATTCAAACCCAGGTCATGTAGACTAAGCAAACATTTCGTGACTGACGGAAACTAACAGTCATTCCTGATTAGGCATACAGAGAGTGATATACCTCGATTTTAGACAGTATAAGTTAGCAAATAACTATAAATCGCATAACGCAAGAATTTTTAAACGGACGCGAATTCCGACGCAGCATCTATTGTCCCTGTTGACGAACTACGAGAGGTCTTAAATATTGCTTCTTCACAAGCAACTTACTTGAATCGCCGTGTGGTAAAGCTTAGTGTTGGACAGGGATACGAACCCAGAACCTAATCGGATAGATATCGGCGCACAATCAACTGTGACATTTCGGATTTTCTCGGCAGTAGCTACATGTTTTAACTGAAATGACGACACGAAACATTTTTTTTTCCTTCTCAGGACTCAAACCCGGCACCTATCGCTGTTGTATTCTAGAGAAAACGAACGTTAAATATGGTTTTTTTTCACCAGCAGCGACATGTGAGCATGTTTGAACTAGAAATAATATGACGAAGAGTTCAGTGCTGACTGAGAATAGAGCTCTACACATATCGTTGTTGACAACACACAAAGAGACGTTAGCTACCGAATTTTTCTTCAGCTCGGAAGAGCATCTTGAACTTACAGTGATCTCGCAAATAGTTCTGTGTCTCAGTGGGAGTCAAAAACGTCACGTATCGTTAGCGTTGACAACGAATGAAAATACATTAAAAATCAAAATAATTATCCACCAGCAGATAGGTGTTCTCATGCTAGACCTTCATAATACATAATGAAATATTTAGTGCCGGGCTAGGATCCGAACCCATTCACGCGCCATATGTGGAGATGTTGAGGAATCTGCAGTTTTGAACAAACGACAAATTGTAGCCGAGCTTTATTATCACGAAATTGCGCGTTAAGGACGGTCTGAGTTGCATTCCCAGTTCAAAACCAATTTTATCGACATACAGAAGCTCAGATAAAAGATGGAATAAGTGTCCTGTGAGCCTACATAGCGTTTGTTTCGTCACTAGAAATAAATAAGTAGTATAAGAAAGGTTACTGGTGATAGAGTTTCTACATGTCGCCACTCCTGACTTTATTGTGGTTCAACCTAACGTCTGCTTGGTAGAGAAGGAATATCATTTTTAATGTTAATTTCAGACCACAATGCCATTATATCTTCTTCACTTGGTGTAGCCAGAAGAGAATGGAATCTGTCTCTCCCTATCTAAAAATCACTGACAGTAGTTGGAATCTAAGCCAGACCAAAGATATGCAAACATATCACCAGTCCAACAGACCACCAAACCCTCTTCTCTGGGGCTCATTTTTCTGTCATAACGCCATTGCGCCACACTGGTTGAGAATTCTGACACACAGGCTGCCTGTAGTAATTTGCAGAATGTTCAGTAAATTCAATTACTTGGTTGATCGAATCACCATGAACTAGCTGCCTCGGCTACCCAGTGCATACATTCGACTTCATGTTGTAATCATCGAAATAAAATCACAAAACTGCCACCCACACAGAACTGCTAACAGTGTAGGATGCAGAAATTTAAATAGGAAGTGTTTCTTTCCACTTGATCTACTCTATTGCGCTATCTCGTTGATGAAAACGTCGTCCAGTGCAAATGTGGCATTTCATAAATAAAGTTTTGTATTCCTAGAAACCCAAAATTTGCTTGTCAGCGCCGGGAAGAGGGGTTACCTGTTGTGCAGCATTGTAAGTTTTTCACCATTGCACTATGAGCCGAAAGTATTTTCTTGCGATTTCCTTAGCGATGTTTGATCTGACTGCTTGTAGCTGTTTCACAGAAGGGATAAAAACGTTGCAGTCTGTGAGACTGGAACGACGAACCATAACATACGCTGTTTCATAGCTCAGCACGTACCACCGAGCTGGCGAAGAAGTACGTGTCTTAGCTTCCTCTTACGAGATCAATAGTGGCTAGAACTCGTAAACCGCTATTTAAAGGACGAGATTAGTTGCGATTTCCACGTGCAACGACGTTCCTGCGCTGAAAACCCTAAATTTACAATCTTTTGTTACACCTCAAGCGATAATAACTCAGATTATTCAATGGAAATGACAGGTAAAATCAAGTGAACTTTGAGGCTTAATTCCGTGCACACCAGAAAGTAACTCGTCGATCACAGAGTAGCCAAACATACATTGCCGCCGGCCGGGGTGGCCGAGCGGTTCTAGGCGCTACAGTTTGGAACCGCGCGACCGCTACGGTCGCAGGTTCGAATCCTGCCTCGGGCACGGATGTGTGTGATGTCCTTAGGTTAGTTAGGTTTAAGTAGTTCTAAGTTCTAGGGGACTGATGACCTTAGAAGTTGACGAAATCCAAGCCGTTGAAGTCAAATATCAGCAGCAAAGAGAGGGCGGCCATTCGTGATCTGAGGGAGCGTTCTGAAATTGTCGTCTTACCGGCTGACAAAGGCAATGCTACAGTTGTTGTCTCCCATAAGGACTACACTGATAAGATGCAGAGCCTGCTAAATGACGATTCCTACCGGAAGATCAGCGTTGACCCTACAAAGAAGGTGGAGAACAAGACGAGGTCGCTTCTCAAGGACGCAGATTTACCGGAGGGTGACGCTAAGAAATTGTTACCCCAAGGCCCGGTACCGCCTAGACTATATGGACTCCCGAAGGTTCACAAAGAGGGGTACCATTACTACGCCCCATTGTCAGCAACATCAGGGCACCTACATATCTGTTGGCCAAATACCTGACGGGAATATTAAGTCCTTATGTGGGTAAATGCCCTCATCACATCCGTAATTCCGTGGATTTTGTTAAACGCCTTGATAGCTTCAGGTTGGATGAGTCAGATATCATGGTGAGTTTTGACGTCGTTTCCTTGTTTACGAGGGTACCCCTGTGAGAGTCACTAGAATTGATTAGTCAGAAGTTTGACGAGAAGGCCACTGAACTTTTTAGGCGTGTCTTGACTTCCACGTATTTTCTTTTTAATGGAGAATACTACGAACAAACGGAGGGAGTCACCATGGGTAGCCCACTCTCACCGGTGGTAGCGAATTTGTACATGGAGAACTTCGAGGAGGAAGCCCTGTCGTCATCCGTATGGAAACCTACTTGCTTTATCCGTTACGTGGACGACACGTTCGTCATCTGGCCACATGGTATGTATAAACTCCTTGACTGCCTTACACATCTAAACTCCATACACCCCAACATCAACTTCACTATGGAGACTGAAACGGAGGGTGAATTACCATTCCTTGACGTCTTGGTCAAGAGAGGGGCTGACGGCACCCTAGGTCATGGGGTGCATCGGAAGACAACGCACACTGATCTGTATTTGCACGCAGACAGCTACCATCACCCTTCACAGAGGAATGGGGTACTTAAAACTCTAGTAAATAGGGCGCGCACAATCTCTGACGCAGAGAGCCTACCCCAGGAATTGGAACATCTGAGAACTGTATTTCGAAAAAATGGGTACTCAGAGTGGCAGATTCAACGTGCTCTCCGCCCAACCACTGCAGCACAACCTGTTGAGATGGATGAAGTCACGAGGGAGGAGGTAGGCACTGCATTTATTCCATACACAGGCGCACTCTCGGGGAAAATCGCCCGCATTCTGAAGAAACACCGGGTCGGAACCGTGTTTTGTCCTTCAAATAAAACTCGTGCACTGGTGGGGAGCGCCAAAGATGACCTCGGTTTGAGGAAGGCCGGCGTGTACCAGATTCCGTGTCAATGTGGCAAGTCTTATATTGGTCAGACGATGCGTACCGTCGAGGATCGATGGGTGAACACCAGAGGCACACTCGACTGATGTATGCGAGCAAGTCGGCGGTCGCTGAACATTGTTTGTCGGAAAATCACGCCATGGAGTATGACCGCACGAGGATTCTGGTAGAGACGTCGAGATACTGGGACAGCGTTGTTAGAGAGGCCATCGAAATTCGCACCAATGACGACCTCATAAACCGTGACTGTGGCTATAATCTTAGCAAGGCTTGGGAACCAGCGATTGGGTTAATCAAAAGTAAATCGAGCAAACGCATAATTGTGACGACCACGGCGGACAGAGCCATCACACCGACGTCATCTCAGACGCCGTCGCAATCTGTTCTACCGCGCGACCGCGGCGCGGGGCGCGGACGGCGGAGGGAGCGCGCCGCGGGCGGAGGGTATTTAAATCGGCCGCCGCCGCGACCGAACCCAGTTCCCTCTGAGCAGCCATAGCGTAGAGATCTCCGTGCCGGCACGTTCACAGGAGCTCAGTCCGTCAGTTCACCTGATGATGGCGACATGTATGATCGCCGAAATATTGTGCCCGTTGGACACCATAGACCGGCAGCACACCCGTGGATATTTTGATAATGGATAGAAATGTTCCTGAACGCACTCGTTACTGCCAAACGTACTTAAATTTCTTTTCCCCAGAACTCGCTGTATCGAAAAACATCTATTTTGTACACCTACACAATCTTTTTACATCTGCCACTATCACCAATGTCATCGCTGTCATGATTACCATTTTTTTATTGTTATTAACGTTATTAGTGGCGGCGGCAGCGGTAGTAGAAGTACTGCCAGTATTAACCTCTCAGCTCATAGTATTACTCACATTATTTGTGTTGATACTATAACCATTTTGATACTATTTATCATATTAAGAATTCTATTTTTTAGGTAAATATGACGTAAAAATGTACTTCATATGTGAAACTTTGGTCAGATGCATGACAGGGCCCGATGGCCCTAATCTGTTCAGGTTGAGAAATAAATAAGTATTTCTCCTGAAAGTAGCTCTAAGCTGATGGCTGGGTGTTTAACGGTGTATGTCATAGCTACAGCTGCCGATGCCACTGCTGAAGATGGAGTAAGTGTCACGTTAGCAACCGATTGAAATGCAGTATCTGCTATCGTTCATGTTCCTTTCAAAACTGCCCTGTTAGCAATGTCGATATATTTTTCGCAGTTCTTTACGTCAGCTGTTAGAAAGCAGATCCTGAATTGTGTCATCTCGGGCTCTCGAACGGTCTAACACCTCTTGCAGTCGCGTTTGAAAGTACCCATAATCTGTATCTTTGTTTTTACCTCCCTCATCAGTTGCCGTAGTGGACAGCGTTACTAGCTCTCTTTCAATGATTCGTTTCTTATTGAAATTGCACAAACGTATTTCTGTATCCGTCTCCACATCATACCTTGATTTGATAACACATACGAAGAATCAGAGAATATAGTACAAGAAAGTGTCCATAGATTGCGCTATCGCGAATTGGTGCTACGCTGGAAAATTCAAAGATCATAGCAATATAAACAAACAATAGAAAGCGTTGCCTGCGGTTAAATATTTTATCATTACACGACTTTGTTTAAACTGTTACTATCCAGCCTGTGAATGAACTTCACAATACTTGCAGAGTTTACTTAATATACGTTTGCTAGAATAGTAAAGCGTACAACTCAATTGCTGAGCCGAGGCTATGCGACTACTGAGTATTCCGCTATATGCTGTCTCCGTTCTTACCTCGACTCGAGGGCGTGAAGCAAGTGGACGTCGATTTTCGTCTGGACTCCCACTCCACTGCTATACTATCCTAGTCACAGGTTCCCGGGTGTCGGCACCATATTATGCACCGTGCATTAACTGACGTGTGATGTTTACCGCTTTATTTTCGTCTCCAGTCAGAGATATATATATATTACAGAGATGAATAAAGATCAGAGCACATTCACGATGAAGATCATGTCGAACGTGTATTCGGTGTAGATGGATGAGGAATCACTCATGACTAAATGTAATGCCAATTATGGAACATAAAAAGTTTATTTGCCTTGACTCTGTGGAACCAGGAACTAGGGCTTAAAGGGCATGTTTGGCTATGTTTGTCCATAATATTTCCATTTACTGCTCCTTGATGACTGATATTCGAGTGCCCACTTTAGTCTTCCTCTTCTGTGTAATGCAATCTTTCGGTCAGATGGCGTATTTTAAAGAGCCATTTTTATCAGCGATCTCCACTAATTCGTCCACTACTTCATTTAATATAATATTAGCGTGTCCCTTGATCCACATAAACGTTAACTTCTACACGAGAGTACAGACCTTTTTTTGTGGCATTCTTAGTGTCCGCTACCGTTAGATCAGTGTTCCTGAGAAGAGCTCACGTCTGAATGTCTTGGAACAACCTTCTACAGTACAGTAAAAGCGCAATGTTTATATTGTGTGTTTCCGCAACTAATTTAAAGCTTCAGGCATAGTTCGTTGGCGCTTCTATGGAAAGTCTCCTAGGGAAGTGCAATCATATTCTTTGCAACATATGCTTGGCCATTAGCTGTGGTTTTGGAGCCGTCATTATATACACTACCGGACAAAAGTTTTCTATTAACTATCACAACTATGGATTATTAATTAAAACAGAGAATTCATTCTGAATATATTATCACATCCGCAATTCCGATAATAAAACAATTACAATCATGTAAAGCTGGAGGCGCCTGTACTGTGTATTTGACTGGTTGTTCACCTAGAGAGGCACTGACGAGCATCCGCTACAACACTGACGTACCTGAAACTAAGCTGGTACCGTTCTAGTAGGCCTCATTCCTTCAGTTCGCGTTAGTGTACAGTACAGTGGGTGAATCTGGCAGTGAGCTTGTGTACCTAGTGAGGTTCTCTTAATGAGACAGAATCAGAAAAATGGAATTCAAAAAACGCGCTGTAATTTTAGCACTGCATCAGGAACGCTACTCTAGAAAGACAACAGTAACGAAAGTTGGCATAACCCCATCTGCAGTGATATATACGTTGTAGCGGTTCAAGTAAACTAGTGTCAATGTAAGTGTGTCTGGAAGACACCGAGTAACATCATACAGGGAAAATCAATTCATATGTGCACAGACTAACCACCAGAGGACGCGTACTGCACCTTAAATTCTCCAGAATGTAAATACTAAGCGAGCGACTCCAATCGCTGTCCCAATAGCGCAATCCCTTCCCCGTGACAAGTTTTAAAGTGGTGTACAGCGGCCATAAAACGGTTATTATGTGAACAAAATAAGGTGGAACTACTACGACGGGCACAGCGAAAGCAGTGGTTTTCACGGACGAATCTAAATATGAAGTATTTTAGAAGCCATCGTCGACTTCGTGAAGAACGTTTGAGGAGTAATGTTTGGCGGCAACGGCGGACGGTCGGCCATGGTGTGGGGATGTTTTATGGTTGATAAAGTCAATGGTCTAATGAGAATTAATAAAAAATTAGACAAGGAGTAATAGTACAAGGATACTCATCAACAATTCAGTTCCACCTGGCAAGAGACATTTCGTGGATTTGTTCTGGAGCAGGACAACGATCCGAGACATGCATCTAAACTGTGCAGAGGGTCTGTCAATAGAAAAGCAAATGTGGGGAACAGAAGAATATGATTTGGCCAAGTCAGTCTCCTGCTTCAAGTTCCATTAAAGTCTTAAGGGCTGAACTTGGCAGGGACAATAGATAAATGAGGTTATCTAATGTTGAAGCCCTGTGGAATAATTCACAGAAGTGTTGGACTACAGTATCTGCAAAAACACTACAAAATCATATCTCCAGAATGACAAGAGATTGTGTAATTGTACTGAGGGCACAGTGTTGGTACTTTGAAGAGGCTAAAATCTAAATCATGTTGAACTGCACTTAATCACAGAGAGATAAAATATTTATTTTGTTGGTGAATTTTGTCTGTATGTTGTGTTTGAACACTGAAACGAAGTATATAGCTTTTTTCGTAAGGGATCGAAAACTTCTGACCAGCAGTGTATCTCGAAATACTACAGGAAATTATCAGCAATGCTGTTTTTTTGCGAAGTGCGCTGCTCCGACGAAAGTTTTTGTTGGAAGGTAGAAAAGGTCTGCTGCTAAACTCTATTTTTTGTAATGGCAATCGGCATTATATAATGCACACATTGTAACGGGGTTTCCAATGTAGTTGTTGCGCACTCAGTTACGAGTTGGTATTTCATACAGACCGTCCTCCTCACGGTAATTTGCTAGCACTGCCCCTCCAGCTGCAATTTTCGACTGTATATGCCGTGCAAACAACAAGGATTGTTTAACAACAATGGACGCCTTTGAAATAGTTACGTCAGTTCCGTTAGTGAACGTTGAAGATAAGCGGAAAATATTGTGGGCATGTCGGTAGAATTAACAAAGAATTGCAACGCGTATTTAGAGAACTGCTTTGACATTCCTTTGGAGTATTAACTCCGGCCTGACGAATTTTACTTTTTCACATGCGCAAGAGAGCGTCTCGTATTCGCATTGTTTATTGTTCTTATTGATAATATCCACACTGAACTAGCACTGCCTCTCTTTCACAGTTAATATTAAAGCAAATATTTGTTCCTTTATCAAGATGACAGTCATATCATTGCCCCTGTAGAACACACTGTACTGAACTGTGAGGTAGTCAGCCAGTGACGCAGACAGAAATTTTTGCAATTAAATGGTCGATGTTCCGTACGACGTTCCAAAATGGAACAAATACAGCCCCGAACTTAAATATAATTTATACATTTACATAAAACATCGAATATTCCAGAATATGCTTCTATTAAATGTAGAAGGAAGCCACAGATGCCGAAAGAAAATACACAAACGACTAAAAAATGACTCGCTGAAATGAGATCGTAGCCAGAAACCGCTTCGTTCTCAGCCTGTGTCCGTATGCGAAACACTATTTTTCAAAGACGTAATGTATATCCATTTATTCGATTTTACGATGTTGTCAAAGCCTTATCTATCGAGATATCGCTAACTGATATTTAATTACAATAAATTATACAAAGAAGCAGCAATTTTGATAAACTTCTAATGCGCTGGTGTCTTGAAACGGGACCCACCAAGTAACGATACGACAAACACCAAGCACGAAAAACACCAAACACGAATATTTTTAACCAACAATACTTCGCTACCTACATTTCATTGCAAAGAACCGTACCACAAGCGGCTCTTTTTTCTAGAGATCATCTATATGACAGCGTTACATCAGATCATATTCAGAGTATTTAAGCAATAATGTAGAAACACCAGCAATAAGGGCCAAAACTACAAATACGGTGGCTCCTAAATTGCGTTTGTTAGGTAGAAAGCCCTTATGCATCTCATCAGTCACATTTCTGTCCATGAAGCAAAAATCTGCGGCATCTGCTTCTACCTGCCTCGGTCGATATGCTACTTGTTGTGAAATTCGCCGTTGTGACGCCATATATAATGACATGCTTCTCGTCCAAGTTCGCTTTCCCGCTTTGAGTGAGTACTGCTTGACCCTTTGTTTACTACCAATGAAATCTGTGTACAGTGAATTACAAAGGCAAACTAATAAAAGGGGCCAGA
The DNA here is from genome assembly GCF_023864345.2 of Schistocerca serialis cubense. Taxonomy (NCBI): domain Eukaryota; kingdom Metazoa; phylum Arthropoda; class Insecta; order Orthoptera; family Acrididae; genus Schistocerca; species Schistocerca serialis. The sequence continues at coordinate 37,724,456 of NC_064645.1, read as the reverse complement.
ACATTCAGAAAACTGTTTTACAGTATTTTTGTTGTATGTCGTATCAGAGCAAAATTATTAGAAAAACCTATTTTAAGTGTTTGGGAAATTCTGCAAGCTGTTGTTATTACTCATGCAGAACGCCGTGTTTTACTGTGCTGCACAATATACCTTCTTGATGTTCCCTCTGTAGGCGTATGCTGCTGCTTCATTTAGCCGTTCGGCGTGTGGAACGCGAGCTTTAAGATAGCTAATGCTTCGTGATTATTGCTGTTATTGGTGTCGAGAGCGTTGAATTCCCCACGACCCGTAGAATCATAGAAACTGTAACCTTTATCAAACTCAATCTTCGTTGTGAATTAATTTCGCAGAATATTATGCTACACTGACTATAGCCACGTGAAGAACAATCCACGTTATTCGTTGTCAGTGTTTCACTTTGATTATCGTTGACATTACTGACTTCTGATAGCTTCACAGTGGCCAGATCAGCAGCACACAGATTCCACTGTTCCGTGATTCTATGGTTGAGCAGACGAGATGACTCAACCCTTATTTGCCAATGATTACACACTGAAGCCATGCATGACTCTCTTGCTCAGGACGAAAGGTGACTCGTAGTAATGAGTTACGGCACTCAAAATGTAAATTAAACGAGCCTCAGCAAAACCTGAAGTTCTCCGAACTGTGTAACCACAAACTCGATACACACAGTTTACTGTGGCCGCTGTTAGAGGACAGATGTAATTCACCCTTAAGACAGGAGGTTCATAGGGTTTATAGAACCACCTTCACACTATTTCTCTACAGTTCTACTCCAGAACGGCGCGCAGGAAAAACAAACGCTTAAATACACTTAAATCTTTCTGTGCGAATACTGGTTTCTCTTATTTTATTTTTACGTTCGTTTCTCCCTATAGGCGGGGGTGCAGCTCCAGTACAAGCTAAGTGGGGAGCATTGTTTTCTTATGGAACCAAACTCGCCAGTTGCTTTAGTACCACTTATATAAATAAAGCTTTCATTTAGGTCCTCCTTTTGTTCATTTAAGAGGTGATCTATAACTATCATGGCAGTTACTATAATTTATGGCCATGGTAGGTGTCGAGTAGCCTACTTGCGTTCATGTTTGCACAGGAATTCGATTACTTTCGGTGTGAAGTGGCAACTGTCATGTCCACCTCGGTAGCTACGTGGTTAGCGAGGGGAATTGCTAAGTGAGGGGTCTCAGGTTTAGTTCCTGCTAGGTCGGAGATTTTATCCGTTTTCGGACTGCATGTTGTGTTGTCCTTCCTTTGGTATCATCATAATTGACATTACTTTTGAGAAGGCTGAATGGGCATGGCCCAGAAGCCCGTAAAAATTTCAAAATAAAAAAAAAACTATCATAATGAAGACGGCAACTTACGACCCACAACTGATGCCTCTCCTCCCCCACTGGAGCAGTGTGCTCTTTCTCCTACCAATAATGTAGTCGTGCGCTCGCATCGGTCCTCCCACTACCGCCAACCCCACCCTCCCTAGTGCCTCCATCATGCTGAGACTGTCATTCTCTGTCTGTCCCTCCACTGGGCAGCTGCATGAAACATCTGCAATTTCCAGCATGGTAATGCATCCTCAATGCTGTTTGCCGATTATTTGAGGAACGTGGTTGTAAATATGGAACTTAACATCAAAAGACATCAAAAAATGCACTATTGCTACTCTCATATTATAGCAAATAACGTTCCTACATAAGAAGAAAATAGGACTTTGTAACTAACATTACAGCACATAAATTGCAATAATGCGTAAAAATTTGTAGTTAACGTCAATCTGCATCAACAAAATACTCACTTTCTACTTTGATAGTACAATACTATGGTAAATAAGCCATATACGGTATCAATGTACTTTGTCCGGCGACACGTCTGGAACTGCCTCCCTGCAAGCGTTAAGCAGCCGCCGTGGTTTCCTTTCGGCACCCAGAGCCCACCCCAACCCGCTACTCTCCGTGTGCATCCTGTCTCTGTTATAAGTGTTGTTGTTCATTCTAATCTCGGCCGTCTGTTTTATAACGGAATCCCATTACGTTCACGCACAACTCGAGACTCTCGATTCTCAGTCAGTATTTTGTATCCGTTTACCGGGCAATGCTCAGCTTCGGCCGACGTTTCAAACTTCTTTTTTTTTTTAAGTTGTCCGTCGTGCTCGCTACGATTTGCTGAATTGTCTGACCTACGTAGATGCTGCTATGTCGTCTTTAAGATGGCGCAGCATATCTTATATTTTGGGCCGGGCTGGAACTCTGGTGTCAATCCGTTTCGCTACAATACACGTCCTAACTTGCTGCACATTGTTCCGCAGTGTGTCTCCTACTCTGCTGCAAAAATTTTCTTAGCCTCCTTTTTCTCTACTCGTTTACACATTGTAGTAAGCAACGGAAACTAAAGTGCGTTTAAAGTTAGTTGCGACTTTTGACAGTTCAGTACGGATCGAGTGGAGGAAAGCGTAGCTGCCAGCGTGTGCTGAACGCGTCAGCATGCGAAGATAACGCCAGACCTGCTCGGTGCGTAAACTGTCGGCCGCGCAAACTGCTACATCTGCAATCTTTTTCAAACGATTTTGGAGGAACTATGAGGTAGTAAACTGTGAGCTTCATTTGTCAGCTTCATGATCAGTTACCTATTACTTCGTTAATGGTCATAGTTACTGTGATATTTCGGTATTAGCCAAACTACTGCGAGAAATTCTTAAAGTTTGGAGTGAAAAATAGGTATCGCTACGAATTTTCGTGTGATGTGGTATGTCATATGTTGCTGCATATATAAAATTTAGGTAACATATTGAATTATTTATTAAACCTCGAAGGATATCGTTATTTATCTCCAGCGTCCAGAAAATGGAATGTGTGTAAACGTTTCCGTCACGAACGCACAAGCCACTGAAAAAGGCGGAACGAAATATTCATAAACCCCTCGTAACTCATAAACGGTCTGAGATATCCAAACAAGAATTTGGCAAATGACAGAACGCAAAGAGCAGAGTATTTTGCCATATGATTAATATGCGCAACTTCCATGTCTACCACGGTATTCAAGCAACTACAGAAGTTTTTAAAGGAAGTAATGCAATGTTCAAGGACCATCAGTAGCCTGTGAAACGAAAACTGCTGTGGGTTTTGGAACACTGTAAATGAAGAAGCTGCACATTTATTTTTATAAAATGGTTCAAATGGCTTTGAGCACTATGGGACTTAACATCTATGGTCATCAGTCCCCTAGAACAGAACAACTTAAACCTAACTAACCTAAGGACATCACACAACACCCAGTCATCACGAGGCAGAGAAAATCCCTGACCCCGCCGGGAATCGAACCCGGGAATTATTTTTACACTGACAATGGGCTCTCTCATAACTAATGATATGTCTCGCTCTCTGTTGTTAGTTTAATAATACGCTGTTTTATGATTCTGCCACTACGTCAGCTGCAGTGGAATCTTAGTGAGATGTATATCTGTAAATTCTGCTGAGTCTAGGCAAAAGAGGTAGTTGCTAACACAACAACAAGAGAAGGGAAGTATTACTCAAAACTCGACACAGTCCTTCATGAATCCATGTCTCCGTAAATACATTTTTGGTATGGGTGACAACTTGACGCCAGCCCAGTTATGTAACATTTGCAATGACTTCTTTTGTCAGCATTTCAACCTCAATGAGCGTAAATTTCTTATTTCTGCCACATTACTTTTCACCTAGGCCTATATATTCTCAGTCGGATTTAAATGTGGATGATACGGGGGAAGCCTGATTAAACTATGCCCTTTAGCGTTAGCCTGTTCGTCGGCCTGGTAGCGTGGAGTTTTTGGCTTGTACAGTACTACAAGTTCCATTAACTTCGCCATACACAAGCTAGGTTCAATTTATCCAGTCGAATATTCCTTTGCACCTAGAGAAAAATAGCCGCTTTCCTTCGTCATCACAACAGAGTGATATTGGGCACTGTCCATTGCTTTGTCAAATTCGGAGGAATAGTTTGCAGCAGAACGTTATATTCACAGCCGATGATCGTATTCTAGGACGAGCGCTTTTACTACGAATCTCGTGTTCACACGTGCTCTACTGTTGTTATTAATGTAGCGCCAACACGAAACACTCGTTCACAACACCTGACGACTCTAGAACACTTTAACGCCAGAGAATATCACTTTACTACAAGAGCAAACAGACGCGACACCACGTGGCACTGTTTATCCACGGCGTGGCAACAGGGGCGCTGTACCAAGCGAACTGCTGCTGGCGTGGTAGGGGCAGCCGGCTCATCATTCGTGTTACCTGGGCAACAGCGTCATGTCCCCACCGGTGAGCCAAACGTCAAAAGTCGCAACTAATAGTAAACGCACTATAGTCATCAGGCTTTCATTGTATAATAAAAATTACGGTACTTTTGCATCAAAATATTTTAAATATAAAAATTTGTGTGATTTATTGTGTATGTGAAAGACCTTACACATTTTATTATTTAGAACCAACATCCACTTTTCGCACCATGCAGACGTTTGTCTAAATCAGTCTGCAACTCATTCTCGTGCTCTGATCACTTTCCTAGCTCGTAAACTACATTATGATCTCCAAACATTCTAAGAGGGCTGCACAGATTTTGTCCTAAATCATTTACCGGTACATAAATTAAGATCAGCAGAGAACCTGTAACGCGCCCTTGGGGGTCCCCAGATGTCACTTCGTTTACACTAGATGACTTCATATCAGTTATTACGAACTGTGCTCTCTGTGAGAGGAAATCGCAATTGCCGGGTGGTGTGACCGAGCGGTTCTAGGCGCTACAGTCTGGAACCGCACGACCGCTACGCTCGCAGGCTCGAATCCTGCCTCGGGCATGGATGTGTGTGATGTCCTTAGGTTAGTTAGGTTTAAGTAGTTCTAAGTTCCAGGGCACTGATGACCTTAGAAGTTAAGTCCCATAGTGCTTAGAGCCATTTGAACCATTTTTTGAAATCGCAAATCCAGGCGCAAAACTAATACGATACAAGCAATTTGGTTAGAATCCTTTTATGGAACGGTGTCAAAAGACTACTGGAAATCTAGGAGTATGTAAGCAATCTGAGATACCCTGAAGAGAGCACTGAAGACATCACCCAGAGCGTCGTGTGAATAACGAGGCAGTTGTTTCACAAATACAATATTTCCTTCATCCGCACTGCTTGTGTCTCATTAGATCGGTTTTGTCGAGGAGTTTCATAGTAATGGAACACAGTATATGTTTTAAAAACCTATTAGAAATGTTAGTCGTAAACCCTGACGATAGCACGAGTCGACAGGATAAATATTTTGTAGGCTTCCAGTGGCTTTAGTGCCAGTTTATGCATTGCCATAGTATATTTAGTTGTTGCCGGGGAAGCTACAAAATTATTCTTCAGCTAAGATAATCTTCAATTTGGAAATTTGTGTTAAGCTCTTATGGGACCAAACTGTTGGGGTCATCGGTCCCTAAGCCTATACACTACTTAATCTAATTTTAACTTATCGCTATAGACAACACACACACCCATTCCCGTGACAAGGCACTTCAGACCGCGCTTCTAACTAACACGCGCGACAAGATAATCTTAAACAGGATGACACAAAACACATGTTTGAAAGTATTTGTCTTCTGTGGTTTAATTGTATGCCGTAAATGACTCTCCTTGTGATATTGCTGTGTAGTGTCCCTGCAAATTCTATAGCTCACTCACCGATGTCTCGGTTCACATTTCAGAATGAAAGCTCTAACTTTGGTACTGCGTTTGTCGATGGCCAAGGCATTTCACGTTAATCGTAGGGCTGAGGCGCACATTCATCAGCACATTTCGGCCAAGAACAAAACCCCCGGAATGCCCATTTCTCGGTGAGATTACAGGACAGAGCTGAAGTAAAATTGTAATGACTGCAGTTAAGCAACCACTGATACAGATTTTTGTGTAATGTTAACCCTGAAACTTCCTGGCAGATTAAAACTGTGTACCAGACCGAGACTCGAACTCGGGACCTTTGCCTTTCGCGGGCAAGTGCTCTACCAACTGAGCTACCCAACCACGACTCACGCCCCGTCCTCACAGCTTTACTTCTGCCAGTACCTCGTCTCCCACCTTCCAAACTTTACAGAAGCTCTCCTGCGAACCTAGCAGAACTAGCACTCCTGAAAGAAAGGATATTGCGGAGACATGGCTTAGCCACAGCCTGGGGGATGTTTCCAGAATGAGATTTTCACTCTGCAGCGGAGTGTGCGCTGATATGAAATGTTAACCCTGTTGTTAAGCAGATTGCTGAATTGTTTCGAAAAGACAAAATATCTACACGGTTCCAGAAAGGGCCAGTCAGGACGACCAGTCTCAGTTGTAGCCCTAGGGAGTGTGCGAGTGCGAACTTCATTCAGTGAGGAGTCCACGACACCAGCAGTACATGCAGCACAGAAACTCAGAAAGTCACGACGGTCTCTCCAGAGGTTAATCAAAAAGAAACTACCATTGAAGGACAGGGATGTGAAGCGGCCACAGTCTTTTGGAAATGACATGACTGAGGCCTCTGAAAATGGAACTGTCGACACGGATCAGACCTGTCTTACTGATGAGCCACACTTTCATCTCCATAGGTACATCAACAAACGGAACTGCACAACCAGGCTGCCGAGAATCCACATTTTCTAGCTGCTGCTCGACCTCACCAACAAAAAGTCACTGTGTGGTGCCCACTTAGTACACAGTGTACTAAAACGCCCAATTTTATTGCGGGGCCTATTACTGCAGACCAATAAAGCTGGGTATTGGAACATGAATTTGTACCGGCTACACGATGCGACGGAATGCTTTGAAACTACTGTTTCATGCAAGACGCAACACGTTTATATCGTACAGCGGCCGTCTTAGATTTCTCTCGAGAGACGTCCAGGGATCGGACCATTGCCCCGGCCACCTTAACATTCACTGTGCACGGTTTAGAATGACGCCGTTATAGTGCCGATCTCAGCGATGGTGATTATTTCACATGAGATTATCGGAAGGACAAGCCCTTCAAAGATGCACCTGCAACAGTCCTAGATGTTGGTACTGCAGTTTCCAGAGAAATTCGAGCATTCTAAAATAATGATAATCAGAAAGTCATCACGGAATTCAGTTCGAGGATATACGCATTCATTGCTGCAGAAGGGAAACACTTTGAAAACCCTCAGTATTTAATTTCACGTTGTCTGCTACAGCATAAATGTGATGGCAAGAATCTGTAACCCCAAATTATGTCACAGTAGACAAAAACTTCGGAACACTTATTTTGTGTCAACCTGTAAGTAGGGGCCGTGTACTCGTATAAGACATGTGATGCTGTGGAGTTGCTGGAGATTGTGCAACTGTATGACAGGGGAGTTGGACGCGTCGTTTCAGTGAGAGAGAGAGTGAGAGAGGGGGGAGGGGGGGGGGGGCCGATAGTGACGGCGCCGTTGTCGAAGACCACTGCCGGAAACAGTTTTGGAAGTCGCACCCTGGGGGAGAGTACAGTGTTACGGCTGTAGGCGGCCGATGTTGGGACGAGGCGTCGGTCAGCTCTGCAGGCGGGCGGCTGGGCTGTCTGAGGCGACGGCGTCGTGCGCACACACTCTGTCCGCACGGCGGCTTTGCCGGCGCAACGAGACGCGGAACTCACAGGCTGTCTTATAATGGTGACGTAGCTACTCCTCGTCACCGCCTTCGTCCACGTCATCGGTACGTGGGGCGTTGGCCAGGAATGAAAGTGACAGAAGCGGGAGCTCCAGATGGCCAATTGTTGAGAAAAAAATGGAGTAGGAGCAATTAGGACTCGCACACTGACGGTTTGTGCTAACTATACAGGCATACAGGCAGTTCATCCATCGCGGAAGTCGAGAGTCTCCAGGTTTTATGTCTGTTATCGGCACTGATACTGGCAAGATACCATTCCTGGCAAGTCCCAGACTTTTGAGAATGTTTCAATTATAAGTTAAATATCGGTCAACAAGTGAGAAAAGTAATATTTTTGCGTGATATAATTACAAATTAACAATTTTCAGATTTTTACCTTTACTTAGGCGGTGAAACATCGCTCTTTTCCAAATTTCACGATTCCAGGTCAAGGGGTTAGTGACCTATAGGTGATAATGAGTGAGTTTCCGAGTATCAAAATATATGCCATACAGAGTGAAAATTATTTAACTGAATGAAAAAAACGTAAATTAGTTAAATACTACAGCGTGCACACATTTCTTTCGACATGTATACGTCATTACAAATATTCGCATTTAGTTATGACATGTTCAGTATGCCTGCATCCTTGGGGATGATGTGACGCAGGTGAATACCAAAATTCTGCAAGACCCGCTGAAGGGTCGGAAAGTCGATTCTGTCGATGACCCCCCTGAACGGCTGTTTTCAGATCAGCAGTTGTTTTTGAGCTATTGGTGTACACCTTGTTTTCAATATAGCCCCACAAAAATGAGTCGTAAGTGTTCAGATGCCGAAAATATGGCGGGCAATCGAGGCCCATGGCAGTGGCCTCTCGGTACCCAATAGGCGGAGTGTGGTCCCCAAAGTGCTCCTGCAGGGCATCAAACACTCCCCTGCTTAGACAGGGTCGAGTTCCATCTCGCACGAAACACATCTTGTCGAAATGAGGGTCACTTTAAACGACAGAGATGAACTCGCCTTCCAGAACCTTCACGTAAAGTTCGGTAGTCAGCGTGCCACGAAGGAGCATCGCACCGATTGTCCCGTGACTGGACGCTGGACGCTGCTCACCACACAGCCACCCGATGAGGGGGAAGAGACTTCTCGGTCGCGAAATGCGGATTCTCAGCCCCCGAATGCGCCAGTTTTGCTTATTGGCGAATCCATCCAAATGAAAGTCGGCTTCGTTGCCAAAACAAACCGCGCATGCGCGTACTAATTCCCATCGTGCACGCGGCCAACCGTGCGCTTTGGACGTCTTAACTCAAACCGTTGAGAAACTATGACGATTTTATTTCACATAGCTCAATAAGTGTTATCATGTAAATGGCTGCACTTTTCGACTGCATTCATCTAGAAATTTCAATTTTTTGCACCACCAAGAGGCCGTAAACTTTAGTACGTGGCAAAAGGCATAAAAGTTTCAACGTGACACGCCTACCTGTTCCTCAGATAAACGGTTTCTAACAGTCAGATAGGCAGACAGACAGAAAGACGGAGATCAAAGTGGCCCTATGAGGTTTCCGTTCTTGCACACTGAGGCACGAAACCTGCGAGAAATGAACCATTTGTAATAGCATTGTTTCCAGGTAGCATTTGGTACAGCGGAAGGTGTACAAAAAGGTAATTCCAGGGTCGTGTGGTCGAGTCCCTGGACGGAAGATTATTTTTACTTTTTTTTCACTCTCAATTTTTACGTTACACAGAGAGTGACCGTTCTCTTCTTCACATTCCCCTCGATCGTCGACTTCTTCGGAGAAAGTCAGCTCCTCATCGCACACAAACGTATACGGTGATAAAACTTCCGCTGCTTTCTTGTGTATTTTACTTACAGTCTGAATGCATTCTTCAGTTATTACAGCTGTACTTTATGAAGTGACAATGTCATTTTCGACTGAAACATGTAAACTTTAATTCAGCTTCGTTTTCAGTCGTTGCTTCGACACATGTTTGTGGATACTATCATCTTGTGACTCCTGGCTTCCTTCTAGCGATGTTCCAGGCACCTCAGTACTTTCACTTGTACTGTCAGAAACCTTCGGTCGACTCGAAATTTTTCACAATCCTTTAACTGTGTTCTCACGGTATTCTCCTAAAATTCACATTACTTGGTGGACAGCTAGCAAGTGAATCAGGTCTGTAGCCGTAGCTAGCGCTGAACCTAAAGGCCGATTGTCAGAATTTAACTTCTGTAGCCCTATTTTTTGCGTGCAGCTGCCAAGGGCTGTTCGAAGATCAAATTGACATTGACGGAATACAACCCGTTCTTGGAAAAAATGGCAAAAAAGTCGCACAGGACCTACAGTTTTCCAAAGGCACAATAAAATGGGGTAGCGTTAGCGATTAGTAATAAAAACGTCTTCGGTTCGACGTTCTAACCTCGCCATTGTTTAAATTTTGAATAAAAATCATCACCTAAGGCAACCGAAGACCTGCGGCATAAGAAGTAACCATCATTATGCCAACGGCCTTATCAAAGTAGGCCGAGGAGTGGACAGAGGTTCAGTGCACTCTCTCAACCCTAGTGTCGGAAACACCCCGTGAAAGGTGAAAGAATCAGCCATGACAACGGTGTGATGATTCAAAATTCAATGGAAAACCACTGCATTAAAAACACATAACGTGTATCCATAGGACGTGGCCTGTAGTTGAAAATAAAATTTGTGGCGGGCCACATCAAACCAGTCAGAAGACTGATGAGTCAAAAGAAGTAAAAATAAGGTAAACTATAGTGGATCTTTCCCAAAGCCTTAAGACTTTGCTCGAAAAATACTTTTCTAAAGCGTACTTAAGGATATTTTTGAACTTTTTTCAGTTTCCGCTCCACATCTCCGCCCTCATTATTGAGTATTTGATGTTGACCACCGAGATACTCTGCATTTTGTATCTGTCATTCTTGTTAAGCAAAAACATATTCCTACCATTCTTATCATTCTTTGTAAACCGGTAGCCGTTGTTCCTTACTATAACTGAAACCTTCCTCTGCGTAACTGATTCGACAAGTTTAGGTATAAGACGTCACCTTAACGAGTTGTTTCTCTGTCTGCTCGAAGCAATATTCGGAAAACACATTCAGAATAATATCACATGAATCCCTGTGTGTGGCACCAGTTTTGATTGTACGACCTTCCCAACCAATGCCTGGCAAATTGAAGTCACCCTCCAGTTCAACAGCATGATCAAGGATATTATTAACGATAACCTGCAAGTTTTCTGTGGGGCGCTGAACCACTACAAGTGCTGACACAGGCGGTCTATAAAAGCACCCGATTATCATTATTGAGCGATCTCTGATGCCTGAGGTCACCCAGATTAATACATATTCGGAATCCGTGATAACCTAGCTATGTATTACAGAGTTCTTTACTGCAATAAATACGCCGCCACCACTGGCAACTAACGTATCCTCCCGACTAATATTCCAATCGGAACTTACGATTTCTCTGCTATTCACTTCCGGGTTCAGTCAACATTCTGTTCCTAATACCAACTTGGCATTATAGTCTTCAATAATCGATACTAGTTCTGGGAACTTTCCTTGGATGCTCGTGCAGTTTAAAATAAGAAACTTTTTTACATCCAGTCTGCGAAGACGAGAATTCTCTAAGAAGATTGTGGCTGTTGTAAGTTCGATTTTGGCAGCAAATTCGTTTCTTATCCCAATGGGGTTCCTCTAACCTAAGAAACGTTTATGTGCACGCCAAATATACTCTGCTACACTAGTTGCCGTTTCATGCTTGTAGTGCACGCCTGAGGTATTAAGAGAACCCTACAGTTCTCCACCCAATTGCGGAGGTCGAGAAATTCGCATCTGATACCTCCGTAGAGTCGTCTGCTCGTCTGGCTTGTACCTTTCACTCTGCTCCAAACCCGAGGACGCGATCGACACTGGGTACGATGCTATGAATAGTCAGCATAGCCTGCACCCCGTGTGCGATGTTGCCTTCACCAAGTCAGCCAGCCGCCGAAAGGAGCCGAGGATGGCCTCAGAACCCAAGCGGCAGACGTCATTCGTGCCGCCGTGTGCCACTGCGTGCAGCCGGTTGCACCCAGTGCGCTCGATAGCCGCTGGCAGCACCTCCTCTAGATCATGGACGACACCATCAGCAAACATATCGAGTGAGCACCGGCATTATTTACCGCCGTGCATGCTGTTTCTCTGCGGCTGCGTTACCCACATAACGATGGAGCACCTAATGGACAGCATACCCCTCCTGTGTACTTGTCCGGACTGTGGAGGAAAATCAGTCACCGGTCCAACATTCCGTGCTGGCTCAGAAGTATCGTCGTTATTGGGGTAGCACCTCGCACCTGTTGCTAAGGCATAAGGAGCCAGGGGTGCAGCGTATTCCCTCTTCCGCCTTCCGCCCAGAGACAGCCCACGTTAACCCACCGCTGTTTGTCACTCTCTGTCGAGGGAGGACGGACCGCTCAGATCTTGCATATCGGAGGATACAGCGACAAGCGACAACCAGGTCACCAGGGGATTCCAGCGACACCAACGGTGTCGTAGGCTTCTACACTGGCACGCAGATGTCGCCGACGCTTTGAACAGAATCTACAAGCCTGTCGACAATGGCCAATTTAGCTTGCAGCAGTTTATGGACAGCAGCCAGTTCTCCTTGCGTCCATTCACAACAAGCACAGGCCGTATTGATATCGTACTGTGTAAAGTTATTGAACAAGATCCCAAAAAATACAAGCAAAGTAGTCAGGAATAAATGAGAAAGTACAAACATTCCCCCCACGAAAGGGAAATTACCCGACCGTGGTGTTACTGAGGTTTGAATGTAAGCAAAACACAAGGAGGCGAATAAACGAACACTAAAATCTGCTCTGCAGCTTCGAGCTATAGCCTGAGACCGCAAGATCCGCAAGCTCTGAAAACATAAATAAATGTCTCTGCTAACAATTTGATAAATCAACAGTTCCTTTTTACTAAAAACTCTGCTTCTACGATAGCTACTCCTGGAAATAAATGTGGAAAATCTAATGCACTGATCTAAACTATGCACTTCGTACTAACAGGACACTAAAATGTAATCACAAGACTTTGCACTTCTGGCGGAGGAAGCCACCTCACACAAGGATATGCACTAATACTTATGCAGAAAAAAAAGCTTAGAGTAATTTGCTAAACAGTAGTTTACGCAGTAAAATACACAGGTATAGTTCACAAAAACTAACCTAAACTACTGTGTATCAAACAAAAGGTACTGCTGCTACAGCTACATGGGCGTTCTCTTGCTTCGGCGCCTGACACTGCAGCTATGAGGAGCTGCCCGACCATGGCTTTATGTCAGATGGACTGCTGGCAGCACTTTGGAACGGACGAGTCATTCGTTCGCTTACCTCATACAATTTTTTACACCCATCCTCCACAATGCTGGACTTTTCCTGCCTTGGTCTCGATTCAGCTGTGCTTTCTCCTTCACATTTTCACTTCAGTACCAACTAACCAACAGTTGACTTGGGAAACTTTAGATGGATTGAAACGTCTGTTAATGGATTTGTTACTCAGGTGACATTTAATGACTTTCGAAGTGTCTCAGTTCTCCTGACTGACCAGTTCTGCAGTCATTGCCTCTCAACTGATGGCACAACACGCTCCGCCGCCTTCGATACAGGCGTCAGCCTCTCGCGACGCGTAGTGGTCGCTTCTATAATACTTAGTGGTGTCCGAATACCTTTGATCAGACAGAGTAGCAGGTACCTGTGTACAGTGATTACCAAGTGTGCTCCCTCTTCCTCGTGGTAGATACTCGGCACACTGTAATAACTTCTTGAGAGCAGTTTATAATTTCACCTGCTGGCACCATTCTGACTTCTATCTCATATGTACAGTATTGCTCAAAAGTATCCGAACGACCTAAATTGCTCTTCACCTGATTCGCATGAAACCCGCATAACGCAGCTGTCTAGCAGGTCCTCTAATCGCTCCTTGGTACAGTTGTTTGACTATTGACAATGGTTCCAACAAGTCACCACTAGAAAACACATTTCTGTATCGCAATAACTCAAGATGTAAAGTAATACCACGATACTACAAATATCAAGGAACACCTTATCACAGGTAAGACTGTCCTTAAGGCTTGTAATCTCACATTTATTACAATAAATGACATACCTGAAATGTAACCACTCTCATTATTACGTCAGGTAGGTAATGCACGTAGTAAGTTCGTCGTAGTCATGATTTCCTCTTCAGAGTAACATACCGTACTTATTATTTAACAGAAAATGACATTAAAAATTTAAGTTATTCACAAACTGCTAGTTGGGAATATGTATGAACTTCAAATGACACGACGAACCGTCTCGTTCTGCATGTGGATTCAAACGCATGTCATGCAGACTAAGCAAAGATTTCGTGACTGACGGAAAATAACAGTCATTCCTGACTAGGCACACAGGGAGTGATATACCTCGATTTTAGACAGTATCAGTTAGGAAATATCAACTTTAAATTACATAACGTAAACATTTTTAATGGACGCGAATTCCACCCAACTTCTATTGTCCCTGTTAACGAATTACGAGAGATGTTAACTATTGTTTCTTCACAAGTAACGTAGTTGAAATGCTGCGAGTTAAAGCTTTGTGTTCGACAGGGATTCGAACCCAGAACCTGATCGGATTGATATAGAAGCACAATCAACTGTGACCTATCGGATTTTCTGGGCAGTAGCTAGATGTTTTAACTGAAATGACGAGACTGAAACATTAATTTCTTACTTCCCAGGTCCCCAACCCGGCACCTACCGCTGTTATATTCTAGAGAAAACGAACGTTAAATATGGGATTGTTACACCAGCAGCGACATATGAGCATGTTTGAACAAGAAATAATATGACGAAGAGTTCAGTACTGACTGGGAATCGAACCCCACACATATCGTTGTTGACTACACACAAAGAGACGTCAGCTATCGAATTTTTCTCCACCAGCAGCTCGGAATAACATCCTTGAACTTAGAGTGATCTCGCAAATAGTTCTGTATCTCACTGGGAGTCAAAAACGTCAGATACCGTAAGTGTTGACAACGAATGAAAATACATTAAAAATCAAAAGTATTACCCACCAGCAGATAGGTGTTCTCATGCTAGAACTTCATAATTCATAATGAAAACGTTAGTGCCGGGCCAGGATTTGAACCCATTCGCGCGCAATATGTGGAGATGTTGAGGAATCTGCAGTTTTGAAGAAACAACAAATTGTAGCCGAGCTGTATTGTAACGAAGGGATCAAATTCCGCGTTAAGGGCGGTCTGAATTGCATTCCCAGTTCAGAACCAATTTCATCGACATACAGAAGCTCAGATAAAAGATGGAAGTGTCCTGTGAGCCTACGTAACGTTTGTTTCGTCACTAGAAATAAGTAACTAGTATAAGAAAGGTTACTGGTGATAGAGTTTCTACATTTCGCCACTCCAGACTTTATTGTGGCTCAACCTAACGTCTACTTGGTAGAGAGGAAATATCATTTTTAATGTGAATTTCAGACCACAATGCCATTATAACTTCTTCACTTGGTGTAGACAGAAGAGAATGGAATCTGTCTCTCCCTATCTAAAATCACTGACCGAAGTTGGAATCGAACCCAGACCATAGACATATAAACGTATCATCAGCCCAACAGACCACCAAATCCTCTGCTCAGTGGCTCATTTTTCTATCATAACGCCGTTGTGCCACACTGGCTGAGAATTCTGACTCGCAGGCTCCCTGTATCAATTTGCAGCATGTTCAGTATATTCATATACTTGGTTGACCGAATCACCATGAACTAGCTGCCTCGGCTACCCAGTACATACATTCAACTTTATTTGTAATCACCAAAATAAAATCACGTAACTGCCACCAACATGGTCCGCAGCTCGTGGTCGTGCGGTAGCGTTCTCGCTTCCCGCGCCCGGGTTCCCGGGTTCGATTCCCGGCGGGGTCAGGGATTTTCTCTGCCTCGTGATGACTGGGTGTTGTGTGATGTCCTTAGGTTAGTTAGGTTTAAGTAGTTCTAAGTTCTAGGGGACTGATGACCATAGATGTTAAGTCCCATAGTGCCCAGTGCCAGCCACCAACACAGAACTGCCAACAGTGTAGGATGCAGAAATTTAAATAGGAAGTGTTCCTTTCCACTTGAGCTATTGTATTGCGCTATCTGTTTGTTGAAAACGTCGTGCAGTGCAAAAGAAAAGCTGCAAATGTCTGTCTCTCAGAACTCTAGAGCTGGCCATATGCATTGTCTCACAGCAATGTAGAATGCGGAAGTTCTGGTGGAATTGTTGACTGCTGGAGCTGTTGCTGCTACATGTCAGCTAGTAGGGTAACGGTAAGTGTCGTGCACCATGGATAAGACATCGTGAGGTCGAGTGCAGTCACTGCTACGCTTTTTAAAACGGATTACTGCTGTCTGCTGAAGTTATGAATCTAATGGAACTTTGAACATAATTCCCTTCACTTCTCAACCCAAATAGTTGCATGTGGAAAAAGGGCTAACTTCTGTGACATTTTGTTCTTTTCAGGTTTAATAGACGGCCAGGCAGCAGATGCATCAGAAAAGTATTTCCTACATTAGCTGTCGTGTGGTAGTGGCATTTCATTCTTCTTCAAACCTTGTTTGACAGCCTTAAATCAGACCAAGTTTTCTACATGCATGTAATCAATAAACTGCATGTGCATTGTCAGACTGTTATAGATAACATCACAGAATTCGCATATATCATTGATGGTTAATTTCTCTCTCATGTTTACTACTGTTTTACCAACACTACAAGAAACCTTACGAAAATTGTGCACTGTATTATAAGAAATGAAATAATATCTTGACTTCCTCTTACACCTCAAGCAATAATAACTCATATTATTCAAAGGAAATGACAGGTAAAATCAAGTGAACTTAACTCCATGCACACCAGGAAGGAACTCGTCTATCACAGAGTTGCCAAACATACCTTGCCTTGTTGCCAAATCTCAGTTACAGTACCAGCAGGAAGAAGACGAACCATTGTGATCCTACAGCGGGCTGGGAAGTGACCATAGCTGGCATCTCAGAGACGCGTCTGCTACGGCCTGGAATACGTTATGCGTCTGATTCGCATTTCTGTAACTAGTTTTAATGATTGGAGCGTAGTTGCTAATAAAACTCAGAACTGACTTAAAACTAAGCATCGTAAATCAGTAACTCTTATAGTTATTTTTATATCTTTTTGTAAGTGTAATCAAAACCAAAATTTTTAAACGTCTCTAGTTCAATCAAGAACAAGTAAAACAAGAGCCCTGTTCCTGTAAATGGCTATCTGTTCATCAAATAAAATAAAATTTTCTAATGTAAGTGAGTTTACTGGCGACCGTATTTCTGTATATCATGACATCCGCCTATGTCATTTCCCAACGTAAACCGGCTCTGCCCAGTTGCTAATAAAGGAACGTGATGTTTAATGCGGATTCTGGATTATAACGTCTTTCTCTTGAGGTTACCAGAGGTAAAGTAAATCGGATTGTGCCTCTTAAAAGTAAATGCCTGAACCCACGTATTGCACCTGTAATAGTTCGATCCACCAGACCATTGTGGCCACATTTCCCAGCCCCAGGAGTGTGCTGTAACAGATGATGTGCTTAGCTTACAAAATTAGTCACGGTGGAAAAAATGAGTCTATTAAATGGTTAAGTACAAGCAAGCTACTGGCGCAGAGATTATGATATTCTCAAGTCAGCCTCGATGTGAAGACGTTTTGAAATTTTCACTAATTCAGCAAATTTCTTAGTTAGAGAAAATCCATTGTGAAGTTTGGAGTTACCCAATAATCCGTTTATTACCGTCATTATTACTTTAATTTTCTTGATACCGCTGCTGGAACACATGTTCTTGAAGATCATTTACTGCCTTTGGGTCATTATAGAAGTAGTTTCTCAAGAACAGGTTCTTTTCCTGTCTACGGAATCCTCTCCACGTTAATATCAAACATGAGCAATTACTCGTAGATTACATTAAAACTAAAGTAATTGATGAAGACGTTACTTGATAACAAAAACGCGCTGCTTTTCTTCATTTACTTGAGCCTAGAAATGACTGTCGAATACTGCCAAAGGATCTTACTGCCTTCCGATATACGTCGCTGTCAGTTCTTCCATAGATTTTGTCGACGTGACCTCTTTCAAGTTGTGTATGACAATGAGTGTTTTAGAAAATGAATTGTTTTCCTTTGCAATAAACAGAAAGATTTCCATTCCAAGCTATCCAAGCACAAAATACTCGCAATATTAGTTTAAATTTAATATTCGCTTCTATAATGTAGGAAAGTATTCCACAGTTGCAAAACCCGTATCCGACTTAGTCGCTGACCATAAATTCTAGCTCAGAGTGACACCAGTTTAAGTAACCTAATGTAGAGAGACTGTTTTCCAGTGCTGTTTCTCATCGGAAAATGCGTAGTTCACTCATAGGGCTCCATATGTACACTGTAACAGTAATTTCTGCGTGTATGCAATGCATACGGATTGTAGAATTTAGTGGTGCTCTCTCTTTCACTTCTGTATACAATATGCCTGAGCTAAACGGGCCGTTTCTCATTACAGGCCCTGGGCAGTGCATCATCATACTGACAACAGTAATGTGCTTATACTGACAACCTCACTGTTCGTTTTACCTGATTTTGTAATCATTCAAATAAAACAACATGACCTTCCAGTGGGTGAAATTTCGTCCCCCTTTTCCTTTCTGTGAAATTTGTCAGTAAGCTTTTTGCCTTCCATCCAGCGAAATGCGGCAGAGTACGGCCAGTAAACGATTCACAAACCACGATTTAGTGCCGTTTAGACGATTTCTTTAAACATTGTCGCAGCTGAAGGAATTTAGTTTCTTCTTAAATCGTCTAATGCAGCAACATCCACAGATATCTCAAATAGGAAAAGCTCTTTATCCAGGTACGAAGATTGTAAAACAAACTTCCCACA
The DNA here is from genome assembly GCF_023864345.2 of Schistocerca serialis cubense. Classification (NCBI taxonomy): domain Eukaryota; kingdom Metazoa; phylum Arthropoda; class Insecta; order Orthoptera; family Acrididae; genus Schistocerca; species Schistocerca serialis. The sequence goes on along the minus strand of NC_064645.1, from coordinate 37,705,820 downwards.
GTTTGTGTCAGGTTGGTCTTTTCGTCTGATAGCACCGTGTAAGTATTTTGTCTAAGAGGTATCACAAGTTGTGTTCCTTTAACTGTGGGAATCATTGGTTGGAAACGAGTTTAATACCAATGGGTACAGTACTGGTAAATATTCGAAATGATTATCAACCTAAGTCTGAGTTCAGGCAATACTGAGGTGTATTTATAATATTGAAGCTAGACTGTGTATCCTTGTCTTCCTTGAAAGGGCATTGGAAGGCGTTTACACACACGTATGCAAGACTATGAATATTTCAAACGCTATAGTTAACGTTGCTCTCATAAACTAATTTTGTTTCTTTAATTCATCTGGGTCCTCAGCGTGCAATATGTGTTGTAGATACAGTCTTAGACAAAAAAAAAAAAAAAAAATGACCGCCGAGTCGTTCACGTAAGGTGGACAATACAGTCATGCTCCCCTCAGAATTCCGGCAATATGCTCGATGTGGCAACATTGTAGAATGCGGCACTTCCTGGAGGAAGTCTTGACTTCAGTCTGAGTACATCACTCTTGACTATGACTGTGGTCTTGAGGTAAAACGCGAGACTAGCTAATACGATGTCTGGCATCGCACCTTTCCTCTTGGTGCTGAAGCTATGAGTGTCATTCAAGCGAATGTACAGTATATTCCGCTTTCTGCCACACTGGTAAAACAGTTTGGTTTAACAATATTTTAGCGAGAGATTTCTTGGCCAACAATCTGCCTCTGAACACCGCATGCGTCTGAGTTCTCTGGGACCCGTTTGCTGCCTTCCGGCAGGGGCCGAGGCACTGTGCTGCCTCGCCTTCTGCCGACAACGCCTGATCCACTCCTCACTCTCGACAGCGTAAAATGCTTTAATGTTGTTCAGTGGTGATCCATAAAATCTGTCTACGATTTGTGTTTCACACTCTAGAGCAACGGAGGCACAAAACCGTTTTCATTTGATGAGTATTTTATTACACTAGTATGGAATACATCAATGTGGCACAGAATTAATCTCATTGTTTCTGATCCAGTGCGCTATAATTAAAGCGTCACATCCTGTTCTTTTTCCTTTCACAGGAGATTCTTCAAATAATTTATTTTGTCAGGGATTCATATGTGTTAGTCAAGGCACAGAGACTAAATGCAATGTAATGTGTTTGGTTTTTTCCTTTGATTCCCTATGGTAAATGGATGTGGAACATTGTGTCAATACCTTTCAGAACCTGCTCTATAGCTACTGAGGCAAATTGCTTGTTTTCAGGTTCATACGTTAATTAATAGAGGAGTGGACGCTGTTCAAAAGGCCGGCCGGAGTGGCCGTGCGGTTCTAGGCGCTACAGTCCGCAGCCGAGCGACCGCTACGGTCGCAGGTTCGAATCCTGCCTCGGGCATGGATGTGTGTGATGTCCTTAGGTTAGTTAGGTTTAATTAGTTCTAAGTTCTAGGGGACTGATGACCTCAGAAGTTAAGTCGCATAGTGCTCAGAGCCATTTGAACCATTTGCTGTTCAAAAGTGATAAAATATTCAATTCGATTTAAGGCGACAAAATTGCCCATATTTGTAGCTACCCAGAGAAACAGTAAGTTTCTAGAGCACCTGTTAGCAAATGTCTGCTGAGAGTTCCTAATTGCTGCTGTGGAAATTTAGCATAGAGGCCCTATAGTTACCAACAGGTTCATTTCCTTCATTCTTATCACCCGCCAGTAAGTTGTGAGGACGAGGCGTGAGTCGTGCTTGGGTAGCTCAGTTGGTAGAGCACTTGCCCGAGAAAGCCAAAGGTCCCGAGTTCGAGTCTCGGTCCGGCACACAGTTTTAATCTGCCTACAAGTTTCATATCAGCGCACACTTCGATGCAGAGTGAAAATCTCATTCTCGAAATATCTCCCAGGTTGTGGCTAAGCCAAGTCTCCGCAATATCCGTTCTTTCAGGAGTGCTACTTCTGACGGGTTCGCAGGAGAGCTTCTGTAAAGTTTGGAAGGTAGGAGACGAAGTACTGGCGGAAGTAAAGTTGTGAGGACGGGGCGTGAGTTCCGAGTTCGAGTCTCGGTCCGGCACACAGTTTTAATCTCCCAGGAAGTTTCATATCAGCGCACACTCCGCTGCAGAGTGGAAATCTCATTCCGGATAGTAAAAGTTGTCACTTATTGAAGAATAGCATTTCTTTAGTCGAAAAATTTTCTGCCTCAGTGTCTTAGTTTACTTGAGGATTACATAGCGCGAGTCACTCAAATAGAAAGGGAATGTCAAGTGAATTTAGTGAGTCAATTCAGTACCGTACATGGAAGTGACTGTACTATCACAGTGTTGCCAAATGTTTGTAACGATGTTGCCAATGCTCAGCTATGCTAGGAACAGCGCCGAAGAGGTATGCAAGGAGAATCCCTTGCTCATATCATAGGAGGATACGGAGAGGAGGCGCGGGGTTTGGTTAGTATGCAGCGTTTTCTCCTACCAGTTGTGGCAAACATTCAGGTGTATAATCTATCATCATGATTATAGTTTCCCACAAAATATATACGAAGAAAATACTTACCTTGTTACTTTGTGACAAAGGATTATTTCAGTACAGTAAAAACTCTTTGGAAATTAAGTACACCCAGCTGTGACGAAAAACAAGGTAACAAACACTTTCCACCTCGAAATCGATTGCATCTACGAGCAGTCTTGTGATCATGCAAGTAGAACATCGTGAATTGCACGAGAATGTAGAGAAATGTTGATGCGAATGGAAGCTATAAGAAACACAGTTAACTAATTATTCTGTGCCACCTAATAATCAATTCATTTGAAAATTCAGAAGAGAACAAATTAAAATTTATGCCCATTAACACAGAAACTAAAGTGCAGATGCGGGCACTACGCAGATCTGTGCTTTTTCATCTTCAGATCTATACAAATAATGTATACCAACCAGTGTATTCATTGCTTTCGTAATGTTTCGCTCTTGTTTAGTCTTCTAATGACGAACTGGATCCACACCCATGAATGTGATTGTTTCCTCGTATCCTTCCATCTACTATCTTTGTGTGTAATTGCTCACTGTTCAAAAAGCAAAATATTATATCTGTTCCCACGAGATGTTAGCACGAGAACGCAAAAAGGATAACAAATTATTATCAAAATACACTGAGACGCCAATTTGTCTGTCATCATGGTCTTAAGTCGACGGAAATAGTTGGGTATTATTGGCTGGCTCTGAGCACTATGCGACTTAACTTCTGAGGTTATCAGTCGCCTAGAACTTAGTACTAATTAAACCTAACCAACCTAAGGACATCACACACATCAATGTCCGAGGCGGGATTCGAACCGGCGACCGTAGCGGTCGCTCGGCTCCAGACTCTAGCGCCTAGAACCGCACGGCCACTCGGGCAGGCTGGGTATTATTGCCTGCGACACCGGCATCCCGTTGTCGTATTCTCTTACTGAGATTTTCCTATTACTCTGAACACAAGACGCCGAGATAAATGTGTATATTCTCCGTGACGAAACGTCCCACATTCCATTCATCCTGATCCATTCGTTACGTGCATCAGCAGCAATGAGTGATAGGAAAGCTGTTATGAGGTGACGAATAACAATAACAACGGTAGTAATAACAAATCAGTAATTAAGGATGTTAACTGCATTATAGACAATTGTTAACGGTTAACAAAAACCGAGAAAGGCTAAGTGTTTAATTGGCGCAATGCATAGGTGTTCTTACAACCTTGTTACTGAATTCTGTTCTGGGTGTTTGCAGAGAGAAAATAAAGAACCCTGTAGCCATACATAGTTTACATCACGAGACGAACATGGCGTCACCAAGCTGATATTGGAAATACATTTCTGTTTTCTCACTCTGTCTCTCTCTTTCTTTTTATTTCTATTTTTTGATGAAAGCATCGAGAAACGCGAGTAATAAGCAATTAGGCATATAATCTATTTACAGTTATTTTCATTGGGATACATAATGTAAAAATTTACCTTTTAAGTGTATTATTGCGAAATTTCAGTTATTGACAGTCTCTTCGTGGGCTTGCTCGCATTCAGTGGGGTGAAACCTATCACAGAAGCAAGCAAAAGACAAATATTTCTTGACCATGCGCAACACACAAACGAAACCTCGCTGCACTGACGTGTTGTCCGATATATTGCTCGGAAAACATATCTCATTCATGTTGCTAAATACAGCTCTATCAGCTATCAATTTGGATTCGTACCAAGTGTATATATCTTGAAATACACAGGAAGTCACATAGCGGTATTAGACTGAAACAAAGCCATGACCAAGATTGTAACTGGGGTCGACAGCACCGTCGTCTACCACCTTGACAACTCGAATGGTGGCAGTGCTCGGCCAATTACTTACTGGTATCAAAGCTACAGCATGGAAACACAGAAATGTTAATAACCCAGAGATCATTAACTTTGGAACCCATAGTAAAGTTACGCAGTCATCAGTCGGAAGATTGGTTTGGACACCACAGTGCTTTAGTAGGCACGGTCTAGTTTGAGGTGGTATGCCGTTGCTATCCTCCGACCTTTGAGTCGACTTACCTAGCCAGTTAATAGGGGAACCTACAGTTTAACGTGGCTTTCGGACCACATTGCAACTCGGCATTTTCACATCAACATACACTGCCCAAGGGGAAATTAGTGTAAAATGGCAGATAAAAATACCTCTGTATTCGTGGTCTTGCTCTTCACCACTTTGCCATGACGCAATGCATAAGACCCCGAACGTATTAATAAAACGTTTTATTTGTAGACGCTCTTTGGGTGTACAGCATTGAAAATACTATTGTTCGTCCTCAAATTTGGCCTCGATTTTTTCAAAAGCTAGGGAGTGACTAGCAGAAATGTAGAACGTCCACGCAATATTAGACCAAAATAGTTAGCGCACATGTCAGACCCTCTCCTTGTGAGACTTATTTACAAATCGTAAGTTTGTGGAGACTGTTTCCCCCTGCCCCCCACAACGAGCGTTCTAAGTGACATACAGCAATGTATGCAATTCCTCGAATACACTGAACGCCACAGTTTACTTTAGTCTTCCGTACTAAAACATGTTCGTTTCTTCGAAGTAATAGTTACGACTAAAACATATTTCTGTTTAACCTGAATTTTGTTAACCAGATATAAATTGTCATCTAACACAACTCCTTAAAAACAGGTCTATCATGGTTCGAGCATCTGTTTTTTAAGACATATGTGGTAAAATCAACAGCTACGTATTTCAGACTAGTGATTTTGGGAGTTGTACCCATAAACTGCACCCATCTCTCTGTTATAACTGGATCGTCTGCAACAGCATTGATTTAGTGATATTGCTCTAAACGTTCCAGTGAAATCGTGGATATTATCCGCGTGTCACAGTATTGAAAGCTTGAAATCGGGAATGAATTTGACGTCGGTGCTCGTGCGAGTGCTCTGCTTCCTGTGTGGCTCTTCGTTTCCTGTTGCCTTGTGAGTCCGTTCTTACTTCTGTTATGCCGACATGTCGCAGCTCAGTGAGTTTGATAAAGGTCGTATCGTTGCGCTTTATGAAGACGGGTACTGTGTCAGTGCCATTTTCCGTGTTCTGGGATACAGCAGATCCACAACTCATCTCTGTGTGAAGAGGATGGAAGATGAAGGCCACGGAAACCGTCGTCGTCGCTATGGTTGCCCACGGACTGCACAGACGATGAAGACAAGAGTATACTCCGCTGCAATGTTGAGGACCCTTTCAGGAGTGGCAGAGAAATTAAAAATATGCTGCAGCTAACAGTGAGCAGGTCGACCATACGTCGTCCGCTCAACGAGGAAGGAAAGTATGGACGGAAAACGGCTGTTAAGGAAATGCTGAACGAGCAACATAGGACTGCCAGGTTATGTTTCGCACTGGCCTACAGAAGGAAGCCGCTTTCGTACTGGGACCGAGTTATATTTACCAACTAGAAGGTATTTTCAACGGCTCCAAATAGCTCTGTCCAAGTGTATCGACCAAGTGGAACGAGATACGACCGTAAATATGTCCAACAGAGGCAAATGTGTGGCCTGACGTCTGGGGCTGGATATCAGCAAATGGCTGCGGCGTGCTGCGGGAACTTGAGCGTCCGCTTTGTAGTGCTTATTACTGCAGAATACTGGAAGAAATCATGCTTCCTTCTGTTCGCCAGCGATTTCCTGGAGGTAGAATCATTTTCCAACATGACCATTCCCCAATTCATACAACCAGTCGTGTATGACACTGGTCTCAGATGAAAGGAGACGTTGAGCTGTTAGACTGGCCTCCAAAAGCTGCTGACCTCAATCACATAGAGCACGTATGGGCAGAGATGGAAAATAGTTAGGAGCAAAAGACCTGCACCAACATCCAAGCCAGCGTTGTCGGAAGCAGTTAACGCTGCGTGGGGAGAGATGTCACAGAGTGACAGATGCATCAGAAAAGCTTGTTGCCTCTGTTCCCTGGCGATTAAATGCATTTGTAGGAGAGGACGGGAACTGGACGCGGTACTGACCCTACTGTGTTAATAGGAAGAAGACTTTGTTTAAAGCACATATTGTTTAATTTCAGCTTAACATCTCGTCAGCGATTAAGATGCTGTGAACAAAAGGAAAACTTCTCCTATTCTAATGTTGTAAGTAAAATTTTAATATAAAATACATCGCAAATATTTGCATAACAAGACTAAGATGTTTATTTTAATAAAGAGTACGTTTTCTCTCATAAGAAGCGTAATGGTAATGCAGATTGAGGCATGAAAGACAGACCATTTATGTTGTTTAATTTTTCTGCTTTGCTGTTTATGGCAACTTGAAGGGACTGCATTAAATTCAGTTCTCTTTGCTTAGGCGCAGTCCACCCCCGGTAGCTGAGTGATCAGCGCGAAAGAATGTCAATCCTAAGGGCTCGGGTTCGATTCCCGGCTGGGTAGCAGATTTTCTCCGCACAGAAACTGGGTGTTGCGTTGTCCTAATCATCATCATTTCATCCCCATCGAAGCGCAAGTCACCGAAGTAGCGTCAAATCGAAAGACCTGCACCAGGCGAACGGTCTACCCGACGGGAGGCCCTAATCACACGACACTTACTTACTTTGGTGCAGAGACACGCAAGTACCAACGCAGGCACAAACGATAAATCCTTAATTTTAATGCCAAGCAGAAGCCACAGTACTGGGAACATAGGGCAAAGTGGTAAATAGCAAAACCACGAATATAAATGTTTTGGGTTCGATCTCTGGTAAATCCAACGACTTTCATCTGCCATTTTACACCTATTTCTCCTTGGGCAGTGTTAATTGATATGAAAAATGCCGAGTTGCACTGTGGTCCGAAAGCCACGTTAAACTGTAGGTTCCCCTATCAATTGGCTAGGTAAGTCAACTCAAAGGTCGGAGGATACCAACAGCATACCACCTCCAACAAGACCGTGCCTATTAAAGCACTGTGGTGTTCAAACCAGTCTTGCGACTGATGACTCCTTTACTTTACTATGGGTTCCAAAGTTAATGATCTTTGGATTATTAACATTTTTGAGTTTTCATGCTGTAGCTTTGATACCAGTAAACGTAAGTAATTGGCCGAGCACTGCCACCATTCGAGTTGCGAAGGTAGTAGACGACAATACTGTCGACCTCAGTCACAATCTTGGTAATGGCTATGTTTCAGTCGAATACCTCTATGTGACTTTCTGTGTATTTCAAGATATACTTTTATACACTTGGTACGCATCCAAACTGGTATCTGATAGAGCTGTATTTAGCAACATGTATCAGATATGTTTTCCGAGCAATATATCGGACAACACGTCAGTGCAGCGAGGTTTCGTTTGTGTGTTGCGCATGGTGCAAGAAATGTTTGTCTTTTGCTTGCTTCTGTGATAGATGTCACCCCACTGAATGCGAGCAATCTCACGAAGAGACTGTCAATAATTGAAATTACGCAATAATACACTTAAAAGGTAAATTTTTGCGTTATGTATACCAATGAAAATAACTGTAAATAGATTATATGCCTACTTGCTTATTACTAGCGTTTCTCGATGCTTATCTCAAAAAATAAAAATAATAAGACAGAGAGAGACACAGAGAGAAAACAGAAATGTATTTCAAATATCAGCTCGGTGACGCCATGTTCGTCTCGTGATGTAAACTATGTATGGCTACAGGGTTCTTTATTTTCTCTCTGCAAACACCCAGAACAGAATTCAGTAACAAGGTTGTAAGAACACCTATGCATTGCGCCAATTAAACACTTAGCCTTTCTCGGTTTTTGTTAACCGTTAACAATTGTCTATAATGCAGTTAACATCCTTAATTACTGATTTGTTATTACTACCATTGTTATTGTTATTCGTCACCTCATAACAGCTTTCCTATCACTCATTGCTGCTGATGCACGTAACGAATGGATCGAGATGAATGGAATGTGGGACGTTTCGTCACGGAGAATATACACATTTATCTCGGCGTCTTGTGTTCAGAGTAATAGGAAAATCTCAGTAAGAGAATACGACAACGGGATGCCGGTGACGCAGGCAATAATAACCAGCCTGCCGCAGTGACCGTGCGGTTCTAGGCGCTAGAGTCTGGAGCCGAGCGACCGCTACGGTCGCAGGTTCGAATTCCGCCTCGGACATTGATGTGTGTGATGTCCTTAGGTTGGTTAGGTTTAATTAGTACTAAGTTCTAGGCGGCTGATAACCTCAGAAGTTAAGTCGCATAGTGCTCAGAGCCAGCCAATAATACCCAACTATTTCCGTCGACTTAAGACCATGATGACAGACAAATTGGCGTCTCAGTGTATTTTGATAATAATTTGTTATCCTTCTTGCGTTCTCGTGCTAACATCTCGTGGGAACAGGTATAATATTTTGCTTTTTGAACACTGAGCAATAACACACAAAGATAGTAGATGGAAGGATACGAGGAATCAATCACATTCATGGATGTGGATCCAGTTCGTCATTAGAAGACTAAACAAGAGCGAAACATTACGAAAGCAGCGAATACACTGGTTGGTATACATTATTTGTATAGATCTGAAGATGAAAAAGCACAGATCTGCGTAGTGCCCGCATCTGCACTTTAGTTTCTGTGTTAATGGGTATAAATTTTAATTTCTTCTCTTCTGAATTTTCAAACGAATTGATTATTAGGTGGCACAGAATAATTAGTTAACTGTGTTTCTTATAGCTTCCATTCGCACCAACATTTCTCTACATTCTCGTGCAATTCTTGATATTCTACTTGTATGATCACAAGACTGCTCGTAGATGCAATCGATTTCGAGGTGGAAAGTGTTTGTTACCTTGTTTTTCGTCACAGGTGGGTATACTTAATTTCCAAAGAGTTTTTACTGTACTGAAATAATCGTTTGTGACAAAGTAACAAGATAAGTGTTTTATTCGTATATATTTTGTGGGAAACTGTAATCGTGATGGAAGTTTATACACCTGAATGGTAGGAGAAAAACTGGTAGGAGAAAACGCTGCATACTAACCAAACCCCGCGCCTCCTCTCCGTATCCTCCTATGATATGAGCACGGGATTCTCCTTGCATACCTCTTCGGTGCTGTTCCTAGCATAGCTGAGCATTGGCAACATCGTCACAAACATCTGGCAACACTGTGACAGTGCAATCACTTCCATGTACGGTACTGAACTGACTCACTAAATTCACTTGACATTCCCTTTCTATTTGAATGACTCGTGCTATACAGGGAGTTACAAAAAGGTACGGCCAAACTTTCAGGTAACATTCCTCAAACACGAATAAAGAAAAGATGTTATGTGGACATGTGTCTGGAAACGCTTAATTTCCATGTTACAGCTCATTTTAGTTTCGTCAGTATGTACTTTACTTCCTCGATTCTCCGACAGTTGGCCCAATTGAAGGAAGGTAATGTTGACTTCGGTGCTTGTGTTGACATGCGACACATTGCTCTACAGTTTGGGCAGGCATTGTTGGTGATGCCTTGATTGGGCCCCATGTTCTTCCACCTACGTTCAATGGAGCATGTTATCATGATTTCATACGGGATACTCTACCTGTGCTGCTGGAACATGTGCCTTTACAAGTACGACACAACATGTGGTTCATGCATGATGGAGCTCTTCCACATTCCAGTCGAAGTGTTTGTACGCTTCTCAACAACAGATTCGGTGACCGTTGGATTGGTAGAGGCGGACCAATTCCATGGCCTCCACGCTCTCCTGACCTCAACGCTCTTGACTTTCATTTATGGGGGCATTTGAAAGCTATTGTCTACGCAACCCTGTTACCAAATGTAGAGACTCTTCGTGATCGTATTGTGGACGGCTGTGATACAATACGCCATTCTCCAGGGCTGCATCAGCGCATCAGGGATTCCGTGCGACGGAGGATGGATGCGTGTATCCTCGCTAACGGAGGACATTTTGAACATTTCCTGTAACAAAGTGTTTGAAGTCACGCTGGTACGCTCTGTTGCTGTGTGTTTCCATTCCATGATTAATGTAATTTGAAGAGAAGTAATAAAATGAGCTCTGACATGGAAAGTACGCGTTTCCGGACACATGTCCACATAACATATTTTCTTTCTTTGTGTGTGAGGAATGTTTCCTGAAAGTTTGGCCGTACCTTTTTGTAACACCCTGTATAATCCTCAAGTAATCTAAGACAGAAAATTTTTTGACTAATGAAATGCTATTCTTCAATAAGTGACAACTGTTATTATCTTTTACGACCCATTATGAGGCTGAGCGACCAATACCATGATGTGAGTGGTGTGCTCGCAGCAGTTTGTCCTTAAACCCATGGTACAGCCTGTACCTTGTGTCACAATGGCTCAGTAAATCGTAGGTTCTATATATGGTAAGGGCCAGTGTATGCGAGCTTTCTTTCTGTTTTATTTTATGGAGGTGCAAATTTCCAGAAAAAATTCTGTAACGAAATTTGAAGAAAACCTTTCTACATCAAGTCCTCTTGGTAGCTCGACTCAGTAAGTTGTGTTAATGGTGATAGATCTCGGCTTTCTGACTGCCAAGCTGCTTCACAATACAAGCATCTCTGAAGAAATTCGAATCGACCGTCAGCAATACGAAGATCAATATTGTTCTTCACCTAAGACTCACATGCCAGGGTGATAAGTATGAAGGAAATGAACCTCTTGATTACTATAGGGCCTCTATGCTAAATTTCCACAGTAGCAATTAGGAACTCTCTGCAGGCATTTGCTAACAGCGGCTCTAGCAACTTACTGTTTCCCTGGGTAGCTTCAAATATGGGCAATTTTGTCGCCGTAAATCGAATTGAATATTTTAAATATCACTTTTGAACAGCGTCCACTTCTCTATTAATTAACATATGAACCTGAAAACAAACAATTTGCCTCAGTAGCTATAGAGCAGGTTCTGAAAGGTATTGACACAATGTTTCACATCCATTTACCATAGGGAATCAAAGGAAGAAACCAAACACATTACATTGCATTTACTCTCTGTGCCTTGACTAACACATATGAATCCCTGACAAAATAAATTATTTGAAGAATCTCCTGTGAAAGGAAAAAGAATAGGATGTGACGCTTTAATTATAGCGCACTGGATCAGAAACAATGAGATTTATTCTGTGCCACATTGATGTATTCCATACTAGTGTAATAAAATACTCATCAAATGAAAACGGTTTTGTGCCTCCGTTGCTCTAGAGTGTGAAACACAAATCGTAGACAGATTTTATGGATCACCACTGAACAACATTAAAGCATTTTACGCTGTCGAGAGTGAGGAGTGGATCAGGCGTTGTCGGCAGAAGGCGAGGCAGCACAGTGCCTCGGCCCCTGCCGGAAGGCAGCAAACGGGTCCCAGAGAACTCAGACGCATGCGGTGTTCAGAGGCAGATTGTTGGCCAAGAAATCTCTCGCTAAAGTATTGTTAAACCAAACTGTTTTACCAGTGTGGCAGAAAGCGGAATATATTGTAGATTCGCTTGAATTACACTCATAGCTTCAGCACCAAGAGGAAAGGTGCGATGCCAGACATCGTATTAGCTAGTCTCGCGTTTTACCTCAAGACTACGGTCATAGTCAAGACTGATGTACTCAGACTGAAGTCAAGACTTCCTCCAGAAAGTGCCGTATTCTACAATGTTGCGACATCGAGCATATTGCCGGACATAGAATTCTGAGGGGAGCAGGACTGTATTGTCCACCTTACGTGAACGACTCGGCGGTCATTTTTTTTTTTTTTTGTCTAAGACTGTATCTACAACACATATTGCACGCTGAGGACCCAGAAGAATTAAAGAAACAAAATTAGTTTATGAGAGCAACGTTAACTATAACGTTTGAAATATTCATAGTATTGCATACGTGTGTGTAAACGCCTTCCAATGCCCTTTCAAGGAAGACAAGGATGCACAGCCTAGCTTCAATATTATAAATACACCTCAGTATTGCCTGAACTCAGACTTAGGTTGATAATCATTTTGAATATTTACCAGTACTGTACCCATTGGTATTAAACTCGTTTCCAACCAATGATTCCTACAGCTAAAGGAACACAACTTGTGATACCTCTTAGACAAAATACTTACACGGTGCTATCAGACGAAAAGACCAACCTGACACAAACTGTGGGAAGTTTGTTTTACAATCTTCGTACCTGGATAAAGAGCTTTTCCTATTTGAGATATCTGTGGATGTTGCTGCATTAGACGATTTAAGAAGAAACTAAATTCCTTCAGCTGCGACAATGTTTAAAGAAATCGTCTAAACGGCACTAAATCGTGGTTTGTGAATCGTTTACTGGCCGTACTCTGCCGCATTTCGCTGGATGGAAGGCAAAAAGCTTACTGACAAATTTCACAGAAAGGAAAAGGGGGACGAAATTTCTCCCACTGGAAGGTCATGTTGTTTTATTTGAATGATTACAAAATCAGGTAAAACGAACAGTGAGGTTGTCAGTATAAGCACATTACTGTTGTCAGTATGATGATGCACTGCCCAGGGCCTGTAATGAGAAACGGCCCGTTTAGCTCAGGCATATTGTATACAGAAGTGGAAGAGAGAGCACCACTAAATTCTACAATCCGTATGCATTGCATACACACAGAAATTACTGTTACAGTATACTTATGGAGCCCAATGAGTGATTTGCGTATTTTCCGGTGAGAAAGAGCACTGGAAAACAGTCTTCGCTACATTAGGTTACTTAAGCTGGCGTCACTCTGAGCTAGAATTCATGGTAAACGACAAGTATAAGGTCGATTACCTTAGTTTTAATGTAATCTACGAGTAATTGCTGATGTTTGATATTAACATGAAAATGATTCCATAGACAGGGAAAGAAACTGTTCTTGGGCAACTACTTCTGTAATGACCAAAAGATATTAAATCATTTTCTAGCACACATGTTCCAGCTGTAGTGTGAAGAAAATGATAGTAATAATGACGGTAATAAGCGAATTATCCGGTAACTTCACACTTCACAATGGATTTTCTCGAACTAAGATTTTTGATGAATCAGCGAAAATTTCATAATGATTTCATATCGAGGCTATAATGCCTAGAATTGTCTTCCTACTGACATGAGAGTAGCTTAATCTCCGTGTCAGAAGATTGCTTCTACTTAACCGTTTAATAGTCTGTCAGTTTTTCCACCATGACTAATTTTGTAAGCTAAGCACATAATCCGTTACAGCACACTCTTGCTGTTCGGAAATGTGGCCACAATGCTCTGGTGGAACGAACTATCACAAGTGCAATGCGTGGGTTCACTCATTTACTTATAAGAGGCGCAAACAGATTCACTTTACCTCTGGTAACCTCAAGAGAAAGCTATTATAATCCGGAATCCTCATTAAATATCACGTACCTTCATTACCAACTGGGCAGAGCCAGTTTACGTTGGGAAATGACATAGGCAGAAGTCATGGTAAACAGAAATACTATTGGCAGTAAACTTACTTAGATTAGAAAATTTTATTTTATTTGATGAATCGATAGCCATTTAAAGGAACAGGGCTCTTACTTTACTTGTACTTGATTGAACTAGAGACGTTGAAAACTATGGTGCTGGACTGTGATTCGAATTCGTATCTCCTCTTTCGAGGAAGTGAATCTCTCGGAACAGTATAGTTCAATCATCTCGTTCCCTTTCCCAAGACTGCAATTTCTCTAAGTCTCCTCCAAAGATATGTATGTGGGCCTGATCCAGTACAAAATATTCATAATATCATTTCAACCCCTATCACGTGCACACCAGCCTGCTGGTGAATATTAATATGCATTTTTAATGGCTGTTCATGTGTTGCCGACATTCGCTATAGGTGTTGTTATTTCTGGTCAGACACGCACACATCTTACTGTTGGTGAGTAAGCAATTGATACTTAAACTGTATTCGTGGATCATAAAGAAGGACGGGAGGTGTGCGGTTCGATTGTCGCTCAGCCACAAAAATTTGTGTCCTTTTTTTAGATTCAGACACCTAGCAGTTCGTGAGAAAAACAGTTACGTAACATTTTATTTTACTTAGTTAACAATCCGATTACGTGTTCGGTTCATCATTAAATGTATGCACACTTTGTTACTCCTGAATGGAGGTATATCAATCTTTCGTGGTTAGTTAACAGGGACGAAAGGGTCTTGATAGGAGTACCGCTTTATTACAGAAACTGTCTTCTTTTAGTTTCAAGTTTATATTTGGCTACTGATACTGGCGAAAATTTTGGTAATTCATGACTCTTCATGGCTAGTCAGCAATATGAAATGATTAGATTAGATTAAATTAATACCAAATTTCGTAATGATGTGGAACGTGTCATTTTAATGAAATATTTCTTAACATACCATGATTCAATTTCTTTACAACAATTTTTTACTGTCTCTCTCATTCTTTTTTATTTTATCTCTCTCTCTCCCTCTCTCTCTCTCTCTCTTTCTCTCTCTCTCTCTTCCCCCCCCCCTTTCACACACAGACACACACACACATACTCTTTTTTTATTTTCATTTGTTTGTTGTCATCGACTATCGGCTAGGCACGAAAACGTCAGCGAATGAGTTTCTTAGAACCATGGACCTTGCCGTTGGTGGGGAGGCTTGCGTGCCTCAGCGATACAGATAGCCGTACCGTAGGTGCAACCACAACGGAGGGGTATCTGTTGAGAGGCCAGACAAACGTGTGGTTCCTGAAGAGGGCAGCAGCCTTTTCAGTAGTCGCAGGAGCAACAGTCTGGATAAATGACTGATCTGGCCTTGTAACACCAACCAAAACGGCCTTGCTGTTTTGGTACTGCGAACGGCTGAAAGCAAGGGGAAACTGTTGTGACTTGGCAAGACAGCCAAGCCACTAGGAGGTGAAGCCGAAAGGCACGCGTTTAAGCTCACACAGGCTGGCGTGAGGTCTGGAACAGTTAAAGGATTTGAGTCTGGCAAATAAAGTACGTAGCTGTTGGAATACTTAACTTTAATCCATAATTGGTGAACATCGGTCTGACGGTACATGCATCACAAGATAAATAGCAAATGAAAATGGCGCCTTGCTAGGTCGTAGCAAATGACGTAGCTGAAGGCTATGCTAACTATCGTCTCGGCAAATGAGAGCATATTGTCAGTGAACCATCGCTAGCAAAGTCGGCTGTACAACTGGGGCGAGTGCTAGGAAGTCTCTCTAGACCTGCCGTGTGGCGGCGCTCGGTCTGCAATCACTGACAGTGGCGACACGCGGGTCCGACATATACCAACGGACCGCGGCCGATTTAAAGGCTACCACCTAGCAAGTGTGGTGTCTGGCGGTGACACCACAGAAACTACAGCCGTAATTTTTCCCGAGAGCATGCAGCTTTACTGTATGGTTAAATGATGATGGCGTCCTCTTGGTTAAAATATTCCGGAGGTAAAATAGTCCCCCATTCGGATCACCGGGCGGGGACTACTCAGGAGGACGTCGTTATCAGGAGAAAGAAAACTGGCGCTCTACGGATCGGAGCGTGGAATGTCAGATCCCTTAATCGAGCAGGTCAGTTAGAAAATTTAAAAAGGGAAATGGATAGGTTAAAGTTAGATATAGTGGGAATTAGTGAAGTTCGCTGGCTGGAGGAACAAGACTTTTGGACAGGCGAATACAGGGCTATAAATACAAAATCAAATAGGGGTAATGCAGGAGTCGGTTTAATAATGAATAAAAAATAGGGGTGCGGGTAAGCTATTACAAACAGCATAGTGAACGCATTATTGTGGCCAAGATAGACATGGAGCCCACGCCTATTACAGTAGTACAAGTTTATATGCCAACTAGCTCTGCAGATGACGAAGAAATTGAAGAAATGTATGATGAAATAAAAGAAATTATTCAGATAGTGAAGGGAGACGAAAATCTAATAGTCATGGGTGACTGGAATTCGAGTGTAGGAAAAGGGAGAGAAGGAAACATAGTAGGTGAATATGGATTGGGGCTAAGAAATGAAAGAGGAAGCCGCCTGGTAGAGTTTTGCACAGAGCACAACTTAATCATAGTTAACACTTGGTTCAAGAATCATAAAAGAAGGTTGTATACATGGAAGAACCCTGGAGATACTAAAAGGTATCAGATAGATTATATAATGGTAAGACAGAGATTTAGGAACCAGGTTTTAAATTGTAAGACATTTCCAGGAGCAGATGTGGACTCTGAACACAATCTATTGCTGAACTGTAGATTAAAACTGAAGAAACTGCAAAAAGGTCGAAATTTAAGGAGATGGGACCTGGATAAACTGACTAAACCAGAGGTTGTACAGAGCTTCAGGGAGAGCGTAAGGGAACAATTGACAAGAATGGGGGAAAGAAATACAGTAGAAGAAGATTGGATAACTTTGAGAGTGAAGTAGTGAAGGCAGCAGGGGATCCAGTAGATAAAAAGACGAGGGCTAGTAGAAATCCTTGGGTAACAGAAGACATATTGAATTTAATTGATGAAAGGAGAAAATACAAAAATGTAATAAATGAAGCAGGCAAAAAGGAATACCAACGTCTCAAAAATGAGATCGACAGGAAGTGCATAATGGCTAAGCAGGGATGGCTAGAGGACAAATGTAAGGATGTAGAAGTTTATGTCACTAGGGGTAAAATAGATACTGCCTACAGGAAAATTAAAGAGACCTTTGGAGAAAAGAGAACCATTTGTATGAATATCAAGAGCTCAGATGGAAACCCAGTTCTAAGCAAAGAAGGGAAAGCAGAAAGGTGGAAGAAGTATATAGAGGGTCTATACAAGGTCGATAAACTTGAGGACAATATTATGGGAATGGAAGAGGATGTAGATGAAGATGAACTGGGAGATATGATACTGCGCGAAGAGTTTGACAGAGCACTGAAAGACCTGAGTCGAAACAAGGCCCCTGGAGTAGACAACATTGCATAAGAACTAAGCCTTTGGAGAGCCAGTCCTGACAAAACTCTTAACATCTGGTGAGCAAGATGTATGAGACAGGCGAAATTCCCTCAGTTTTCAAGAAGAATATAATAATTCCAATCCCAAAGAAAGCAGGTGTTGACAGATGTGAAAATTACCGAACTATCAGTTTAATAAGTCACAGCTGCAAAATACTAACGTGAATTCTTTACAGAGGAATGGAAAGACTGCTAGAGGCTGATCTCGGGGAAGATCAGTTTGGATTCCGTAGAAATATTGGAACACGTGAGGGAATACTGAACCTACGACTTATCTTAGAAGCTAGATTGAGGAAAGGGAAACCTATGTTTCTAGCATTCGTAGACTTAGAAAAAGCTTTTGACAATGTTGACTGGAATACTCTCTTTCAAATTCTGAAGGTGGCAGGGGTAAAATACAGGGAGCGAAAGGCTGTTTATAATTTGTACAGAAATCAGATGGCAGTCGAGGGCGTGAAAGGGAAGCAGTGGTTGGGAAGGGAGTGAGACAGGGTTGTAGCCTATCCCCGATGTTGTTCAATCTGTATATTGAGCAAGCAGTGAAGGAAACAAAAGAAAAATTCGGAGTAGGTATTAAAATCCATGGAGAAGAAATAAAAACTTTGAGGTTCGCCGATGACATTGTAATTCTGTCAGAAACAGCAAAGGACTTAGAAGAGCTGTTGAACGGAATGGATAGTGTCTTGAAAGGAGGATATAAGATGAACATCAACAAAATCAAAATGAGGATAATGGAATGTAGTCGAATTAAGTTGGGTGATACTGAGGGTATTAGATTAGGAAATGAGACACTTATAAAGTAGTAAAGGAGTTTTGCTATTTGGGGAGCAAAATAACTGATGATGGTCAAAGTAGAGAGGATATCAAATGTAGACTGGCAATGGCAAGGAAAGCGTTTCTGAAGAAGAGAAATTTGTTAACATTGAGTATAGATTTAAGTGACAGGAAGTCATTTCTGAAAGTATTTGTATGGAGTGTAGCCATGTATGGAAGTGAAATATGGACGACAAATAGTTTGGACAAGAATAGAATAGAAGCTTTCGAAACGTGGTGCTACAGAAGAATGCTGAAAATTAGATGGGTAGATCATATAACTAATGAGGAGGTATTCAATAGGATTGGAGAAAAGAGAAGTTTGTGGCACAATTTGACTAGAAGAAGGGATCGGTTGGTAGGACATTTTTCTGAGGCATCAAGGGGCCACCAATTTAGTATTGGAGGGCAGCGTAGAGGGTAAAAATCGTAGAGGGAGACCAAGAGATGAATACACTAAACAGATTGAGAAGGATGTCGGTTGCAGTAGGTACTGAGAGATGAAGAAGCTTGCACATGTTAGAGTAGCATGGAGAACTTCATCAAACCAGTCTCAGGACTGAAGACCAAACCAACAACAGTTTTGAGTATACTTACGAAACAAATATAGAAACAACTATGAGAGTTACTGATATACGATGCTTAGTTTGCAGTCAATTCTGAGTATTATTAGTAACTATGCTCCAGTCCGTAAACCTAGTTACAGAAATGCGAATCAGATGGATAACGTATTCCAGTCCGTACGTATCAGCCGCGTCTTTGAGATGCCAGCTATAGTCACTTCCCAGCCCGCTGTAGGCTCACATCGGTTCGTCTTATTCCTGCTGGTAATGTAACTGAGATTTGGCAACAAGGCAAGATATGTTTGGCAACTCTGTGATCGACGAGTTAGTTCCTGGAGTGCACCGAACAAAGCCTCGAAGTTTACTTGATTTTTCCGGTCATTTCCATTGAATAATCTATTATCGCCTGAGGTGTAACAAAAAATTGTAAATTTACTGTTTTCAGCCCAGGAAAGTCGTTGCACGTGGAAATCGCAATTAATCTGGTACTTTAAATAGCGGTTTACGAGTTCTAGCCAGTATTGGCCTTGTAAGAGGAAACTAAGACACATACCTCTTCGCTAGCTCTGTGGTAACTTGCTGCCCCATAGAAAAGCATCTGTTATGGTTCGCGGTTCCAGTCTCGTTGAATATAACGGTTTTATCCCATCTGTCAAAGAGCTACAAGCAGTCAGAGCAAACATCGATAAGGAGATCGCAAGAAAATAATTTCGGCTAATAGTGCAATAGTGAAAATCTTACAGTGCTGAACGACAGGCAACGGCTCTTTCCGCTGGTAACAAGCAAATTTTTGGTTTCTTGGAATACATAACTTTATTTATGAAACACCACATTTGCATATATTTTGAGTATGACACAGCATGACAATGAAACACACACCTAATCGAAATCTAAGTGAGTAGTATCTTACTAATTCGTGCTGATAGAGGCACACTTGTGTACAGATACTCAGTTCTACTAAAACAGACTTTCGTCGTAATGTTTTCGTGGGTAGTTTTATTTCATTTCTTATAATACAGTGCACAATTTTCGTAAGGTTTCTTGTAGTGTTGGTAAAACAGTAGTAAACATGAGAGAGAAATTAACCATCAACGATATATGCGAATTCTGTGATGTTATCTATAACAGTCTGACAATGCACATGAAGTTTATTGATTACATGCATGTAGAAAACTTGGTCTGATTTAAGGCTGTCAAACAAGGTTTGAAGAAGAATGAAATGCCACTACCACACGACAGCTAATGTAGGAAATACTTTTCTGATGCATCTGCTGCCTGGCCGTCTATTAAACCTGAAAAGAACAAAATGTCACAGAAGTTAGCCCTTTTTCCACATGCAACTATTTGGGTTGAGAAGTGAAGGGAATTATGTTCAAAGTTCCATTAGATTCATAACTTCAGCAGACAGCAGTAATCCGTTTTAAAAAGAAGCGTAGCAGTGACGGCACTCGACCTCACGATGTCTTATCTATGGTGCACGACACTTACCGTTACCCTACTAGCTGACATGTAGCAGCAACAGCTCCAGCAGTCAACAATTCCACCAGAACTTCCGCATTCTACATTGCTGTGAGACAATGCATATGGCCAGCTCTAGAGTTCTGAGAGACAGACATTTGCAGCTTTTCTTTTGCACTGCACGACGTTTTCAACAAACAGATAGCGCAATACAATAGCTCAAGTGGAAAGGAACACTTCCTATTTAAATTTCTGCATCCTACACTGTTGGCAGTTCTGTGTAGGTGGCAATCACGTGATTTTATTTCGGTGACTACAAAATAGAGTCGAATGTATGCACTGGGTAGCCGAGGCAGCAATTCATGGCGATTTGGTCAAACAAGTAAATAAATGTACTGAACATGCTACAGACCACTGCAGGGAGCCTGTGTCAGAATTCTCATCCAGTGTGGCGCAACGGCGTTACGATAGAGAAATGAGTCGCAGAGAAGAGGATTTGGTGGTCTGTTGGATTGATGATAGGTTCATATACTTGTGGTCTTGGTTCGATTCTATCTTCTGCCGATGATTATTGATAGGGAGAGACAGATTCTATTCTCTTCTGGCTACAACAAGTGAAGATGGAGTAATGGCATTGTGGTCTGAAATTCATATTAAACATGATAGTTCTTCTCTACCAAGCAGACGTTAGGTTGAACCACAATAAAGTCAGGAGTGACGACATGTAGAAACTCTATCACCAGTAACCTTTCTTATAGTAGTTATTTGTTTCTAGTTACGAAACAAACGCTGTGTAGGATCACTGGACACTTATTCCATCTTTTATTTGAGCAAATAATGGTTCTGAACTGGGAATGCAACTCAGACCGCCCTTAACGCGGAATTTGATCCCTTCGTGATAATAAAGCTCGGCTACAATTTGTTGTTCGTTCAAAACTCCAGATTCCTCAAGATCTCCACATATTGCGCACGGATGGGTTCGAATCCTGGCCCGGCACTAAAGTTTTCATTATGTATTAACAAGCTCTAGCATGAGATTACCTACCTGCTGGTGGATAATAATTTTGATCTTTAATGCATTTTCATTCGTTGTCAACACTATCGATATCTGACGTTTTTGACTCCCAGTGAGACACAGAACTATTTGCGAGATCACTCTAAGTTCAAGGATGTTATTCCGAGCTGCTGGTGGAGAAAAATTCGATAGCTGACGTCTCTTTGTGTGTAGTCAACAACGATATGTGTGGGGTTCGATTCCCAGTCAGTATTGAACTCTTCGTCATATTATTTCTTGTTCAAACATGCTCATATGTCGCTGCTGGTGTAACAATCCCATACTTAACGTTCGTTTACTCTAGAATACAACAGCGATAGGTGCCAGGTTGGAGACCTGGGAAGTAAAAAATTAATGTTTCGTCTCGGCATTTCAGTTAAAACATCTAGCTACGGCCCAGAAAATCAGATATATCACAGTTGATTGTGCTTCGATATCAACCCGATTAGGTTCTGGGTTCGAATCCCTGTTGAACACAAAGCTTTAACTCACAGCATTTCAAGTAAGTTACTTGTGAAGAAGCAATAGTTAACATCTCTCGTAGTTCGTTAACAGGGACAATAGATTGGGTAGGAATTCGCGTCGATTAAAAATGTTTACCTTATGTAATTTAAAGTTGGTATTTGCTAACTTATGTTGTCTAAAATCCAGGTATATCACTCTCTGTGTGCCTCGTCAGGAATGACTGTTAGTTTCCGTCAGTCACGAAATCTTTGCTTAGTCTGCATGAGCTGCGTTTGAATCCTTATGCAGTACAAGACGGTTCGTCGTGTCATTTGAAATTCATACATTTTCTCAACTAGCTGCTCATGACTAACTTAAATTTTTAATGTCATTTTCTGTTAAATAATAAGAACAGTATGTTACTCTGAAGAGGAAATCATGAATACGACGAACTTACTACGTGCATTACCTACCTGACGTAATAATGAGAGTGGTTACATTTCAGGTATGTCAGTTATTGTAATAAATGTGAGCTTACAAGCCTTAAGCACAGTCTTACCTGTGATGAGGTGTTCCTTGATATTTGTAGTATCGTGGTATTACTTTACATCTTGAGTTATTGCGATACAGAGCAGTGTTTTCTAGTGGTGACTTGTTGGAACCGTTTTCAATAGTCAAACGACTGTACCAAGGAGCGATTAGAGGATCTGCTAGACAGCTGCATTATGCGGGTTGTATGCGAATTAGGCAAAGTGCAATTCAGGTCGTTCGGATACTTTTGAGCACGACTGTACATCAAGTCTTGCAGGGTTCGACCTCTACTTGCTCTTGGGGTCGCGTTTTGCAAAGTCTCATGGTGTCTCGCCAGCTGTGCATACTCAACATAGGTGCTCCCACTAATCTGTGTTCTGCTATTGTGTCATTCTCAGCTATTGACCTCTCTTTCTGCTCTCCAGCTCTCGAAAAGTCTCTCCAGTATGAGGTCATCAACGACCTTAGTTTCAGTGACCACTTCCCAATCCACACCCATCTGCTGGTTGGATCATTACCCCCACAGAAGCCACGAAACTGGATGGACACTGTTCACCTAGGTGGCTCTGTCTGAACATTGTGACAGCACCAAGGAATGGATGGACCACATCACGCAAGTGCTGCTGACTTATGCATCCCATTGTCTTCAGGTTGTCTTAAAAAACAAACTGTACCTCTGTGGACCGGCGACTGCTGCTCAGCGATATGGGACTGGGGTGCGACTCGTCCATAGTTTAAGTAACACCCAATCGCAGACAACCTTACAGCCCTTAGAGTCACGACAGCGCGGTTCACCGGACTTTTTCAACCGTTCTGCTTCTTCAACAAAATTTTGGGAAACCATCAGGAGGATTTCCTGCAAAGACAGTCGTATACCAGTAGAAGCAGTGCTGAAAAAGAGATGTGTGCAAAGAGCGCCCAGAGACATCATTTGGACGATGGGGAGAATTTCGCAGCGATTACTGCTGATGCCAGCACGAATGCCCCGTTTTGCTACTACCGTGCAACATCAGAGAGGGGGAAGTT
Source organism: Schistocerca serialis cubense (assembly GCF_023864345.2). Classification (NCBI taxonomy): domain Eukaryota; kingdom Metazoa; phylum Arthropoda; class Insecta; order Orthoptera; family Acrididae; genus Schistocerca; species Schistocerca serialis. The sequence continues at coordinate 37,682,550 of NC_064645.1, read as the reverse complement.
GGACTTCAGATGCCATATTCCTGAGTCTTTCTCCATGTTGGAGCTGGAGTCGGCACAGTCTGTGGCTTGTCATACCGCACCCAGTCATGACCAAATGCTGTACTGCATGCTTTGACCTTTGCCCGCAGCACCAAAGGAATTCCTCGGATCTTTTAATTTTATATGGCAGACAGGTAAATATCTAACTCGTAGAGAGAGGCAATTTTGATACCTCTCCTTAAACCAGGAAAGGATACCCCAAGTCTTTCCAGCCTTGACCTGCTGCATAGGAAAGATCACGGAGCAAATGGCTAACCGCAGTCCAATCTGGTTGTTAGAAACCAGACCCTCCTCCAACACTCTCAGTGTTGACTCCGGAGATTTCGATCCACTTGGACAGTCTGGCCCTCATAGAGACAGGTGTTCAGCAGGCTTTTCTAAGCAGACATCTCTGTCTCGCTGTATTCTTTGACATCAGTGAGTCGTACAATACTTGGAGACACTATATTCTGATGCAGCTCCATCAGTGGGGCTTTCATGGCCACTTCCCCAACCTCACACGACCGTGCCTGTCTAAGTGCTTTTCAACGTCTCGAGTTGGTAACGTGCTGTAGGATCGTTTTCAGCCGGGGAATGGTGTTCCTCAGGGCAGTGTTTTAAGTGCTACCTTCTCTGCCATAGCCGTGAACTGTATCACAAGAACAGCAATGAGTTATGTGCAGCGCTCCTTATTTATGGACGATTTTGCTGTTTTCTGTTCCTCCTCTAGTGTTTGAGCTGCGACCCGTCAGTTACAACTTACAGTGAGGAGGTTAGAGGAGTGTGGTGCAAAGACCGTTTTCCATTTTATGCAGATAAATGTGTGTGTTCTTTTTAATCGTTCTCGTCGTAATTTAATTTACCTGACTTGCATGATACTGTTCTACATTTAATGGCTCAGTGAGGTTTAAGAATTTTTAGCATTGTGCAGCTCTGTGAGCACTGTGATAAGTCAGCCTCAGTTGCAAATAGGAACCAAACTTTACCCAGCTTTCACCCAAAATAATTTGGCCTTCTGCAGAAGCGAGAGAAGTATTTTAGTGTCACTCGTTTGGTTTCTATTTGCAACTGAGGCTGACGTGTTACACAGTCAAAAAAATGGGTCAAATGGCTCTGAGCACTATGCGACTTAACTTCTGAGGTCATCAGTCGCCTAGAACTTAGAACTAATTAAACCTAAGTAACCTAAGGACATCACACACATCCATGCCCGAGGCAGGATTCGAACCTGTTACATACTCATTATTTGGGCCTCATTTTTTACTCAGGTTCAAATGGTTCAAATGGCTCTGAGCACTATGGGACTCAACTTCTAAGGTCATCAGTCCCCTAGAACTTAGAACTACTTAAACCTAACTAACCTAAGGACATCACACACATCCATGCCCGAGGCAGGATTCGAACCTGTTACATACTCATTGAGGTATTTGGACCTCATTTTTTACTCAGGGCTATCGCAATTATCACACCAGAGTGGCCTGAAAGTCAGAACCCAGAATACACTGCATATCGTAAAGTGCCTTAGTCACAGCTGTTAGCGAGCAGAGAGGGCGCGGCTGCTCCAGTTCTACAGGGCTTTTGTGCGATCATAGCTCGACTGTGGAAGCACAGTGTTCGGATCAGCGAGGCCTTCTTACCTGAATATCATTGAGGGGACTGGGCTGGCCACAGGTGGTCAAATGACCAGCCCTGTACCCAATCTCTGTGCAGACGCTGCGCTGGGGAACTACTACACACTATCAGGCGGTAGCTCCTCATGTTGCGCCAGGCATGTAGGTTCCTCTCAGATCCGAGTTCAGTCGCATACGGTAATGTCGCTTGGCCACCACTGGAATGCCTTTTATTCAGTCGTCCACGAGCGACAGTGCCACTTGGGATCCGCATGCAACACGTGCTGGAGTCACTTGGTGCTGAGTACGTACAGAACTGAATCCAGTGTTTCAACAACCTGCCACTCTGGTTACGGCGAGGACCAAAGTAATTTTAAGCTTCGTGCAGTACAGCAGAGGTTGCACTCCTACATTTATTGTTAACACATTATTTTATGACAACTTAACTGAGCACCACAACTATATAGCTGCCTTTACGGATGGTTTGGGACAAGGGGGACTCCCTTGGTTGCTCTATCTTGGAGAAGATGAGATGTGCTTCAACTGCTAAATTCCATGTCCGAGTGCCCTTTATTCTCTACAACGCTTGTACCGAGCAGATAGTATAGACCAGAATATCCAACAGACCTTCCCCCAACTACGACGGTTGGGGAAGGAAATGTCTCTGTTATTGGGTGCCAGGGCTCATGGATATTGGGAGGCGGGGGGGGGGGGGGGGGGACGAAAGGGCATACGTTGCAGCGAGGAAGGCGTGTCGTGATTGTCGTGATCCTCAGTTATTTCAGTGTGCCATTCCACCGCATGCTACCGCCTCGCTGTTGCGGTACAGAGCCATGCGTCGATGGAAAATGAGTGGCTGGAAGTGACAGACAGTAAACTGCGTCTAGTAACGCGCACAGTGCGGCCGTGGCTTACCTCCTTTCATCCACGAGGGCCAGATGAGTTCCTCGTCATTCGTCTTCGCACGGGCCGCAGTCGTCTGACGCACGGCTTCTTGATCCGGAGCGACGACCCTCCACTGTGTGGTCCTCGTGGCTTAGAGACCACTCTGCGCCACATTTTACTAGACAGTGTTTTATTTTCGGACCAGAGGGCAGCGGCAGATTTGCCCTCTGTTTTAAGTGAAGTTCGGACGAATGTGTTGACGCTTTCAAGGTTTTGTCATTTGTTCAACTTCTTTCCAAAAGTTTTAGTGAGATGTTCTTAATGCGTTAACAGGGTGACAGACTCGCCCACGTTTTTTGTAAGTAGTCAGCCGGTCACATATGCCGGTCTGTCGTTTTTTCGGCTCCTTTGTCGTTTCCCTTCTGTTTTCTTCCCTTGTGTAATATCGTTCACTTTTTCTCCACTGTTTCACGGCTTTTTATATAGAGTGATTCTGTGAATCAATGCTAGTGAGTGAGTGAGTGTGCCAACGTTTTAACCCTTTTACCCATATTCGTTTCTTTTAATATTTGTAAGGGCGCTGATAACCTCGCCATTGAGCGCCCTTGCACCCCAAAAGGGAACAATAGCAACTACTACGTCATCAATTCTGTTTTTAAAAATAAAACTATGAAGAATGGATTTAAGGACGCTAAAAAAGATTCGAGGCTGAAGATCCAGGTAGAATTAAAGACTAAGCTAGAAGGAATGCAGTCTTTGTTTACTTCAAGTGAATAATATACATTCACGAGAAACAACAGCGTAAATGAAACCACAAGAAGGTATTACGTCTGTGCAGGCTACTCGCAATGAGAGGGAGACCGCTGATGACCTCTTGAATAAAGGATTACAGCACAGAATGAAGTTCGCTTGATTATCAACTTGTATGGGAAGATACTCCAAACGGCAAAACCAATTCCGTCGTATGAAAGCTGTGAGTACCCTTGGAAAGGCATTCACCTATCTGTATATTAAATGATCAACTTATGAGATGAGACATATTCTTTGAAAGACATTTGTTTTATATAATTTACATAACTGTAAAGATGCGCATCTAGGGCGGACGCTAATACATCGATTGCCAATCAAAGAAACATTTTAACAGAAGCTGAACTGACGTTCCGCTTGGATCTAAATAAAAGATGACAGTAAAAAACTTTTGTAGATCTTCAGATTTTATGTACTTCTGCTAGTAATGTGAAAGCGTAAAGAAGGTCGACTTTAAGTTAAAAAAGTGAGCGGTCTTGCCAGCGCGCAGACAACATTATTAATTAATAAAATTCAAGTAATTTATGTTAGAAACTGTAAATCGGCGAGTTATTGTTATGAAGGTGTTGAACGGTGCAAGAAGTGTCTCGATGGAAGGAAAAAAGTAATGACTGTAATTTGTGACAAAAACGTGAACCAAGGAGCTAGTACAGGACAGGCTGAAATCTGATCGCACCATAGAGTTAGAAAATTATTTATGTAAGTTATACTGTTTATAAAGAAGCTCTAATTGCTTGTGAGAATTATTAGAATATATTTAGTGTTTACCAGATTTCTTATTCTATTCTTTTCCTTTATTTTTTTTTTACCTCCATGTCATATTATTTTTGTAAATGTCAAACAGCCTTTACTACAGCAGAGAATACTGCGGCATCCTGGTCGTAGACAGAAGGCCGCTCCTTGTCTTCTATACAACTCATAGCTGCCCCAGTTATTAATGATTTCATTTGCGAATGCAATTTTTTTATTGTTCATTGTTAAAAGTGCCTTAGGTAATTATAAAATTCATACTGATTACGTAAAGAAATCGGGGTTGTTCTTTTCCAAATAATAGAAGTCTTTGCGTAATGAAAAACTAGCCTCCTTCTGGCAACGATCAGGAGCCGACCAGAAGGCGGACGTCTTCGACCGCTTTCGTGTTTCCTGTGGCAAAGCTGTGCCAAACTGGGAACACGACATTCTAGTATGAAACACTATATATATATATATATATATATATATATATATATATATATATATATAATTATCAGATTAAAATTGAAAAAAACCTCAAATATATTTAACCATTTTTTTTATCATGCTAAACTATCTAACAAAAAAAACGGGATCACGACGAAGAGATATCAGCTAAAATAATTAGCACTGCACAGGCAGTGTCCTAAAGTCTCAGACATATAAAGGGAATTGCGAATTTCAGTTTAGCGCGCAGTGGCGAATTGTTGAGGCATTATAGCCACTACACTATTAAGTAAAATCCTTAACAGTGAAAACCTTATGCGTCGCCGTAATGAAGACGTTTTCAATTTGAATGTTGCACCACATGATTAAAATCGCATTTATAGGTTATGTAACCTATGTTGATGCAATATGTTCGAATTTTTTATTAAGCCCTCAATATTGGTTAAGTTATTAGACATCTGACATATTACTTAGTCGACTTGCCAATTTCCGCTAAAGCAAGTTGCAACCTGTGCCGCTAGAGCGCTCTGGATTGAAGCGTGTAACTTACCGTTGTTTGACGTATGTTGGCGATTAAAAAACAGCGTGCTGTAATTGAGTTTCTAACCGCAGAAAACTCCGTCCACACACGTAGCGCCCTCTGCTTCAACATGAGAATGCCCACCCACACACGGCTGCTGCGACATCTGCAACAATTCGACGTGTTGTATTCACTGTCATTGATCATCCTCCATGAAGACTTAGCACCATACTGTTTCCCTCCGCTTTCAAAACTTAAAGAACACCCTGGATGACTTCTCTTTGATAGTGACGCAGCGGTGCGAGAAGCAGAAGTGAGGTTGTGGCTCCCTCAACAAAATCAAACGTTCTGCCATGACGGTTTCAACAAACTGGTTTTTCGTTGGGGGAACTATGTTGAGAAATAAATATGTAGTCGTAAACAATAAAGATGGAGAACGTTAATAAATTTTGTCGTATATAAAAGGTTTAAAGGTTTTCACAAGAAAAAATTCAGAGGCGCCCTTGTAAAAAGTTTTGAACTCATTACCAATTTGAGGCGGAGGGAAGCAGCGTATTCTGGGCGCAACCTGCGAGACGACAAGTGATGCTCAGTACTGAAGGAAGGATGGAAGGAAACAGTGGTCCTGGTCGGACAAGAATTTGATGGTCACTGAATGTGGCAGAGTGGTTCGACACAACAGACACAGCGGCTTTGGCTGCAAAATCTGACGGCGGGGGACAAATCTCCATGACGGTGGCCAATCTTCTGTAAGAAGATGTCGCTCAATGAGGAAGAAGCAAGTACCTTTTTCACTTCCTGTGCGAATTTAAAAACTTCGCAATTTAAATTGAAATAATTTGCCAAATAATGATACTTTTGTGAAAACATCTCTTAGTTGTTTCTTTAACAATTGTATTCAAGTGTCAAAACGTCTGATGGAAGAGCTTAGAAAATTTCGATACTCGGGACAACATGCACCTCCATGAATAATCCAAAGATTTCAATTCGAAGACTGTATTCTGAGTCTGGCATTGACGCCGAACTCAGTTCACTTCGAGAATGTGACAAGTCTACTTGCTGTCTTCTTTAACCCTCAGGTACCTAGGGGCTCCACTTGTAAGTGGTTGTTGAGTCCTTCCTCATCAATTGGTACACTTTATAAGACTGGAGTTTCATTAGCGTTCGAGCTAACCAGTTAAGACTTTCCATTAAGAAGTCATTTAAAGTCGTGGCAAGGAGGCAGGCTGGTAAAATGTCAACCAGGACCCTCCAGTAGTGTACCTTAACATCTACATCATACTCCGCAAACCACCTAACGGTGTGTGGCGGAGCGTACTTTCGGTACCGCTAGCTGATCCCTCCAACCGTGTTCGATTCGCGTATAGTGCGTGGAAAGAATGATTGTCGGTAAGCCTGTTTATTGTTTCTAATTTCTCGACTTTTCTCCTCGTGGTCAATACGCGAGATGTGTGTGGGGGGAAGTAATATGCTGTCTGACTCCTCCTGAAAAGTACTCTCCCGAAATTTCAGTAGTAAATCTTTCCGTGATGCACAACGCCTCTCTTGTAACGTCTGCCAGTGGAGTTTGTTTGGCATCTCCGTAACGCTCTCTCGCCAGCTAAACGATCCCGTGACGAAACGCGGCGCTCTTCGTTGGATCTTCTCTATCTCCCGTATCAGCCCTACCTGATAGGGATCCCAAATAGATGAAAATACTCAAGAATAGGGCGAACAAGAGCCTTATAAGCCACTTCTTTCGTGGACGAGTTACACTTATCTTAACATTCTTCCGATGAATCTGAGTCTTGTGTCTGATTTTCCCAATGTCTGCTTTATATGGTCATTCCACTTAAGGTCGCTCTGGATAGTTACGCCTAGATATTTTACGGCATATGCTGCCTCTGTTTGTCATCAATAGTGTAGCTGTGCAGTAGTCGATTTCTTTTGCTACGTTCAGGGTCAACTGCCTGAGTCTGCACCATTCATCAATTCTCTGCAGGTCGTTCTGCAAATTCTTACTATCTTCTGGCGTTGCTACTTTGGTGTAAACAACTGCACTATCTGCGAATAGCCTTCAAGAGCATCCAACGCTTTCTACTAGGACATAGATCATTTATATATATTGTGAACAGCAACGGTCCTATCACACTTCCCCGTGGTACTTCGGATATTACATTTATATCTGTCGATTTAGTTCCGTTTAGAGCGACTTTCTGAGTTCTCTCTGCAAGAAAGCCTTGAATCCAAGCAGGTTTGCTCCGGTACTCCGTAAGCTCGTATTTGTTTTTCATTAAACGGCAATGCGAGACGGTGTGAAACGCCTCACTGAAATCAAGGAACACAGCATCAGCCTGAGCGCCGTTGTCCGCTGCGCTGTGGATTCCATGGAGCAACACAGCGAGCAGAGTTTCATAGCATCTCTGTTTGCGAAATCCGTGTTGATTTTTTTAGAGGAGCTGTTCATTTCCCAAGATCGTCATAATTCTTTAACATAAAACGTATTCCATAATTCTACAACACATTGACGTCAACGATATAGATCTATAAGTGTGTGGATCTCTCTTATGGTCTTTATTAAAAACGGGAATGACCTGCGCCTTTTTCCAATCGTTAGGTACCTTTCGTTGTTCAAGAGATCTACGATAAATTACTGATAGAAGGGTAGCAAGTTCTTTCGCATAACCTTTATAGAATCTTATAGGTATGTCATCTGGTCCTGAAGCCTTTCCGCTACTAAGCGATTGTAGCTGCTTTTCAATTCCGCGATGGGTTATGTCAATATCTGCCATTTAGACGTTCGCACGACGATTGAAAGCAGGGACAGTGTTACGATCTTCCGCGGTGAAACAACTTCGGAAGACCGAATTCAATATTTCGGCCTTCTCTCTGTTTATCTTCCGTTTCGGTGCCGGTGTGGTCGCTGAGAGAATAAACAGATGATTTTGACCCACATACTGATTTTACATACGACCAAAATCTCTTAAGGTTTTTACTCAAGTCGGTTGACAGCGCCTTACTTTCAAAATCAATGAACGATTCTCTCATTGCTCTCCTTACACTCATTTCCCTTCGTCCAGTTTTTGTTTGTCAGCTAGGTTTTTACTTCCCTTGAATCTGAGATGAAGTGCTCTTTGTTTACGTAGCACTCGTCTAACAAGGCTACTTAACTATGGGTGATCTTTCCCATCCCTTAAAACCTTACTCGGAACATACTTGTCTAGGTCATTTGAATTTTTTTCCATTTGTTCTCCACATCTTCGTCCTCATCACCGAATATTTGATGCTGACTGCTGAGATATTCTGAAACTTGTATCCTGTCACCCCTTCTGAGCAAAAATACGTTGCTACGTTTGTTAACATTCCTTGTAGGACCAGGAGGTCTAGGTCGTTCCCTCACAAGTTGGTTCTCTAACTATCTGCTGAAGGTAATTTTCGGACAAGACATCCAGAACAATGCCACACGATCTCTGGCACCAGTTGTGATGGCATAACACTCCCAATCTATACCTGCGAAGTTGAAGTCACCCCCATTACAACGGCATGATCAGGAAAATTACTAATGATATTCTGCAAGTGCTGTCTGAAACGCTCTGCAGCTACACAATCCGTGATAACCTCACCAGGTATTATAGAATTTTTTACTGCAATAAACACGCCGCCACCATTGGCGACTAACCTGTCCTAACGATAAACATTCCAGTCTGAACTTAGAATTTAGTTGTCATTGACGTCTGGCTTCAACCAGCTTTCTGTTCTCAATACTATCTGTGCATTATAACCTTAAGTAGGCGATACTAATTCTAGGACCTTTCCTTGGGTGCTCCTGCAGTTTACTAAAATCATATTAATTTTTTCTATCTCTGATCTGCATGGACCAAGATTCTCTGAGGTCGCTGTTGCTGATTTAACAAGCAAATCGCCTTTGCTCCCAAGGGAGCGGTCCTTTAACCTGAAAACTGTACGAAACATCATTTACGAATACAAGAAAAAGTAGAGCGGGCACTGGTTATGTGGTGTTACTGATGACAGTTACGTTCGTTCTGCAGACAGATATTTTAATTTACCTGGTTTTTCGTGTCCCTCCAGCTGTCCTAAAATTAATAACCCATGATTAATCGCGTATAGGAAGCGCTTCGTAAGTGTTCAACAAAATTAGTAACTGCAATTCCACTGGCTACTGGATTTGGTGTGAAAGGTACTATTTCGCTTCGTTAACGAGCAGTGCACGTTTTCTGTTTCTTTTAACGGTTATCGGAAATTTCCCTGACAGTTAAAAGCACCGTGTAAGGTAAGACTTCATTTGAAATTCACAGTTAATTGCCTTGTGGAGTGCCACTTAAAAACACTTTAGGGAAAGAAGCCGTGTGTTTCCCCGTTACATTATGACGTATCCATGCAGGATAACAAACGAGCCGAGATAGTCGTGGGGCTTCGGGATATTTTCCGTGAAGTTGTTGCCAGCGGCACTTCCGTGTAGTCATTCTTCCTCTTAAATGAAAGCCGTGGGATTCCTGCTAGCGCAACTACGCGCCTACGTAGGGAATTCAGGATGTAGGTTACACATGTCAGTATTGCGTAGCCAGACTGGTGTGCTGTCAGAAGAGTGTGTTTTCCTGCAGACACAGCTATGCAGCGGTACGGACAACAGGCCCACCACGCTGCCTGCAATGCCGCGGTAACTGGAATCGCACTCTTAAAGGTTAAGCGCGCGGTACAGTACAAGTATTGTGAACAACACGCCTAAACTGCACAGAGATTAGCCGTGAAGTAGTACTAGCGGAATATGGACCAAATGCAATATCGCGTCCAGGTGCGGTGAAATGGTGTCAAAAATTAGAACCAGGCCACACAGAGGTGGCTGACAGAAGAGTCCAGAATTTGTGCCGTGCGAATTCCACCCTTTCGGCAAGCTGGGAGAACATCTGGTGGAAAAAGATTTGCCGACGATGAGGACGCCCACGAGTGGCTGCGTGACCAACGAGCGGACTTGTGTCGTCGAGTGACCGAGTGACTGCTAGGACGGCACGACACTTGTTTACACATGCGCGGTAACTGTCTACTTCCCGTTGCGCAAGGTATTTACGTTTTTCTCCGCACTATTCATCGTTCACGCTGTTATTGTGGGAGGAATGATTGCCTCAACACTTCAGTGTGCGTTCTAATTAGCCTAATTTTGTTTTCGCGATCCCTGTGGAAGCAATACATAGAAGGTTATACACTTAAGAGCCAAAGAAACTGGAGCCCCTGCCTAATATCGTGTAGGGTCCGCGCTAGCACGCAGAAGTGCCGCAAGGCGACGTGGCATGGAGTCGACTAATGTCTGAAGTAGTGGTGGATGGAACTGACACCGTGAATCCTGCACGGCTGTCCATAAATCCGTAAGAGTACGACAGGGCGGAGATATCTTCTGAACAGCACGTTGCAAGGCACCCCAGATATACTCAATAATGTTCACGTCCGGGGAATTTGGTGGCCAGCGGAAGTGATTAAGTTCTTTAAGTTCAGAAGAGTGTCCCTGGAGCGACTCTGTAGCATTTCTGGACGTACGGGGTGTCGCATCATCCTGCTCTTTTTGCTCAAGACCGTCGGAATGCGCAATGGACATGAATGGGTGCAAGTGATCAGACAGGATGCTTACGTACGTGTCACCTGTCAAAGTCGTACTTAGACGTATCAGAGGCCCCACATCATTCCAACTGCACACTCCCCACACCATTATAGAGCCTCCACCAGCTTGAACAGACGTCTGCTGACATGCAGGTCCGTGGATTCATCAGGTTGTCTGCGTACCCGTACACGTCCATCCGCTCGATATAACTTCAAACGAGACTCGTCGGACCAGGAAACATGTTTCCAGTCATCAACAGTCCAATGTCGGTGTTGACAGACTCAGACGAGGCGTAAGGCTTCGTGTCGTGCAGTCATCAAGTGTACAAGAGTGGACCTTCGGCTCTGAAAGCCCATATCGATAATGTTTCGTTGAATGGTTCGCACACTGACACATGGTCCAGCACAGAAATCTGCAGCAATTTGCGGAATGGTTGAACTTCTGTCACTTTGAATGATTCTCTTCAGTCGTCGTTGGTCCCATCCCATTCTTGCAGGATCTTTTTCCGGCCGCAGCGATGTCGATGCTTTACCGGATTCCTGATATTCACGGTACATTCATCAAATGGTCGTACGGGAAAATCCCCGCTTCATCTCTACCTCGGGGATGCTGTGTCCCATCGCTCCTGCGCCGACTATAACAGCACGTTCAGACTCACTTAAGTCTTGACAATTGTAGCAGCAGTAACCGATCGAACAACTGCGCCGGACACTTGTTGCCTGACATAGACGTTACCGACCGCAGCGCAGTATTCTTCCCGTTTAAATTTCTCTGTGTATGATATCATCATTTCCAAACACGCTGAGATTACTGGTAATATTCTCTGAAGTGTCATTAATAAACAGTATGAACAGCTACTCTTCCTACACATTTCCTTCGGCCACACCTGAAGTTAATTTTACATCTGACTCTCCATCGAAAATAGCATGCCGCGTCCTCTCTACCGTAGCACTCCCAATCTAGTTATCAACTTCGCTTCATACCGCACTGTGGCGGGGCAAGGCGATTTTTATGACAAGGACCCCACTGTTCTCCTCAAATAAACAAACCAGCCCCTAGCTCCCTTTCTGTAAGCAAACCACTCACTTGGGCTCTTGTCTTGTTTATTTAGAACTGTCACTACAATTGCAATTAATGGTCCATAATTGTAATTAGCGTAATTTATAGCCGAAATGGCGGAGGAGTAGCGTACTTGGCTTGTGTTTACTCAGGCGTCTGATTGCATAGTCATTCCTTCCATCATGAAGATGGTAATTTATGACCCAAAAAATTTCTTCTCTCTTCCACTGGTGCATGGCGCTCCTATTGGTCCAGCCTCCACCACTGACTCTCGTAGTGTCACCAGCATCCTTAGAGGGAACTTAGTTTTGCTAGTCTGCACCTTGCTCGGGCAACATCAGCACCATGAAGTGCCACAGTTCGTCCGTCACGTACAGGAATATATAAAGGAGAGAACTGTTTCATTCGAATCTATGTATTGATTGGCCCATCTTTTCTCTTATCATTGTTATTATTTGTCGTTTACTGACATTTCCTTTATACTATAAAGCAGTAGGCTCCTGATAATAATGCAGTAAACTAGTCTGATTTATGTGAGCTATTCGAGAAAGAAAACTGGGGTTCTACGGATCGGAGCGTGGAATGTCAGATCCCTTAATCGGGCAGGTAGGTTAGAAAATTTAAAAAGGGAAATGGATAGGTTAAAGTTAGATATAGTGGGAATCGGTGAAGTTCGGTGGCAGGAGGAACAAGACTTTTGGTCAGGTGATTATAGGGTTATAAATACAAAATCAAATAAGGGTAATGCAGGAGTAGGTTTAATAATGAATAAAAAAAATAGGAGTGCGGGTTAGCTACTACAAACAGCATAGTGAACGCATTATTGTGGTCAAGATAGACACAAAGCCCATGCCTACACAGTAGTACAAGTTTATATGCCAACTAGCTCTGCAGATGATGAAGAAATTGATGAAATGTATGACGAGATAAAAGAAATTATTCAGGTAGTGAAGGGAGACGAAAATTTAATAGTCATGGGTGACTGGAATTCGTCAGTAGGAAAAGGGAGAGAAGGAAACATAGTAGGTGAATATGGATTGGGGGGAAGAAATGAAAGAGGAAGCCGCCTTGTAGAATTTTGCACAGAGCATAACTTAATCATAGCTAAAACTTGGTTCAAGAATCATGAAAGAAGGTTGTATACCTGGAAGAATCCTGGAGATGCTAAAAGGTATCAGATAGATTACATAATGGTAAGACAGAGATTTAGGAACCAGGTTTTAAATTGTAAGACATTTCCAGGGGCAGATGTGGATTCTGACCACAATCTATTGGTTATGAACTGCAGATTGAAACTGAAGAAACTGCAAAAAGGCGGGAATTTAAGGAGATGGGACTTGGATAAACTGAAAGAACCAGAGGTTGTAGAGAGTTTCAGGGAGAGCATAAGGGAACAATTTACAGGAATGGGGGAAAGAAGTACAGTAGAAGAAGAATGGGTAGCTCTGAGGGATGAAGTAGTGAAGGCAGCAGAGGATGAAGTAGGTAGAAAGATGAGGGCTAATAGAAATCCTTGGGTAACAGAAGAAATATTGAATTTAATTGATGAAAGGAGAAAATATAAAAATGCAGTAAATGAAGCAGGCAAAAACGAATACAAACGTCTCAAAAATGAGATTGACAGGAAGTGCAAAATGGCTAAGCAGGGATGGCTAGAGTACAAATGTAAGGATGTAGAGGCTTGTCTCACTAGGGGTAAGATAGATACTGCCTACAGGAAAATTAAAGAGGCCTTTGGAGAGAAGACAACCACTTGTATGAATATCAAGAGCTCAGATGGCAACCCAGTTCTAAGCAAAGAAAGGAAGGCAGAAAGGTGGAAGGAGTATATAGAGGGTTTATACAAGGGCGATGTACTTGAGGACAATATTATGGAAATGGAAGAGGATGTAGATGAAGATGAAATGGGAGATAAGATACTGCGTGAAGAGTTTGACAGAGCACTGAAAGACCTGAGTCGAAACAAGGCCCCGGGAGTAGACAACATTCCATTAGAACTACTGATGGCCTTGGGAGAGCCAGTCATGACAAAACTCTACCATCTGGTGAGCAAGATGTATGACACAGGCGAAATACCCACAGACTTCAAGAAGAATATAATAATTCCAATCCCAAAGAAAGCAGGTGTTGACAGATGTGAAAATTACAGAACTATCAGTTTAATAAGTCACAGCTGCAAAATGCTAACGCGAATTCTTTACAGACGAATGGAAAAGCTGGTAGAAGCGGACCTCGGGGAAGATCAGTTTGGATTCCGTAGCAATGTTGGAACACGTGAGGCAATACTAACCTTACGACTTATCTTAGAAGAAAGATCAAGAAAAGGCAAACCTACGTTTCTAGCATTTGTAGACTTAGAGAAAGCTTTTGACAACGTTAACTGGAATACTCTGTTTCAAATTCTGAAGGTGGCAGGGGTAAAATACAGGGAGCGATAGGCTATTTACAATTTGTGTAGAAACCAGATGGCAGTTATAAGAGTCGAGGGGCATGAAAGGGAAGCAGTGGTTGGGAAAGGAGTGAGACAGGGTTGTAGCCTCTCCCCGATGTTATTCAATCTGTATATTGAGCAAGCAGTAAAGGAAACAAAAGAAAAATTCGGAGTAGGTATTAAAATTCATGGAGAAGAAGTAAAAACTTTGAGGTTCGCCGATGACATTGTAATTCTGTCAGAGACAGCAAAGGACTTGGAAGAGCAGTTGAACGGAATGGACAGTGTCTTGAAAGGAGGATATAAGAAGAACATCAACAAAAGCAAAACGAGGATAATGGAATATAGTCAAATTAAATAGGGTGATGCTGAGGGAATTAGATTAGGAAATGAGACACTTAAAGTAGTAAAGGAGTTTTGCTATTTAGGGAGTAAAATAACTGATGATGGTCGAAGTAGAGAGAGGATATAAAATGTAGACTGGCAATGGCAAGGAAATCGTTTCTGAAGAAGAGAAATTTGTTAACATCGAGTATAGATTTAAGTGTCAGGAAGTCGTTTCTGAAAGTATTTGTATGGAGTGTAGCCATGTATGGAAGTGAAACATGGACGATAACGAGTTTGGACAAGAAGAGAATAGAAGCTTTCGAAATGTGGTGCTACAGAAGAATGCTGAAGATAAGGTGGGTAGATCACGTAACTAATGAGGAGGTATTGAATAGGATTGGGGAGAAGAGAAGTTTGTGGCACAACTTGACTAGAAGAAGGGATCGGTTGGTAGGACATGTTTTGAGGCGTCAAGGGATCACAAATTTAGCATTGGAGGGCAGCGTGGAGGGTAAAAATCGTAGAGGGAGACCAAGAGATGAATACACTAAGCAGATTCAGATGGATGTAGGTTGCAGTAAATACTGGGAGGTGAAGAAGCTTGCACAGGATAGAGTAGCATGGAGAGCTGCATCAAACCAGTCTCAGGACTGAAGACCACAACAACAAGAACAATTCGATTTTCCACCACGCTTATCAGATTTGTTAGACTTTGAAACGATGAAACTTCTTAATTATATATATATTTCTTTTACTTAATCTGAAATAACTGAGAAGTTGAAACTTCTTTATTAAGTTTTTTCTTGAACTGCTGAGTGCTTACACAATGTTCTTAAACTGTTGAGTGAAACTGAATGCAAGTGAACCTGCTTGAACTTCTGAGTGAAACTCAACGTACTGAGCCTACTTTCTCTTTACTTATTCTCATCATGTCAACACTGGCCCACAATATCCTGGCGCAACGCAATCTGACTGCTCAAAAATGATTACCTGACTTCAAATAATTAATACAAAAGAATTAGAAGAAATCCTAACAATAACCCAAACATATCATATGTCACTTACCTCACAGAAAATCTTCATGACACGAACTACAGCGACACAAGGGTCAATACTGCCAGCTAATTAAGAGATTCGATCTACTGTAGGCTCTAACTACTAATAGGCATGTGGCTAGCAAAGGAAATATTTTGTTGCAGAGTAAACAATGTATTTAGCAGATTTTACCTCAATCAAGTGAGAACCAAATCAAGAAAAAAATTAAATAATCATCAGTACTAAATCTGCATGACGGATACACATTCAGATCGTCCGCACCGGCCGATGTGGCTGATCGGTTCTAGGCGCTTCAGTCCGGACCGCGCTGCTGCTACGGTCGTAGGTTCGAATCCTGCCTCGGGCATGGATATGTGTGATGTCCTTAGGTTAGTTAGATTTACGTAGTTCTACGTCTAGCGGGCTGATGACCTCAGATGTTAAATCCCATAGTGCATAGAGCCATTTGAACCATTTGAACCGTCCGCTCGCGCTAATACTGCAAACCTCCAATACTGGTAATTATTAACGTCTAACCTCCATCACTGCTGACTACTCACACCTAACTTCCATCATTGCTGCCTGTTCACCTCCAACTGCGAGTGCAACCAGCCACAGGGTCTCCTACAGAGTACACACAGCGCTGTCAGAGTTATTAATGCAGAGCGCTACATAGCGCTGCCAACATACAAACACATAAACAGGCCACATACAACTTCAAATCAAAATTTACCATGATGATAATAAGTTAGACTACACTTATTTACAGGTGACAGCATTCAGAAACTTGGTTTGGCATAGTTTTACTATCCAGCGTATAATGAATGACCATGCTGGGCGATGGGATTATGAGTATACATTTTTTTGGTTACGTTCGGCATGCTCTTTCAAAGCTGACTAAGGAGAACGCTTATGAGGATGTATTCACAAAAACTTTGATATGTGTGATAGTACAGTGCATCACCACTACCTAATGTGGGTGGAGAAGTGTGTACATACCTACAAATGTCCAGCTTCCCCACGATATTACAAACATTTATTACAAACAAGGAGGGTACAAAATAATCTACTGGAACCGATATGTGGATGACATAATCTGTCTTGTAGATGAAACACATGACAGGATAGAAGAGCTACACAGTAAGATCAACACAGTACACCCACAAATCCACTTCACAATGGAATTAGAAAACAACAAGAAACTAAATTTCTTGGATCTTACAATCACAAGAAACAAACACCAACATGAATTCTCCATTTACAGAAAACCCACATCCACAAGCACTGTTATCCTCATCTCATCCAACCACCTGACAGTGCATAAATATGCCAGTTTCACACACATGCTCCACAGGATAAACAGAACACCTCTTAAACCAGAACACTACACACAGGAACTAAATATAATCAAACAAATTTCTGTTGAAAACCACTGCAAAACAGACATCATAAACAACTCAACAACAAGGTAAAACGGAAGCGGGTATTACACACAGACAACACAGCAGACCACACCACTTTAGAAAAAAGAGAGAGATGGTACACACTAACATACAATAACAAAATATCACATAGAATAGAAAAATCTTGAAAAAGCAAGGGATCGCAAAAACATTCAGAACAAACAATACAGTTCAGAAAAGACTAAGACCAGCCAGAAAAACCTTAGACAAATTCAGCAACGCTGGAATATATCAACTCACTGGTAACTCCTGCCAGCTACATAGCACAAACAAGCAGAAATTTCAGAACGAGGTACACAGAGCACATGAGAGCTCTAAGAAGGGACAGCACACATTCAACTTTTGCAGAAAATCTACGAAAACCATAACCCCACTAATATCGAAAACGATCTACGCATTCTGAGAAACAGCAACAGTTTATACCGACAACTAACAATAGAAGAAAATTACTACATACAAAAGGCTATAGTCGAAGGGAAAAATGTAATAAATGAAAACACAACACTCTACGACACCCTCTTTACCGCTCTGAGAGAACTGACCAAGGACACAGAACAGAAAGTACACACGCAAAGGAAGCACTTCTCTATCACACACGGAGACATAAATAATGAACAGAAGTCGTCGTAATTCGCACTACAGTTTTTCATAGCCTTTCTTGCTACATGCGAGACGCATCTCGCGACACAAGCGAACAGCAAGATGGCGTAATATTCTGGATCAGAAACAAAGTGCAAAAGTTTTGTTTTTCTGTGTATAAAAGCAGCCACACAACATCTAACGAACGTGAATACACGAATAGCTAAGCAACAGCTTAGCACACACCAAATAACTGGTTTCCACATCACTACCACAACCCCAAGTATACACTGCTGGCATACGACAGTTCACCTCTTAGTATTTGTTTACTAACAGCCGCTCACGTGGTTGCAGATGACATGATGTTCGTTAAGTAAAAAGACGGCAACAGATGAAAAGAGCACAAAAATATGTCGCAAACAGCGCCAATAATTGCTTAAAACATGCTGTAACGTACAATAAATAAGGTAGTATGAAAGTATCAATAGAAAACTATATTTCAAAATGTGAATTGTAAAAATGTAATAATGCTTTCCTGTGTTTGTACAACCATGCCATTTTCTACATGTTTTAGATTTTTAAAAAAACCACTGATGATGGCGATATTTGTCGCCGAAACTAGTTTGGGGAATAAATAAGTAAACAAACAACAAAGTGTTTTGCATCAAGGCGGACTCAGTTTCTGATATTACTGTTTTTCTATGCAAACACGGACCAAATGGGAGAGTTCCAAGATAATATTATTGTTCCCCACGATGTCATCCGAAATGAAAAGAGAAAATAAACCACCTGTAAAGCAAATATTCTTACTTTATTTCAGGCGCAGATGCAGTGTAACTCTGCCAATAGTGTACTTGCTTTGAGAGAAAAAAATGAGTGCCTTGTTTACCGATTGAATGGCTCTACATTTTTACGTACAGAGAAAATACGAAAAATATGTTTTAGGTTTCTCACAAATAAAAAGATCAAGAGGGAGTTATATATATTTGATAATTTCTGGTTTATCCACTGGGTATACAATAATGCTTTTGTACAAAGATACTCGTACATAGCATTGACTAGTAATTACAGAGATAGGTTTTTCTTTGGTAGATGCGTTAATAAGTAGATCTTAATGACTAGAGAAAAATTGCAAGGATACATTTCATATGACTAGAAACTTTTTTTACACTAAGTGTCTCCCATGGCAATTTAAAATAATTGCCATCTTTTCTTTTGATACAATATTAGACAGAACCTTTCTTCATATCGCCGAATATGATACCAGAGATTTTCTTGAGATACATGTTTAAATGCAGTTATCATTTCCTTTCTCTGTGATAACTGACTTCGTATTTTAAAATGAGAGATGAATAAAGAACATGTACATAAGTACACTAATAATTTTGGGATAGCTAGGAGCAAGTGAAGAAACAAAACTATATACCATATACAGGTGGTCCATTGATCGTGACCGGGCCAAATATCGCACGAAATAAGCGTCAAACGAAAAAACTACAAAGAACGAAACTTCTCTAGCTTGAAGGAGGAAACAAGATGGCGCTATGTTTGACCCGCTACATGGCGCTGCCATAGTTCAAACGGATATCAACTGCGTTTTTCTTAAATAGAAACCCCCATTTTTAATTACATATTCGTGTAGTACGTAAAGAAACATGAATGTTTTAGTTGGACTACCTTTTTCGCTTTGTGATAGATGGCGCTGTAATAATCATAAACATATGGCTCACAATTTTAGACGAACAGTTGGTAACAGGTAGGTTTGTTAAATTAAAATACAGAACGTAGGTACGTTTGAACATTTTATTTCGGTTGTTCCAATGTGATACATGTACCTTTGTGAACTTATCATTTCTGAGAACGCATGTTCTTACAGCGTGATTACCTGTAAATACGACATTAATACCGTACATTGATACACTACTTTTAAAAAACTACAGTCAGAATCTGCAATACTTTGCCATTGGTGGGGGGGGATGTGGCTGTCTATTCATTTAATCGTTTCGTCAGCCAAGTTAGTGATGTCGGAAACATGTTTGTTATGGCTATCAAAAGCACAAGGTTTTCTATTTGTGTGTCAAGAGTATGAAACAATCCAGTAACAGTAATTCTGACAACGCGAAGGTGACTCCTGTTTGTCTTGCTGGTAAGGATACAGAGCAAATAATGCATTCCTCATACATAAAGGAGGAATTATTTATCAAGCAGATTTAGACCACTACTTGTTAAAGTTTTCGTATATGTGGCCTTAAGGTCGTTCTGCAACATGTCTGCCGAAGAAGTAATACTTGGCTAAATGTCACTGTTCGTGACGGCTTTTTGCTGTTATGACTCCTAAAATTGGAACAAACAAGTGGTATACTTTTAGCTGAATGTGTACATCTTCCAGAAGACTGTAGTGTTAATGGATTATTCGGATCTGGCAGGATGTAATACATGCCTTGATACTCTACTTTAAAAAAGCAATCAGGACCTATATCAACGTATAAAACTATGCACTGTTGACGTAGAAATTGACTATACAAAAAACCAGTTATATTGCAGCTAATCTAATTGTAGAATTCAAAGTCACTCCCACGGATGACTGGAATCATTTCGGCTGCCACGTTACTTCCTATGGAACCAAGACTGGGAAACATGCTTTATTATACACTCACAGCTATGTCTCACAGAAACAGTCTTTCCAGATCTGTTACGCATTGTTTATGTATTATGGTGTTGTAAATAAATAGGCACACCTGGCCTTCTAATCTACAATTATCGTATACATAATGTGTTTAGGACTTTGGTGATGTGTTGGGAGAAAATTCGAGATTTGATCAAAAGTATGAGACACTTACCAGGTTAGATTAATGGATGTGGAGTGTAATTATCGCGAGAATTACTTCCACAGAAGTCTGTTTCAGTGACAGTCCAGTGCTTACATATGTATAATTTCGCACACATATTAGACACAGATTCATTGCTTCTCAGAGGATCACACGAACATGATGTCTCTCTTCCCAAGACGAACACTCAGCATGATTTCTCGTGCCACTCGCAGGAAACAGTGCTGGAGAGTAACACGTCCATCGATGCCCAATTTCTCTTATCTTACACGAAATGGATGCCGGCTACAAATGTCACTTCTCAATAGCAGTTTTCGCGAAAACAGTGTAGTCTTATTTGAGTTCAAGTAATACTGGCGTGTTGATTGAAGCTACTGATACCAAGTCCAGCATTACATTATTGATTCTTTGGGAAAAAAATCTTCTAGTTGGTAAGTTGTGTGTTACTGCCACAAGAGATTCAGTGCTACGAAGTGTGCTCAGCAGCCTCATAAAACCACATTATGGAATCTGCCTGTCAGTGTGAGATTCATACCAGGTTGGATTTATCGAGCGAGGTGGCGCAGTGGTTAGTACACTGGACTCGATTTCGGGAGGACGACGGTTCAATCGCGCGAGCGGCCATACTGATTTAGGTTTTCCGTGATTTCCCTAAATCGCTCCAGGCAAATGCCGGGATGGTTACTTTGAAAGGACACGGCCGACTTCCTTCCCCGTCCTTCCCTACTCCGATGAGACCGATGACCTCGCAGTTTGGTCTCTTCCCCCACACAACCCAACACCCCCCACCCCCCTCCACCAGGTTGGATTTATAGGTGTGGAATACAGTTATCTTACACTCTACCTTAAACGAATGATCCCTAATACATAAACTGTCCAGCCAAGTGCTATTAGAGGTAGACATCACATGCATAGATTACAGGTATTTTTCCATACAAATTGTATCATTTAGTGTCTGAGTAGAAACCGATAAAAATTAATACTCTTCCCTTCCCTCAGAAAAATCAGACATTGCAACTGACTCTGATATTAGCTGATTTGCGATTCGTCATCGACGACAGTGTCGTAGGCGGGATGTTATTAGAGCTCTAATAATATAACGGAACCGAATGAGGTGGATTCACGGTAAAATACTAACGTCCAAGCCGGCCGGAGTGGCCGTGCGGTTCTAGGCGCTCCAGTCTGGAGCCGAGCGACCACTACGGTCGCAGGTTCGAATCCTGCCTCGGGTATGGATGTGTGTGATGTCCTTAGGTTAGTTAGGTTTAATTACTTCTAAGTTCTAGGCGACTGATGACTTCAGAAGTTAAGTCGCATGGTGCTCAGAGCCATTTACTAACGTCCAACACTTTTCACCTTATGATATTACTGTATCTAGTACAAGTAAGGGAGTTTTTGCTACTAACTAGGATATTTTTGTTAATAAGAATGTGTGGATAAAGCCAGCAGCTCATAAACGTGTAATAAAAATACCATTAGGACGTTTGTTTTCATACACTTTCCTCTACCCGCTTCGAGTTTCGACATGTGCACGCTGATAATCTTATGAACAGCCTTCTGTGTTGGAGACGGCACTACTAGTGTGTGGAACGTTGCTCAGATGTTGTTTCGTAACGACCGCATTGCGGTCACAGTCCTCCGGACGTTCATGGGCCGAGGGGAAGGGAATCTGCTGGCTGTTGACTGGATACACGATTAGGTCGTCGATTCTTCTTCATTCTCAGATTTACGTAGGATGATTTTTCCCACAGTTACTGAGACGGCTCTACCTCAGAGCTAGCTGGGCGTCACTGTATTGCAGGTCTCACTTCTGCAGGAGTCGTGGCCCTGGGACGACAGAGACGCACAGCATCTCGTCATAAATATGGTAACGGCTGTACTGTTTTCAGGAACGGCCAGCTGCTTTTTTATATTTTTATTTCATTTCTTCAGCAGATATTAAGCGTCTGTTTTTACTAATTTGGATCATGTTGGTGGTAGGTTAATTGCCCTTTGGAGAACCAGTCTCTCAGCAGATCCCTAAGATCACATTTCTTTATCGTTTAGTGAGAGAGGAGCTGTGACCTCTGAGAGTGTCTTTGCATGAAGAAGTAATTTATTCCTGCTGCACTGTGACAACTGCTCAGGTTCATTTGTGTGTGGCAAGGACGTATATAGCTGGAATATTTCCGCATCTATTTATGAGTGTTATTGTGACATCGTACACTAATATTATGAGAGTTGCGTGCCTTCTTGTTCTGCCTGGAATCTCATGTAGATCTCACCCATAGTTAGGGCTCTTGCAAGACTGTATACACGAGCCTTACAGCATCGATACAAACAGATCAAACTGCTGGTTCATTTGTTTAAAAATCTTGATGCAGCAGATTAGTAGCAGTAGCTCGACTTTCCTCTATTAAAACCATACATATACGAAGATCGTTCAATAAGAAATGCCATACATTTTTAAAGCCATTAATATACATAGACAAACGTCCTTGTTGGTGTTTCACACTTGATGTTTGTTCTGTGCGCCGGTGAAGTTTCGAACCGTTCTGGCAGATGGCAGGGCCATTATACGGCGTCAAAATGGCGTCTACACACGATCACGTTACAAGCAGGGTGCTGTTATTGAATTCTTGTGTGCTGAAAAAGAAACCTTTGTGAACATACATAAACGTTTATGTGCAGTCTATGGCGATGATGCAGTCAATAGGAGTACAGTTGGGCGATGGGTAAAGAAACTTACAGCCTCAGGAAATGCAGAAACAGAGCTCTGTGATCAGCCACGCTCGGGACGTCCTGCCACAGCCACTGCTCCAGACGTGCTGAATCCACCCTACAGCCCAGACCTGGCACCCTCGGACTTCCATCTCTTTGGGCCATTTAAAGATTCTCCATGGGGAAACACTTTAAAAATGACGACAGTGTCAGTCATGCAGTGAAAACATGGCCACGCCTACAGGAAAAGAGCTTTTACCAGCAGGGAATACATGCTCTTTCACAATCTTGGCGTATGGCCGTTGTACGTGATGGAAAACAGGACATGGACATGTTGATATATACTGTCAGCAAATACTGATTCTTAACAATAAATATGTTCTGAGAGAAATAAATGTGGGGAATTACTTATTGAACGACCATCATGTATGCGATTTCACTGATTATTAATGCACACATAAATTTCCGTAGCAAATACAGCAGTGAACTAGCTGTCTAGCAAGTGTCTTTGGAACTGTATGGATGAGTAGAAACTGCGTTAAACAGCGATGGCCATACTCGGATTTTCCTGTAGTTAATACACGAGACTTGTATGGCTCTGAGCACTATGAGGTCATCTGTCCCCTACACTTTGAACTACTTAAGTCTAACTAACCTAAGGACAACGCACACATACATGCCCGAGGCGGGATTCGAACCTGCGACCGTAGCAGCAGCGCGGTTCCGGACAGAAGCGCCTAGAACCGCTTGGCCACAACGGCCGGCCGAGACTTATAGTAATGTCACATCTGTTAATAATATTGCGGGTTTTATTTGGTTTAGTATCATCATTCGACTTGGCAGTACAGTTTGGCTGAAAATCGGTTTGCCCACAATAGTTTAAAGCATGATGGTTGGGGAGGAGGGGTGGCTTGTTTCTGATAGGTCCAGGGAGAAAGAGGGGTTGGGAGTGCTCGTCGCATAATCTGTTAGCAACGTATATCCGCAAAGGCATCAGCGAGCCGTGACTTGCTTGCTTTGGAAGGTAGCTCCCTCTCTGAATGGCTCAGCGCCATTTGCATCAGGCACTAGCTCGGTGTGTCAGAGGCGATTACAGAGACACATTGTTTAAATAATACATATTTCAGTACCATGCCTGGGGAGATAGCCTGGTGTAGTGTTGGGCAGTCATGTGGAGCTCTCTCATTCGTCTGCTATTCTCTAATGCCCGCAATCACTCGTGGAGTTCCATACCGTACTGTCATCATCCAGGGAATACAGGTTGGGAGTTTGATATTTCCACCAGTGTGTTGGGATCTGTTTGCTGTTATTACTGTGGGCGGGAGCCCCTCAGCCAGAACAGATGTAGGAGCAGCGTCAGCCACCAGGGTGAATGTGATTACACCTTTCATAATCCAACTCAGCATTTGCCAGGTTGAATGGTAGTGTATCGAAGATCGTCAGTGTCTGCGGCTATACACTCACATGTCAGAGTCCAAGGGGTGGTCTACATCATTTTCGCTGGGATGGTTTCCATTACTGGTTGACTCAATCTTTCAATCTCTAGGTGCATATTTTATAATGCTGTGCTACACATATAGAATGTCTTGGGCTAGACACATCAGAATTTCACTTGATGTCACGCTTTCTAGTAGGAGGTTTATCCGTTACGGTGTGGTATTTCTTATGCATTATCTTTGGCTGGAAATTTATAGTGCTAATAGAATTTGCTATGACTTCATAATGTCTACCAATCACTCGTTTCAAACTCATACACTATTATATCACACTCATTAGTAATGGAGTGATGGCTTGGCAATGATAAATAGATTGGAACCATGCTGGATTGTGACCGACTTGCAAGCAAGCAACACTACGCGATTTGACGTAGACACAACGTCGCCACGATATGTGATGCCACATGGAGTCGTGAGTTGTCGCGACACGATGTTGACATGTCGTCCAGAGCAGTGGCAACATGCGTAAAAATTGTAGACGATATGTAGAACTGTGAATAACTCATAAAATTGTGGAGAATCTGGTAAAAATATGAAAATGGATAAAAATACATAAAATTGTGGGAAATACGAAAAAATGTGTAAAATATGTATGCACACGTAAAAATGGTGGAATAATGAGAGTATGTACGTGTCTGGGTGTGGCCTCTTCTGGTGTCATGTAATATGTTATTGTTAGTAACAAATAGGCCTAGTGTTATTGGACTTAATGTAATTATTCATTAACAAATGAACACAATTACACCCTCTCCTTGTCTATCCAGCCCCAGAGTGTCCCACTCATAAAAGATGAATTGGGGAGGGGTGGTTCATTAGCAGTGATAACTAATAATACAGGCACATACTGCATTGTGACTGCTGAGAGCATCGTGTCGCGACTTCGGCAATAGTGTGGTGGATCTTGTGCCATTGGCTAAGTAACACGTAAAATTGCGGAAAATCCGGGAAAAATATGGAAGTGGGTGAAAAATTTGGGGAAAATGCGAACAATGTGGAAATACAGAAAAATACGTAAAATTTTGGAAGAATATTTGCCGGAGTGTGGTCTCTGCTGGTGCCTATTTACAAATAGATATTGCCTACAACATCTCCCTATGCTGCCAAGCTCTTGAGTAAACTTCACACACAAAAGTGTCCCAGTTATTAAATATGATAATCGGAGGGGTAGGAAGGGGTGTGTGATCCTCATTGATCCAGAGGTGTTGGGAGGGGTGGGGAGAGTGGGAGGTGGGGAAGGGTTAGGGATTCCCTTGGGTGACCTTGATCAAATCCCACTGGTTCCCTGGTGGAGAGGAACCTTGAATGTAAGTCACCCAAGTGGGTAATATGGCATCGCACATCCATATCGTACCGTATCGTAACTAGTTATAACCGATCCTGGCCTAGAAATCTCCTTCCTCAGCTGCCACAGTCTTGTTAAGAAAATATTTTTCAAGGTCTATAATGATCGAAAGACTTGTGGCCTACTCTTAATGTTTACAGTATATCTACTAGTGTGACCCATCTAGTGAATGAGCTATACAGTATTCAGTACCCTTAAGACAGAAAACATGAATAATTGTGACAGTAATCGCTTTATGACGTTTATTTTTCAAAAATGGTTCAAATGGCTCTGAGCACTATGGAACTTAACAGCTGAGGTCATCAGTCCCCTAGAACTTAGAACTACTTAAACCTAACTAACCTAAGGACATCACACACATCCATGTCCGAGGCAGGATTCGAACCTGCGACCGTAGCGGTCGCGCAGTTCCACACTGAAGCGCCTACAACCGCTCGGCCACACCGGCCGGCTTATTTTTCACTTGGTGCATCTGAGTATTATTCGTAACTTCGCTCTAGTTCCTAAGCTTAGTTGCGGAAAAGGGAATAAAACTCAGTGACATACACTGTGGGTATTCCGACACTCGGTAGCTGCCTGATTGGGATGTAAGCTGTAATCACTTCCGAGTGCACTCGAGGAACGCTCTGCCAGGTATTCTTCCTGCTGGTAGTAGAGTGCGCATCCTGAGAAGCAACGTTTCCGAATTTTTTGTGTGGTAAGACTGTTAAGGCTTTTAAAATAAGACAGTTTTTTAAAATAAAACAAGCATTATTAACATTCATATTTTTAATCATCATCTCTACATGTTTTTTTTTTCAGCATAGTTACTGTCGCGACAAACACATTTCTCCCAACGAGAGACCAGTTTTTGAAACCGACATTGTAGAACGTTTGACTTTGTTGAAGAGCCATAACTTCACGTCTGCCTGCACCGCTTCATCACTATCAAAGTAAAGTACTCATAGGTCTTGTTTACACTCTGGAAAAGGATAAAAATTGGATGAGGGCAGTCGGGACTGTATGGAGGGTGATCCATGACCATGAACCCAAGGCGTCGGATTATTGGAGATGTCAGAGCGCTCATTGGTGATCTAGCATGGTCATGCTGAAGGAGATGTGTTCGCTGTGTGGACGAACTGTTCTGGCATTAGAAACTCGATTATAGCACGCTGTTTGTAGCGTATCGACACAGTTACGTTATACGCCGCCATGTCACACGCTACCAAGGGTTACAGCTTGCGTCAGTTGGAGCTTGCGTCAGCTGAGCGGCGAAGTCGACCGCGTAATACGCGTAACATGTAATACTTCAACCGATGCTGAGAACAAAATTAAAAGTTCAGACACATTTCTTTTTGGGACCCCCTCATATATGGAAACCCTGCAATAGCACAGAATAAGTTCGGCAACTCTGTGATTGCTGAGTTACTTGCTGGTTGGCACAAAATTGTCCCGTTAAATTCACTTTATTTTTTGTCATTTCCAGTGAATAATCAGGTCATTTTCACTTAATATGTGACATATGGTTATCAATGTATGGTTCTGA
The DNA here is from genome assembly GCF_023864345.2 of Schistocerca serialis cubense. Lineage (NCBI taxonomy): Eukaryota > Metazoa > Arthropoda > Insecta > Orthoptera > Acrididae > Schistocerca > Schistocerca serialis. The sequence goes on along the minus strand of NC_064645.1, from coordinate 37,655,156 downwards.
ATCCAGGGAAATCGTTCAACGCGGAAACTGCAACTAATCTCGTCGTTCACATTGCAATTTCTCCGTCGTAGCCACCACTGGGGCAATAAGCTGCTCTTGACTAGGTCTGAAGTAACATGGTCACCAGTAAAGTGAAGGCTGAATTCTCTCGGGATTCCAGATGCGCTGCAGGCAAGATAATAGCTTCTCTGTAACAAAGTTTCAACAAGCCAGATCGAAAATCAATAAAGGAATCTTAAGAACACTTTTACGTTAAATGTCGACTCATTATTTTTAGTACGCCATAGTGCAAGGCGAAAAACGTATGATACTGCAAACTGATAATGCCCCTTTCTACTTCTGCCGACATTAGTTTTGGAAGTTGTGAATACACAGTTTTATTTATGAAATGCCAGATTTCCATAATGCTTGTGAATGACATAAGACACAAAGTAAACGATTGTTTCGAATTCCAAATACAGTAATGTCTTACCATCATTCCAGTTGAAGCACACTTGTGTTATAAATTATCTACGTTTTTCATAACATTCTTTCGTTGAAAAACCCCAGTAGGGGCTATATTCCCAAACGCTAAAACCAATTGTGGATAGGCTACTTCTATGTGCACAAAGTTAATTGGATAACACAAAATTATGGCTCTCGGCGTAGGGCACGATGTGGGGAATCTGCATAACTCTGAGTGTGATTGAGGCTATCTAATTGGAACACTATTTATTTGCATGTATTTTACTGTGATTGAAAGTATGTCATTGAAACACTGGCTGGTTGCACCTGAATTAATATAGTGAGGGTAGCAGTCAGAAAAATTGATTACTTGATTACCCAAATTTACTCACAAACACATCTACGAGTATTAAACAACTCTTCATCTGATCATAGGTGGGCTTATTACTGGAAGTCACGGAATGCAGTTAACTTTGTCACCAGTGCACTTTACTTTGTTGTCTGCACATGCTGGCGTAACACGCTTAATAAGTTGTACTGTTTCCATTTGAAGACTCCGTTGGTCGCTGTCATTGTGGCTCATACGTTGATGACAGATTATGCTCGGGGCACAAAGAAGACCATTTTTCACGCCGAATCCGGTAGCATGTTTTGAATAAACGGCGTTTGAATTGCAGTTCAGCTGTTGGTTTTAATTTTCATTATTGCAGTATTACATGTCTGGCGGCCGTCGCACTGAACTCGATGGTAACCAGCCTCACGCAGCTGGTGCCGGAGCACACGAACACAGCCACGTGGCTGGCCCTGCCGAAGGAGGAAGCAGAAACGGTGGGTTGTCAGGCACGTTAGTGGTCCTGCAGTCGGGTCATTGGCGCGGATAGTCAGCAGATTTCAGAGAGGGAAACGAAAGTCCCACTAGCGAGAATAAGCGGAATAGAAGCAGTATTTCCGCCAGAAGACTCAGACGCTGTACAGTCGTCAATGAGAACCACATAGACGGTTGTACTGAGAGATACGAAGCTGTAAAAATCGGTCGAGTAACAAATCAGATGACTGCAAAGTTACAAACTCTCTCTACCCCACTCCGTGACCGATGCAGTGGAATAATATACACTCCTCGTCGTAAAACTTTCAGGCGTGAATGCACGAATCCATCTAGCGAATTTCGTAGAAAATGTTGAGCTTTGGAAAAATGAAACTGACGAAAAAATAGAACATAAGCATTTTCTATTGGCATTTAATTAATGAAAGTAGGCTATGGTGGGAAACTGAAGGTCAGCAATGTGGGAGCCTTAGTGAGCTGCAAAGGTAAACGTGTGATCTTTCTTTTTACGAGCTTCGTTACTTAAGAAGATCTTGATCTGGCTCTATATATAATCTTTTAAATTACCTCTTTCTGCCATATAGGACTAACTTATATACAATATATATACCGACCTTTCAGAACGAAAGAGAGAAATTTCTCACATCTTTTCTGATGACTCTTGCTCACTGTGTGTGCGTGCAACACCGCGAAAGCCAGAAGCCAAGTTCCTTACCAAGCCCAGAAGTTTAGAAACCCGTCTCCTTGATTTGCTCAATGGGTATCGCCATTGTGTCACTACGACTTCACAGTGTTGAATCCCACACTGGGATTATGAAATTAAACAGTAGAACCATCGTTCCTTTTCTGAAAATCCGTTTGACAAAAATAAACCTCTTTCAGAATTTTGAATGCTTTGATTAATGACGTTCTGGACAGTTATAAAGGAAGTCAGATCGTGTGGAGGGTGATAATGACAGCAGATCGCATAGGAATAAATGCAGATTTATTGCGATCACCTTTTGATTACCTCACGAGCACGCCAGATGTAATATGGGTACAATATTGAGAACGTACATTGGATCGAGCTTAAACAACAGCGTGGATATCCCACGAGATGAACAATATATTGGCTTGAGGAATCTCTAACGAAAGAATAATCCTGTTTCACGATTTGCGTAATCAATTGAACGAAAGGAATTAAAGGAAGCTTCTGATCGCTATCCTAAGCTAGCGAATCCTCATGTTCCGAAAGGGAGAAACTACTGAGCGTGGAACTCAAGTTCAACGTCATCTGGAAAAAAATGATTATATTTCCTAGACTCTAATTACTGGAAATACAGGGGTTCGTTTTTCTCAGGACAGTTTGCTATATCGAATGGAACTACTTTCTAGCAGGAAAGTCAACCACTCATGGTGGTTGACTAATACCAAGGACTAGTTCAAAATACGGACAAAATGGGTATGAAACCAAGACAAAATCAATCAGTAGCACACACGAATACTACCAAAAAATCGCTGAGAGCAATTACTTAGCTGAATGGTTAAGGATTTTACACAGTTTGAACATAGCACTGGGGATCGTCTCTTAGATCACAGAACTTTGATTATATGTCGAAAGTGTCACTCAAATCACTCGCTGCAATGAGTTTAATAGTTCATTAACTGGTGAACATTAATTAGTAAGCTCAGGGGAAATCTCTGAATCTAACAAAAAAAGTGCTCAAGGAACATAGTCAAGCCAGGACCAGAAAAATAGTCGGATTACAAATCGACGCACTTCACTGAGATTTAATTATATAACACCGCTACTGGAGCCAAAAGAAATTTCTGAGCACATGATTGAGATAAACGAGGTGTACCCTAACTGTAATCAGCCCGCCCGGTTGGCCGTGCGGTCTAACGCACGGCTTTCCGGGCGCGAAGGAGCGCCTGGTCCCCGGCACGAATCCGTCCGGCGGATTTAGTGTCGAGGTCCGGTGTGCCGGCCAGCCTGTGGATGGTTTTTAAGGCGGTTTTCCATCTGCCTCGGCGAATGCGGACTGGTTCCCCTTATTCCGCCTCAGCTACACTATGTCGGCGATCGCTACGCAAACAAGTTCTCCAAGCACGCGTACACCACCATTACTCTACCACGCAAACATAGGGGTTACACTCGTCTGGTGTGAGACGTTCCATGGGGGGTCCACCGGGAGCCGAACCGCGCAATAACCCTGGGTTCGGTGTGGGGCGGCGGAGGGGTGAAGTGGACTGCGGCAGTCGTCGTGGGGTTGCGGGCCACTGCGGCTGCGGCGGGGACGGAGCCTCTCCGTCGTTTCTAGGTACCCGGTTAACATACAACAACTGTAATCAACATTCAGGCTTCATAAACCAACCTGAATTTACGTCAAAATTACCTAGGCACTTCCAAGAACATATATGCTGGAAAGCTCTGAATCGACCGCAGGCTACGCTGCTGGGTATCCGTGGAGAGTGCTAGTGATGTTGTTACCACCTCAGTCTGAGGGAGCAGAACTTCTCTGGTCAGCGCAATCAAATACGCTCATCCACACTTTACACTAATTTTTAAGCAGATGTTCCTGTAAGGAACTCGCAACTCGCAACTCGCATCTCTTTTGTGAGTACATGCTCGTCACACATAGGGCCCTTGCCCTTGCAGTACTCCTCCCTTTTGTGTGCTGCATGTCTATCCTATTATTGTTTCTCCCCCATCCTCACAACCCTTTGAGGATCTTGTGTTGTGTACAATTGGGAATCGAACCTTGTGAAAATATCAGAAGTCTTAGGCGGATATCATTTTTGTCTTTCTCTTCTTTCTTGTTCTGACTTCACCTATCATTCCTCCGACTCGGCGTTTGAGGTCTCCCTACACGCGCCTGATGTCCGGCTCATGTGTCTGATGAATAAAGGGCCACTGGGTTATTCGTAATTTCTAGAATCCGGGTCGATAGAGCTCACGCGCATGCTCTGATAAAGGCCAGGCCCAGGTAGGGGTGACTGTCTGAGCTGTTACCTTTTCGACTACCGAGAGTTCCCTCTGGAGTTCAGGAGGTGTGAATAATCAGCTAAGGCAGGTGAGCTCCCCTCTGTGGCGGCCCCCGGAAAGAAGAAGCGCGCCATCACATGCGCAAGTAATCATGGGAGACTTACCTGTGATGAATACATCAGCTCCATCAACGCAACCTCCGTTTCACAAACGGAAATGGAATGAGGTCAAAGATACGACGAATCTTCCAGTTGCCGCCTCTATATCGTGATATCAGGCATAGAAGAAGGTCGTAACTTTTCTACAGTGAACCCGTTCGTCATTCAGAAAGGTGTGGATACATTTACAGATCCACAAGGTCCTGCAATCTCTTACACAATGGAACTTTGCTTCTAGTGATAGACAGTGCCTTTCAGGCCCAAAAACTACTTAAAGCCATGCTCCTCCATGGATACCCTGTTCTTCTAGATGCTCATCGAACTCTGAATTCTTTATGTGGTGTCATATACACTGGACTGTTTGATTGTATGACTGATCGAGATATAGAACATTATCTCTCTGATCAGGGCGTAACTGCAAAAAAAATGGCTCTGAGCACTATGGGACTCAACTGCTGAGGTCATTAGTCCCCTAGAACTTAGAACTAGTTAAACCTAACTAACCTAAGGACATCACAAACATCCATGCCCGAGGCAGGATTCGAACCTGCGACCGTAGCGGTCTTGCGGTTCCAGACTGCAGCGCCTTTAACCGCACGGCCACTTTGGCCGGCGCGTAACTGCAGTCCGTCGGGTTATGAAGAGGATTGATGCAGAATTAGTGCCTATCCACACGCTTTCCTACACGTCTGATTGAGTGGGGCTCCCGTCAAAGATTAAGGCAGTCTATGAAGTCATTAACGTCAGGCGATACACACTGAATCCAATGTGTTGCTACCAATGCCCAGTGTCATAACTGTACTCGGATGTTCTGAAAAACGCAGCCAAAGCTGTAACTTGGGCAAGGATGTTCACTTCCTTCTCCCCGCTGCATCAACTGCACTTACCACCATGCCATTTCATCCCGCGAATCTTCTGTGTACCTCGATGAGCGAGCCATTTAGGAGACCCGGGAGAAGGGAAAGATACCCCTCAGTATTGCTCGCAAAATGTTCGCTAGCCGAAAGCCTCGCATACCACTATCCAGCAGTTACAGTACCGTTGTCGCTACGTCACTACTCACAGAAGATACGGCAACGCAGACCTGCGACTTCCAGTTCGGCGTTACAGTTGTGAAATCGCCTAGTGCTAAGGTGACGCCCTCCCCTGCGCCCACTGCAGTTGCTCAACACACCAAAAGACCTTCGCCCGCACACATGAAGTCACTTGTACACAGATGCAGTCACTTGCGACGCAACCAAAAGATCGGAAGTTTAAAAAGGAATACTCCCGAGATGACTTTTTGCACACCTCAAGTCAGCAAACGTCTGGATCCGCTACTGACAAACGCAAAGGTACCAACAAATCGAACAAAGAAAGATGTTATTTCCCTTCTCCAACTCGGAGATCTCTGCAAGAGTGACACCACACGACAAACCTGTCTGGCTGATCTCCATTTCACCGAGAGAAAATTACCAACCGATTCTCCACTCTAGAATCAGCTGACCGACCCATGGAGGTTACTGGCATCTCTATAGAAATAATGGAATAAGTTCCTCCAGCCTCAGAACCCTATAGCGATAAGCAGCCGAAATGCGGCACTCGACAGCAACATAAGCTAATTACTTCTGTCATCTAATATGGCTGTTCTCCAATGGAAAATTCGTACCATCAGATCACACAGGACAGATTTACAGCTTGTAATGTTATATGAGCCTCACTGCCCTTTTTTAAAATCTAATTTGTGCCTGATTTTAGTCTGAGAAGCTCAGTAATGTATGTAAATACCGTAAATGTAAATGTGATTCAAAAAGTATTTGAAGTGAAGTGAAGCGCAGCTGGAGAGTAAGAAACTCTTTAGCTCGCAATCCCCACAACGATAGTAGTTGTGAGTCTTTGAGTATGGACTCTAAAAAGAGACGATTTATTTAAAAGAAAAGAGGAGTGTTAATCTGTATCTTGTGGAAAGAGGGAGTGTTGGTAGGCCGTCGCTCAGAACGTATTGTTACATTTAATTAAAATTGATATTTTAGTGATAAAACCGAGTAAAGTATGTATAAGAGTTGCCAAACATTTATGTATACAAATTTTCTGAAAGTGAAGAAAAGAAATATCTTGTTTTTGGAAAAGGAGGTGAACTTCATTGTCGTCGCCGTCTATCAATCGACAGAATTATAAGTGTACAAAGTTCACTAAAGTACAGCAAAAGAAATGCATTCTCTATAGTTTTCATTCAATACGTAACAACCTCTCATAATTTCTTAATTACAGTAACTGGATTATGTTCTTGTACAATAGTATGGTGCTGAACTCCACTGACCAATTTTGATTTAGCAGGACGTGTAGTTTGGAGGAAGTTTGTGTGCCAAGCAATCTTCTTTTCTCACGAAAAGCAGATTGCTGTTTGATCTTATTTACTTACAACAGTGGTCCCTTAGGTATGAAAAGCTACGAAAACTTGGGCTCAAAGCTATCCGCAATACGGCCAAGAAACTGAGTAATACTTTAAACCTTAAAGAACAATATCTTCCTCCAAATTATAATACGTCACCAACTGGTGCAGAAGCTGATCATTCAAGGAGGCGGCAACCAAAATTCAGGTACCGGTTACGACTTAAAGTAAAAATCAATCTCTCTCTGTCTCTTCAAACACATATATAAATATTCATATTATTAAGATAAAGGTCATTTTATAAGCTGTTTTTGCGAACGCAATGCTCAGTTGTCTTATGTCTCCAAGAAATGAAACATGCCCTCAAGACCACTTTGACCTCCTACACTTCTGAGGAAGGAACTCTAGCTCACAAGGGCGTCATGACTCTAACTTGGGATGACATTCGTAAGCAAACCATTTCATTGAACACCCTGCTACGAACTGTTGCTGTCCATCTTTCTCTTCCAAGTTACACTTTTTTTCTTTGTAACATCTGCACACCCCTGCCATCAGACCTCACCAAGGCAGACAGACTGCAGCTTTTTGCTACTCAACGACTTCAACACCCACCATCCTATTTGGTGCTCTCTGGGAAGCTACTCGAGAGGCTTTCTCCTGACAGGTGTTCTCAACCAGATTGTTCTGACGAGGTTACTCTCATTTCTCTCAACATTGGTGCGCCCACGTTTCTTTCAGGTTTGATATACACTTTCTCGGTCCTGGATCTCTCGCTCTGTAATGCACGGCTTGCCTACCTTGTAGAGTGGTCCATCGTCTCAGATACATTTTCCGTGTGTAATTCGTCTACTACTTCACACCCCACCTGTGTGCAGGACCAACTTGTAGCTTTCCGAAGCTCGCTAGAAGCTCTACTCTTCACTGGAAACCTTCGATGAACAACATTTTCGCAGCAATGATGATCAGGTACAGTGCCTTTCGAAAGCTAGCCTTACCGCCGCAGAATGTTCAGTCCCCGAACCTCTTCCCTACCGTGAAACACTCCAGTCCTCTGGTGGACTGACGAATGTCACGACGCGGTTTGCGTGCGGGGACGTGCTGTCCGTGTCTTTTGCCACAATCCCACAAAGGAGAACGGTATTCGTTAAACAGCTGCGCGGAAACTGTCATCGCATTATCATAGATAGGAAAATATCTAGTTGAATCTCTTTTACTAATTCTTTTAACCGTTTTACTCCATCTTCTTGCTACGGTCGCAGGTTAGAATCTGCCTCGAGCATCGATGTGTGTGATGTCCTTAGGTTGGTTAGGTTTAAGTAGTTCTAAGTCTAGGGGAGTGATGACCTCAGATGTTAAGTCCCATAGTGCTTAGAGCCATTTGAACCATTTGAACTCCATCTTCTGTTGTTTGTGGTAACGTACGTCGGATTTCCCGAAACAAGGCACATCTCCTTATTCTTGGCCAGACTGTAGCGAACGACGTCATTGTGGTCTCTATCGATATTTCCAAAGCCTCGGGTCGAGCCCCTCGCATTACCATCTCGGAACTTGCTAACAAATACACGATGTAGATTTCGCCGGCACTGCTCTGCACTTGATCCCCTCGTCACCCTGTCAACCTGTATTGTGAATAACGCCAGAGTGTAGGTGCGTTCTTTTTATTTGGAGATGGCGTAGAAGGCTCAAGATACCTGCTGGACGATGGGCATCCTCCCGAGGCTGTTTGCACATTTCATTTGGGGGATTTTTAAAAGACTGGGTACATGTGGGTTCAGCTCTATCGAACACTTTTATTCAGGAATAAAGGGTGTTTCAGAGCTCTGTGCTGAGCGTACGCCTACTTGCGATAGCAGTTAACCCCATCCCGCCAGGCATCTCAGCGTCTCTCTTCGTCGATGACTTCGGGATCTGCTGCCGCTCTCAACGTGGAGCGTCGACAACGGTTTCCACTTTTCCGCTGAAAAAATTGTCTGTCTGAACTTCTGGTGGCGTAAGGAATTTCTTTCACGGTTCTCCCGTTCTTCCATTTGTCGAAATCACGAAATTCTTGGGGCTCACATTCGACAGGTAACTCTGTTGGTCCTCTCACGTATCTCATCTGGCAGCTCGCTGTGCCCGATCTCTAAGTATCCTGTGTGTTTTAAACGGTGTTTCATGGGGAGAGGATCGGACAATATTCCTCCACTTCTACCAATCACTTGTCCCGTCAAAAATGGGCCATGAGTGTCTGTTTACCCATCTGCACAACGGTCTAGTTTACGCTGTCTCAACACAGCCCACCATCGAGCCGTACGTTTGGCCACTGGAGCTCTCTATACTAACCCAGTTATGGCTCCCTATGCAGACGCTGCCGAACTACCGCTCTCATACCTCATCTAAAAATAAAACTTAACAACGTAAATGTGCTCACGACTGTGTTTATTAAATAGATTATAATATTAATAGACCGGTATTTTTCTGGAGCAATGTTCCAAAAAATTTTTAATTTTCGTTTAGTGGTTTTGCCTTCTGGCAAGTGTGCCTAGAGAATTCCTTTTTTTTTTTTTTTTTTTCCTTTTGTTCACATCTGTGTCGAAATTTTTACATTTATGTATTTTATGTATTTTATTCGGTGCTGTAATCTTATTTTATTTCTTTGATTTGATATGGAACGGAGACTTCCACAAACTCCTGCAGGTTTGTTTTTTGTGACGAGCACTAGCCCCCTCCTTCTCTGTAAATTTCTCCTAGTTGGGAGCTACATTACAATACAGAGGTGAAAAAGAAAAGTTGGTCACTTGTCCCTCCATTATTACAGCTCCATACGACGAGACTGTTTGCCATTGCTATGTCCAAAAAAAAAAAAAAAAAAAAAAAACAACTTTCTTTCCGCTAGTCTACCCGGCCTACGGGTCCCCCTTACAGCTGAGCTGTGCACTCTGCTATGGATGCAGGGCGGCATACAGCTCCCGTTGCAGCATCTCTCTCTCTCTCTCTCTCTCTCTCTCTCTCTCTCTCTCAACTGACAACTGACTTATTACCTTGCCATTTTACTGCGGCTATACATCCTTCTTTATGGACGATGATGTGCGCTTATGTGCAGTTGGTAAAGATAATGTAGCACACGGAAGAAAGAGAAAAAGACTAATTTCATATGTAGCTACTGCAATGTACGACTAAGTATTCAGCCATGTTTGCTTCATATACATTTCATAAAATGTTGAGCTGTCTACATCTACATCTACATACGTACTCCGCAATCCACCATACGGTGCGTGGCGGAGGGTACCTCGTACAACAACTAGCATCTTCTCTCCCTGTTCCACTCCAAAACAGATCGAGGGAAAAATGACTGCCTATATGCCTCTGTACGAGCCCTAATCTCTCTTATTTTGGTGGTATTTCCGCGAAATGTAAGTTGGTGGCAGTAAAATTGTACTGCAGTCAGCCTCAAATGCTCGTTCTCTAAATTTCCTCAGCAGTGATTCACGAAAAGAACGCCTCCTTTCCTCTAGAGACTCCCACCCGAGTTCCTGAAGCATTTCCGCAACACTCGCGTGATGATCAACCCTACCAGTAACAAATCTAGCAGCCCGCCTCTGAATTGCTTCTATGTCCTCCCTCAATCTGACCTGATAGGGATCCCAAACGCTCGAGCAGTACTCAAGAATAGGTCTCCTTTACAGATGAACCACATCTTCCCAAAATTCTACCAATGAACCGAAGACGACTATCAGACTTCCCCACAACTGCCATTACATGCTTGTCCCACTTCATATCGCTCTGCAATGTTACGCCCAAATATTTACTCGACGTGACTATGTCAAGCGCTACGCTACTAATGGAGTATTCAAACATTACGGGATTCTTTTTCCTATTCATCTGCATTAATTTACATTTATCTATATTTAGAGTTAGCTGCCATTCTTTGCACCAATCACAAATCCTGTCCAAGTCATCCTGTATCCTCCTACAGTCACTCAACGACGACACCTTCCCGTACACCACAGCATCATCAGCAAACAGCCGCACATTGCTATCCACCCTATCCAAAAGATCATTTGTGTAGATAGAAAACAACAGCGGACCTACCACACTTCCCTGGGGCACTCCAGATGATATCCTCACCTCCGATGAACACTCACCATCTACATCTACATGATTACTCTGAAATTCACATTTAAGTGCTTGGCAGAGGGTTCTTCGAACCACAATCATACTATCTCTCTACCATTCCACTCCCGAACAGCGCGCGGGAAAAACGAACACCTAAACCTTTCTGTTCGAGCTCTGATTTCTCTTATTTTATTTTGATGATCATTCCTACCTATGTAGGTTGGGCTCAACAAAATATTTTCGCATTCGGAAGAGAAAGTTGGTGACTGAAATTTCGTAAATACATCTCGCCACGACGAAAAACGTCTTTGATTTAATGACTTCCATCCCAACTCGTGTATCATATCTGCCACACTCTCTCCCCTATTACGTGATAATACAAAACGAGCTGCCTTTTTTTGCACCCTTTCGATGTCCTCCGTCAATCCCACCTGGTAAGGATCCCACACCGCGCAGAAATATTCTAACAGAGGACGAACGAGTGTAGTGTAAGCTGTCTCTTTAGTGGACTTGTTGCATCTTCTAAGTGTCCTGCCAATGAAACGCAACCTTTGGCTCGCCTTCCCCACAATATTATCTATGTGGTCTTTCCAACTGAAGTTGTTCGTAATTTTAACACCCAGGTACTTATGTGAATTGACAGCCTTGAGAATTGTACTATTTATCGAGTAATCGAATTCCAACGGATTTCTTTTGGAACTCATGTGGATCACCTCACACTTTTCGTTATTTAGCGTCAACTGCCACCTGCCACACCATACAGCAATCTTTTCTAAATCGCTTTGTAACTGATACTGGTCTTCGGATGACCGTACTAGACGGTAAATTACAGCATCATCTGCGAACAACCTAAGAGAACTGCTCAGATTGTCACCCAGGTCATTTATATAGATCAGGAACAGCAGAGGTCCCAGGACGCTTCCCTGGGGAACACCTGATATCACTTCAGTTTTACTCGATGATTTGCCGTCTATTACTACGAACTGCGATCTTCTTGACAGGAAATCACGAATCCAGTCGCACAACTGAGACGATACCCCGTAGGCCCGCAGCTTGATTAGAAGTCGCTTGTGAGGAACGGTGTCAAAAGCTTTCCGGAAATCTAGAAATACGGAATCAACTTGAGATCCCCTGTCGATAGCGGACATTACTTCGTGCGAATAAAGAGCTAGCTGCGTTGCACAAGAACGATGTTTTCTGAAGCCATGCTGATTACGTATCAATAGATCGTTCCCTTCGAGGTGATTCATAATGTTTGAATACAATATATGCTCCAAAACCCTACTGCAAACCGACGTCAATGATATAGGTCTGTAGTTCGATGGATTACTCCTACTACCATTCTTAAACACTGGGTTCTATTACACAACGTACTGGGTTCTATTACTTAAGAAGTCTTCGAGCCACTCACATATTTGGGAACCAATTCCATATGCTCGTACCTTAGTTAGGAGTCTGCAGTGGGGCACCGAGTCAAACGCTTTCCGGAAGTCAAGGAATATGGCGTCCGTCTGATACCCTTCATCCATGGTTCGCAAGATATCATGTGAAAAAAGGGTGAGTTGCGTTTCGCAGGAGCGATGCTTCCTAAACCCGTGCTGATGCATGGACAGCAACTTGTCTCAAGGAAATTCATTATATTCGAACTTAGAATATGTTCGAGAATCCTGCAACAAACCGATGTTAAGGATATTGGTCTGTAATTCTGAGGATCCGTCCTTCTACCCTTCTTATATACAGGCGTCACCTGCGCTTTTTTCCAGTCGCTCGGGACTTTACGTTGGGCAAGAGATTCGCGATAAATGCAGGCTAAGTAAGGAGCCAATGCAGTAGAGTACACTCTGTAAAACCGAATTGGATTCCCATCAAAACCTGGCGATTTATTTATTTTCAACCCATTCAGCTGCTTCACAACCCCAGGGATATCTCTCACTATGTCCTCCAGACGAGAATCTGTACGAGTCTCAAACGGCGGTATGTTTGTACGATCCTCCTGCGTGAACGATTTCTCAAATGCTAAATTTAAAATCTCAGCTTTCGTTTTGCTGTCTTCCGTTGCCAGGCCAGAGTGATCAGTGAGCGACTGCTTACCGATTTTACCCAAGACCAGAATTTCCTAGGGTTTTCAGCAAGATCTTTTGCTAAGGTATGACGGTGGTAGTGGTTGAATGCTTCGCGCATCGCTCTTTTTACAGCAGCACGAATCTCTACTAACTTTTGCCTGTCCTCATTCTCCCGATCTTCCTTGTACCGCGAGTGCAACTGTCTTTGCTTCCTGAGCATTCTCCGAATTACGCTGTTAAACCACGGTGGGTCTTTTCCGTCCGCAAACCATTTTTTCGGCACATACTTGTCCTATGCGTGATTTACAATGTGTTTAAAATTTGCCCATAATTCTTCCACGTCCATCGTACCGGAAGTAAATGAAGTCGACTCATTTACTAAGTGGGATGCTAACAACTGCTTATCTGCTCTTTCTAGTAAGAATACTCTCCTAGCCTTCTTGACCGACTTTTTAACTTTCGTAACCATAGTCGTAATGACAACATCATGATCACTAATCCCTGTCTCAACACTGACACCGTCGATGAGGTCTGGTCTCTTCGTGGCTACCAGATCTAAAATATTTCCATTCGCGTTGGCTGTCGATTTAGCTGCTCAAGACAGTTTTCGGATAATGTGTTCAAAAGTAATTCACAGGACGGCTTGTCTGTACCACGTGTAATGAATCCAGACATCCCAGTCTATACTAGGTAGGTTGAAGTCGCCTCCGACTAATATAGCATGATCCAGGTAGTTCTGCGATACAGAATGTAGACTCCCTTTGAATGATTCTAGAACTGTCACAGTGGAACCTGGTGGCCGGTAATAACACCGAACAATTAACTTTATTTCCCATAGCCCTGTTAAACGTGTCCAGATAACTTGACAATCACACTCTACTTCGACCTCAGAAGACACAATATTTTTGTAACCTGCAATGAAGACACCACCTCCTACGGTGTCTAATCTGTCTTTCCGATATACATTCCAACCCTCACTAGATATTTCAGAACTTCCCATCTCAGGGTTCAGCCAGGTCTCAGTCCCGAGAGTAATTTGAGCGCCACACGCTTCCTGGAGGGCAGTAAATTCAGGAACTTTATTCTGAACACTCTGAAAATTTACTGCTAATATCTTGATAGCTGAAGTGTCTTTACACTGAGCGCGTCCTGATTTCCCTGCCTGCACGTCGACTGATGAGTGTTCATCAGGACACCTCGCACTACTGCCTAGCCTAAAAAACCTCCCCAAGTACTCTGCTACCCGAGTGAAGTGCACCCCTGACCTATCTAGGGGCGTCCTACAATTCCCCACCCAATAGCGCAAGTCTAGAAATCTGCAGCCAAGACCGTCACAGAGTCGACGAAGCCTCTGGTTGAGACCCTCCACTCGGCTCCAAACCAAAGGACCCCGATCCACTCTGGGAACGATGCTACAAATAGAGAGCTCTGCTTGCACCCCGCGTGCGAGGCCAGCGGTCTTCACCAAATCCGCCAGCCGCCTGTACGAACTGAGGATCGCCTCAGAACCCAAGCGACAGGCATCATTGGTGCCGACGTGAGCAACTACTTGCAGACGGCTGCACTCCGTACGCTCGATAGCCGTAGGCCTCCACATCTTGGTTGAGGCTCCCCAGCAGACAAACCGACTGCACATTGGAATTCTTTCCAGCCCTGTACCCTATTTCCCTAAGGGGCTCCATCACCCGCCTAACGTTGGAGCTCCCAATAACCAGCAAGCCTTTGCCCGCGTGTGCCTGCTCGGGCTCTGCTGAAGGAGCGGCCACCTGCCCACTGAACGGACGAACGGGCGAGGCCAGCCGGACAGCCTACAAATTGGCCCTCCGCTTAGAGCGACGCGAACGTGTTGCAGTCCGCCACTCACCCTGAGGTGAGGGCGGCCCCAACGCGCCGGGTACACTAGAAGGTGCCTCGGCGGCTGAGTCAGCGGACGCAGCAAGCGACACCTGGGGTGTCTCAAGCGACGCGCCAGACCCCCCGACGCCGCTGCACCTCGAGGCAGCAGCCCGAAGGCGGCTGACCGTGGCCAACAGCACGCTCAGCTGCTCTCGAACCGCGGCCAGTTCCTCCTGCGCCCGCACACAGCACGCACACACCCTATCCATCCTACTGCTAATATCTAACGACTCCGCGAATTTATACTGTACGGCTATCAATAAGGAATATTACTCCTCTCAAATACGAGAATACGCAAGGATTTTATGTAATTGAATGTGCAAGCGCACAAACACTCGGAAAGAAATTAAGAATCAAAAACAAATATGAAAACTAAATATGCGACTCGTTACTGCACTGCTGCTGCACTACCGCTGCACTGAATAAATAAATCTGTTTGACTTATTAATAATGGTACTTTCTTTCTCCTTTTTACAGATCCTTAACCCTACTAGAAAAATTTCTGTAGGTGGGACACATACGTCCCGCTAGACTCAATGAGCAATAAATTTAGAGAGCCATTTACGTCTTTACGAGACCAGCGGGACATACACTGAGCAGCCAAAACATTATGGCCGCCTATCTAACATCTACATCTACATCCATACTCCGCAAGCCACCTGACGGTGTGTGGCGGAGGGTACTTTGAGTGCCTCTATCGGTTCTCCCTTCTATTCCTGTCTCGTATTGTTCGTGGAAAGAAAGATTGTCGGTATGCCTCTGTGTGGGCTCTAATCTCTCTGATTATATCCCCATGGTCTCTTCGCAAGATATACGTACGAAGGAGCAATATACTGCTTGACTCCTCGGTGAAGGCATGTCCTCGAAACTTCAAGAAAAGCCCGTACCGAGCTACTGAGCGTCTCTCCTGCAGAGTCTTCCACTGGAGTTTATCTATCCGTAACGCTTTCGCGATTACTAAATGATCCTGTAACGAAGCGCGCTGCTCTCCGTTGGATATTCTCTATCTCTTCTATCCACCCTATCTGGTACGGATCCCACACTGCTGAGCAGTATTCAAGCAGTGGGCGAACAAGCGTACTGTAACCTACTTCCTTTGTTTTCGGATTGCATTTCCTTAGGATTCTTCCAATGAATCTCAGTCTGGCATCTGCTTTACCGACGATCAACTTTATATGAACATTCTATTTTAAATCACTCCTAATGCCTACTCCCAGATAATTTATGGAATTAACTGCTTCAAGTTGCTGACCTGCTATATTGTAGCTAAATGATATAGGATGTTTCTTTCCATGTATTCGCATCTCATTACACTAGTCTACATTGAGATTGAATTGCTATTCCCTGCACCATGCGTCAATTCGCTGCAGATCCTCCTGCATTTCAGTACAATTTTCCATTGTTACAACCTCTCGATATACTACAGCATCATCCGCAAAATATCTCAATGAACTTCCGATGTCATCCACAAGGTCATTTATGCATACTGTGAATAATAACGGTCCTACGACACTCCCCTGCGGCACACCTGAAATGACTCTTACTTCGGAAGACGACTCTCCATTGAGAATGACATGCTGCGTTCTGTTATCTAGGAACTCTTCAATCCAATGACACAATTGGTCTGGTAGTCCACATACTCTTACTTTGTTCATTAAACGACTGTGGGAAACTGTATCGAACGCCTTGCGGAAGTCATGAATCACAGCATCTACCTGTGACCCCTTGTCTATGGCCCTCTGAGTCTCGTGGACGAATAGCGCGAGCTGGGTTTCACACGACCGTCTTTTTCGAAACCCATGCTGATCCTACAGAGTGGATAGCCGGCACGTCCACATTTGGCACGGATAACAGCGGCGACGGGTCGTCTCATGGTAGCAGTGAGGCCTTGGTAAGTCTCTGGAGGGAGTTTACATCACATCTGCACACAAAAGTCACCTAATTCCCGTAAATTCTGGGAAGGGGGTCGATGAGCTGTGACGCCTCGTTCAACCACATCCCAGACGTGTTCGATCAGGTTCAGATCTGGCGAGTTTTGGGGGGAGGACATCAATTGGAGCTCGCTATTGTCTTCCTCGAACTACTCCATCACACCCCTGGCCTTGTAACGTGTATATTTTTGTAAAATGCCACTGCTGTCGGGAAACATGATCGTCATGAGGGGCGTACGTGGTCTGCAACCTGTGTACGTTACTCCTTGGCCGTCACGATGTCTTGCACGAGCTGCACTGGGTCCACGGAAGACGACGGATTCGCACTCTCCCATCGGCATGATGAACATGTCGGGATTCGTCAGATCATGCAACGCTCTGCCACTGCGCCAACATCCGATGCCGATGGTCAGATGCCCGTTTCAGTCGTAGTTGCCGATGTCGTGGTGCTAACATCGGCACATGTGTGAATCGTCGGCTGCGGAGACCCATCGTTAGGAGTGTTCGGTGCACTGTGGATACACACACACACTTGTACTCTGCCCAGAATTAAAGTCAGACGTTAGTTCCGCCATAGTTCGTGTTTTAGTAATCTGCCCAGCCTACGACAACCAACATGTGGAATGAGGGGGGGCCGGCCAACCCCACGACTTGTGGACGTGGTTTCTCCTCGGTTTAGCCACGTGTTGGTGACTCTCACCACAGCACTCCTCCAACACCCGATGAGTCGTGCAGTTTCCGAAATGTTCGTGTCGAGTGTCGGGGCCGTTACAATACGCCCTCAGATTGCGCGCCTCCCCTGTTGTGCTCACAGAGGGCACGCCCGCTGGTGTGCCCGCGCCTGACCAGCAGTCACGCCTCCACAAGTGGCGCTGCTGTCCCTTGGACGGGTTTATATCGATAGTAGTTCGGTGGTCGTATTGTTCTGGCTGATCCACGTATACGTCACACTTAAAATAATAGTAAAACTATAAATAAAAATCGAAATTTAGAAACATGGCTTAACTCAGTGTCTGTTCCGAATGCAGGAAGCCAATTTTTACAGTAATATGAGAAATTTTAATTAATCCGCTTGTACCGTGACGTCCGTTGTGTTATTGTATTGTAAGCGCCACGTATACCGTTTGTATATGTGTACGTGTATGTCGTCGTTGTCGTCTCTTCTTTCCCTCGTCGATATCAGAGCATGACAAATGTTTATGTTTGTTTACCTATTTGTTGTCTACAACACACAACTACACGGCCACGGTATCACCTGATTCCGGAATAGCTAGCTTCGTATAGTATAAAGACAGTGCGGTATTTAAGTGTGATTTTATTCTTCAGTTAACCTTTGAGACTTTAAGAACCAGCTACTCTTAATCGGGCCCAAAAGCCGACTTTTAACGAGAGCACTTGCGATCAGTCTGTCGCAATATTAATAATACGCAAGGCTCTACACCACTATAATAAAATATCATTGTTCATGAAATAGCAAAATATACGAATAAACTTCTTTATATTTTTCCTTTTTATTTAATCAAATGCTTTCACATGTTTTTTTCGCGCCCACAAATCATCCACACCTCGATGTAGAGTGTAAACGTGTGCATGAAAAATGGTGCACCGTTTCTGCTGTGCAATTGAACTTCGTCCAGTCAATTATTTCTGGAATCGTAATCACTGATCTCGACACTGACCGTCCATAAAAGCACAATTAACACTCTTTTTTTTCTAAGAGTAGACGAATGACGTCACGTCATCTACATAATTATTAAAATATTATTCCAAATAATCTCAAACATTTATCGTCATTATATTTTAACGGTAATCAGAAAAAAATATGATTTAATATCGGAAAGTAGCACATAACAGATCGCAAATCGCCCGTGACTAAATGACAGCTTTGCGTAGCGTCGGGACTTAATCACGCAAAACTATATCAAGAAGTCCCCCAAATCTCAATTTCTCCATACCAACTGGCAAAAACAAATGAGAGACCTGATAGATCAATCCCGACCTGTTATGTTACAGGGACCTGTAATGGTATACGCTCACGAAGCAGTAGGGAGTGTGTGAATGAGCAAAACCTGAGAGAAGCGAGTGTTATAGAAAAAAGATACCATTCTCAATGCAATAACTTCAATAGCGAGAAAGAATAGTTTATGAAAATCGATAAAAAGGAAATGGTCACGAGCTCTTAATAGGCCTATAGAGACGAGAAGCCGATAGTAAGTCAGAACGCTTTCTGAGTTACATGTACTACGTTTTCCCTTGATGTTGTTTATTATTTTGTTTTTTTTTCCTATGTGTATTTTTGTCGGACGTTTTATATACGAAAACAAATCACCCAAATGTATAATCATAGTTGAAGCAGGTGAAAGAGATCTCCTCATTGAGATACTGATGAAAATAGCAACAATAATGACAAGAGCTTAACTTAGGAATCCTAAGAGAAAAAAAAGGGCCAACTGCTTTTAGCACATTTTGTAACACAATCATATATATGGAATTTAATCTTTTAAATATTAAATTCTGACAGAAGTAACTTTTTTATGTGCAATGAGGTGTTCAGAACGTGTACTGTTAATTGTCCTTATGTTACTCCCCAGCTTAGGACAACATTGAGACGTGAAGTCTGAGACGTGTTGACCTAGTGTTTCTGTATGACACACACTTATAACTTTGTTACGCATTTGCTTGGTTTTATGAGGCATTTTTTATCAATACACTACGTATAAAAAATTGTGACAATTTTTGCTAATTTAATAATTTTTATTTTCCTAATTTTCTTAAACTCCAAATAATGACAATGCTATCCTCATTCAAAGAAAATAAGAAGGAACAAAACTAAACTACCTTAAGCAAGGTAATTAACCATACAATACTAAACCTGGCTTCAAGTCCCGGGCTCGGCACGAATTTCAGTTTGTTTCTTAAGCTTCTGACCTTATCGAAGTTTGAACACTTATTTACACATCTGCTTAGTAGAACTGTGTGAGGGAGAAACAGATCACAATTCATTCAAACTGTTAGACATTTCCAAGTTCAGTGGTATGAGACAAAACAAACTCAAGAACATTTAATACAATATTCTGAACATTGTGTATGTTATATTTAGAAACAAATTTTTAATGCGAAATAAAACTTTTTCTTTCTTTACTTAACCACTTATAAATGTCCCTAATCTCATTAACGAGGTTTGGTTCTACAATTACAACTGTCACACTTATTTCTGGAGGTATGTTTGCTGCCACAAAGTTACCCCTATGCATTACAGAAACAACTATTTTCGCTTTCCAATGGAAGACTAATTTTTTTGCAAAATTTGACTCCTACG
The DNA here is from genome assembly GCF_023864345.2 of Schistocerca serialis cubense. NCBI lineage: Eukaryota > Metazoa > Arthropoda > Insecta > Orthoptera > Acrididae > Schistocerca > Schistocerca serialis. The sequence continues at coordinate 37,635,091 of NC_064645.1, read as the reverse complement.
CAGAATGATGATGAGGATGATGATGATGTTTGGTTTGAGGGGCGCACAACTGCGCGGTCATCAGCGGCCGTACAAAGTCCCAGACTTTGCACAGTCCAATCTAGCCACGTTAACAATCATGATGGTTAAGTGATGAGGACAACACAAACACCCAGTCCCCGGGCAGAGAAAATCCCCAACCCGGCCGGGAATTGAACCCGGGACCCCGTGATCCAGAGGCAGCAACGCTATACACAGAACGGACTGCACATGTAACGTATTTGTATCTTCAGTTAGTCATCTCTTGAAACTTACCGACGATAGCAGAATGTTTCCAAAGTATCTACGAAGATGTTCTTCCACTTGCAAACAAAATTGCTTTTTGAACAGCCCAAGGGCAACGCACGTTCTTGTAGCTTCCCTCACTTGCAGCACCATGCAAGAACTCAGGAAGTCACTGCAGCAGTCATACGTTGAATATGGACCCGAGTTACAGTATTTAAGTATAACGAGCTAGAGCGGGCTGTTGTCACAAAGTGAGACATAAATCATAGTCGCCATTTTTATGATACGATAATTTTATTCGAGAATATGAGTTAATAAGTTACTATTTACTTGACATATGACGCAGTGCTTCGTCTCCACGATCTGGGAGCCCCCTGTGTTTTGTGTGTATGACGTTAGAGAAGTGAGAACCGTTCCTGCTTCTTCAACTATAATAATCTATAGTTCCAGCTAGCCTGTAGTATAACAGCGCAAGTTCCCAGAGGGTTATTAACAGTGATATGATCCGTCTTCCGAAATATAGGGGTGCGGTTTTGAGGCATTGCTAGGTACTTATTGTTTTTTTTTCCCCCTTTTTACTGTCAGTGACGTGATCGAGAGAGATGAAAGAGCAACAATAAGGCGTGAATTTGACTCATGGTCGCGCTTTGGGGGGGGGGGGGGAGGTTTTGTACAATACGCGCTTCTCGGGACTGGATGGGAGACGCGGCGGCCATCCTCTATCACCAACAATGTCAAACCTAGAACAATATGCCGACTCCGCAGAGAGGCCAGGAAAAGGAGAAAGTGTTGTGACGCTACTGGAAAACAAGAATCTCCTGTGTTGAAACCAACAGGGGTTCTGTAAGCGGGTATCTTGCGAAACTCGGCTCACTGTGTTAGTTCGTGTGATATAGACCCCACACAGCAGTCCTCGTCTTCTCTGAGTTTCTGAGGGCGTTTGCCACTGTTCCGCAAACAAAATGCTAGCTTACCGAGTGTCGGACTAGATTTGTGACTGGGTCGGGATCACCTCGCAGATACAGTCCAACATGTTGTTCTCTTCGGGAATAAATCGAAATAGTTTTAGGACCACCCCAATGCAATGGCACAGACCTGTTGTCTTTTAAAGTACGTATAGGATGTTCCAAAATTTCTGTTACAGGCTTCTTGGGGCTCTGGAGGGGATTTAGTATACAGGGTGGTCCACTGATAGGGACCGGTCCAAATATATCACGAAATAAGCGTCAAACGAAAAAAAAGAAACAAAAACGGAAACTTGTCTAGCTTAAAGGGGGAAACCAGATGGCGCTATGGTTGGCCCGCTAGATGGCGCTGCCATAGGTCAAAACGGATATTAACTGCGTTTTTAAAATAGGGACCCCCATTTTTATTGCATATTCGTGTAGTACGTAAATAAATATGAATGTTTTAGTTAGACCACTTTTTTCGCTTTACCATGTGCGAACATTACGGAAGGCGAACTACTCGCTGTTGAGACGAATGTCGTTACACCTATTGCCATATGCATTGAGGTTGACGGACATCATTTTGAGCATTTATTGCATTAATGTAGTATTTATAGGTAATCACGCTATAACAACATGCGTTCTTAGAAATGATAAGTTCACAAAGGTACATGTATCACATTGAAACAACCGAAATAAAATGTTCAAACGTACCTACGTTCTGTATTTTAATTTAAAAAATCTAACTGTTACCAACTGTTCGTCTAAAATTGTAAGCCATATGTTTGTGACTATTACAGCGCCATCTATCGCAAAGTGAAAAAAGTGTTCCAACTAAAACATTCATATTTCTTTACGTACTACATGAATATGTAATAAAAAATGAGGGTTCCTATTAAAAAATCGCAGTTGATATCCGTTTGACCTATGGCAGCGCCATCTCGCGCTAGCTATAGCGCCATCTGGTTTCCCCATTCAAGCTTACGAGTTTCGTTCTTTTTAGTTTTTTCGTTTTATGCTTATTTCGTGAGATATTTGGCCCGGTCACTATCAATGGACCACCCTGTATAAAGGTCTGATAAGGAACCCATGTCCGAAAATTTACCATTGAATTAAGATTGCATATCACATGATTTATTTCAAATCTACCGCCTTAGGTTAGGCAGACAGCGGAGGCAACCTTGACATGGGCAGTGTTTCCAGTACTCGTGACAGGATTGTCTCCCAAGTGACGAAGAACTTGCTCACGGAAGACGAGCGTGGGGTACGTCCGTGAAGCAGCACAGTCAACCCTCCTAGGGGGAACCGTTACTGTGGTCGGGCGAGAACGGTATGTGCTGTCATAGTAACACGGAATGACGACGGACCCATTTTCGTAATTTGTGTGCGTACCGTGGCACGGGAGACCTGAAAGCGATCCGAGTTTCGAAATAATTTTAATCCAAACGGTACATTTCCGGACTTCGGATCCTAATCAAGACTTTTAACTGTTAAGTGGCCCTATGTCCTCTGGAAGTACGTTGTAATAACTGTGAAACAGTCTGTAATCAGTAACTAGTGGCTAAAGTCGCAAGGCTCCGTGAGGCTATTCGTGGATGATGCTGTTGTATAGGATGCCCAAGGAAATGCAGGAACATCTGCTGAGTATCGATGGCTGGTCTAGAGACGGCCAGTTGGCTCGCGATGTAAATAAACGTAACGTACTGCGAATGAGTAGGTGAAGACATCAATGACAGCAATTTACATTCAATTAGAATATTGGCGATAAATCGCTGGGAAGAGCGGCCACCGGAGAGTACCAAAAACTACGTCTCGGCTTTTATCGTGGTGACTGATTAATGGTGTGCTCTCGTTGTTTCCATTTTGCATGGACTCGCTGCCTGGACCCGCATCAGACTGGTGTCGGTATTGCGCCGGTGTTTATAGATGAGTTCGACTCCCGAAGCGCACTTCCGCTGTCGACGTTCTTCTGTTTTTTTCGGAACCCTCGCTGACATTCCGTGAAATGCTCCTTTTCTCAGCGTTTCCTAGCTCTCCTGGATGTCGTGGCCGGCGAGGTCTTAATGAACTCAGAGCCAGAATCCAGATCTTGTTAAACTGTCACCTCTGTCCCTGTTTGTTACGTTTTCTGCCATATTTATTCCGAGACACTCTTCAATTACGTTGTCCCAGAAATTTGTAATTGAAAGCGCCGTACTGGTCCCATCGTATTTCATTTCACGATTACATTCGCCGCTGTATTGTACAGCACCTGATTTGCTAAAATTGGTTGTTTAAATCGGGAGTATTGCTGATGTTCCTCGGATATCTCTTCGCCGTGCTAATATTCTGCCCCTCCAGATTCATAAGGAATGCACTACACACCCGACTTTCGGAGACCTAGACCGTCTTTAACAATGCAAGGGAGACTTTTTATCTTGTCGGCGGGAGCGAAATTCTTTGCAGGCCATGTTTCCGCAGGAGTCCACCAACATAAGGCAGGTAAGCGTATCGTGATCTTTCCCGCTCTGTGTCAGTCTCACCCTCTTTCTCAGGCCTTCTTGATTTTGACTGCAACTCCCACTGAATTTGACGATCTGAGCGCCCAACTGCAAAACATAGTGAAATGGCGTTACGAGCAAATAAATACTTAAATAAGTCTTACTTATGTATTTTTCCATTGCTTATTAGCAGAACAATTCCATATTTAAAGGTGAATAACAAGTACACCGTTTTTGTTCTACTAGCTTTTCGGCGTATAGGACCGTCTTCAGGAAACAACTGACCACCGTCTGGAAGGGGCATTAGTTCTTAGGTAACCAAACATTATGAGAAAAGATACAATCCACTTGCATAGAGTGTTACACATCAAACGTAAATATGTGTTTATAAGTGCTCCCACGATTTGTTTCGCTATTTGAGTTTACTTTTCAGTTATTGTGAAATGTCTTCATACAAAGGAGTTCAAGTAAGAAACATTGCTGAATATTCGTCCATGAATGACTTTGAGCAGTGTCTCGCGTCCGTCGGCCGTCGTAATTTAATATATTATTATTATTATTTTTTGATTGTTGCCGACTTACCTGGTGGGTCTTAATAAAAATAATATTTCATTTCTCCTTCTTAACAATATTAATCTCAAATTATTTGTTACGTTAATGAATGTTAGACTCGCTGAATCTTAATACATGAGCATATCAGTTGAGCATATTAATTTCCTCGGCTAGTCAGTTCACTTTAAAGCAAGAAATCTTTAGTTATGCGGCCCACACACGCGCGAGATTATTTTTCTTACCTCCGTTAACCATTGTCACGTAGTCGGAGTCATGGCTCTGGCTGTCGGCTATGGTACTGAAATTAAGAATCTTAAAGCTACGTATTTTCTGCAACGTCGTGCGGCTGTGGAGAAAAATTAATATTATGTTAATAGCGGGCAAGTATTTCGCTTCCGCTAATTTTTCACAAGTTAATATCGCCACGTAATGGCGTCGTTGGCTGCATCGGCCGCTGCGACTGTTGAACTGTAAATTACTTGAATGCAGGTTAATTCAAGGAAGGCGGACATGAAATCGGGATCACCTCTTGCAAATTAAAAGTGCACAATAATATTAAATGAATATATTATATGCTTAACTCATACAAATATGCTTATATTTGCCAGCACTCGCAAGATGTCCGTCTATACACAATCAAGACAAGAGAAGAAGTGAAGACGACTAAAAATTTAACAAAAGAGCGTATCTTGTCATCTCTTTAGATCATTTTGTTACATTTCCTTGCACTCGAAACCTACCCAGAGAAATGATTATTTTACGGCTACATGATAAAAATATATTATTCAATTTTTAAATGTCTCTTCTTTATAAATACTGTTTTTAAGTCTTTTCGTAATATAGCACTGGGGACGCTATAAGTGAAACAAAGCTTTTTCGTATAGCTGTTAAACCTAACTTTTACATTAACTGGCGTCGTCATTTAACAGTCTCTATTACCGACTTTACACTCATTAAACGAGCATCACTTACGTTGTAATTTTCACTCCCCTGCCTTTACCACTGTCCAGTGTCCAGTAGCACATTGTGATCTAGCCTAGAGCTACCTATTGGAAATTCAGCAATAACAATTAATCAGTTCCGGAACACGGGAAATCAGCTAGTTATGTTGGCGTTTTTGGGAGGCAACATGGAAATACGGGTGAATAATAAAATCCCCCCCATGAACCATGGACCTTGCCGTCGGTGGGGAGGCTTGCGTGCCTCAGCGACACAGATAGCCGTACCGTAGGTGCAACCACAACGGAGGGGTATCTGTTGAGAGGCCAGACAAACGTGTGGTTCCTGAAGAGGGGCAGCAGCCTTTTCAGTAGTTGCAAGGGCAACAGTCTGGATGATTGACTGATCTGGCCTTGTAACAATAACCAAAACGGCCTTGCTGTGCTGGTACTGCGAACGGCTGAAAGCAAGGGGAAACTACAGCCGTAATTTTTCCCGAGGGCATGCAGCTTTACTGTATGATTACATGATGATGGCGTCCTCTTGGGTAAAATATTCCGGAGGTAAAATAGTCCCCCATTCGGATCTCCGGGCGGGGACTACTCAAGAGGATGTCGTTATCAGGAGAAAGAAAACTGGCGTTCTACGGATCGGAGCGTGGAATGTCAGATCCCTTAATCGGGCAGGTAGGTTAGAAAATTTAAAATGGGAAATGGATAGGTTGAAGTTAGATATAGTGGGAATTAGTGAAGTTCGGTGGCAGGAGGAACAAGACTTCTGGTCAGGTGACTACAGGGTTATAAACACAAAATCAAATAGGGGTAATGCAGGAGTAGGTTTAATAATGAATAGGAAAATAGGAATGCGGGTAAGCTACTACAAACAGCATAGTAAACGCATTATTGTGGCCAAGATAGACACGAAGCCCACACCTACTACAGTAGTACAAGTTTATATGCCAACTAGCTCTGCAGATGACGAAGAAATTGAAGAAATGTATGATGAAATAAAAGAAATTATTCAGATTGTGAAGGGAGATGAAAATTTAATAGTCATGGGTGACTGGAATTCGAGTGTAGGAAAAGGGAGAGAAGGAAACATAGTAGGTGAATATGGATTGGGGGACAGAAATGAAAGAGGAAGCCGCCTGGTAGAATTTTGCACAGAGCACAACATAATCATAACTAACACTTGGTTTAAGAATCATGAAAGAAGGTTGTATACATGGAAGAACCCTGGAGATACTAAAAGGTATCAGATAGATTATATAATGGTAAGACAGAGATTTAGGAACCAGGTTTTAAATTGTAAGACATTTCCAGGGGCAGATGTGGACTCTGACCACAATCTATTGGTTATGACCTGTAGACTAAAACTGAAGAAACTGCAAAAAGGTGGGAATTTAAGGAGATGGGACCTGGATAAACTAAAAGAACCAGAGGTTGTACAGAGATTCAGGGAGAGCATAAGGGAGCAATTGACAGGAATGGGGGAAATAAATACAGTAGAGGAGGAATGGGTAGCTTTGAGGGATGAAGTAGTGAAGGCAGCAGAGGATCAAGTAGGTAAAAAGACGAGGGCTAGTAGAAATCCTTGGGTAACAGAAGAAATATTGAATTTAATTGATGAAAGGAGAAAATATAAAAATGCAGTAAGTGAAACAGGCAAAAAGGAATACAAACGTCTCAAAAATGAGATCGACAGGAAGTGCAAAATGGCTAAGCAGGGATGGCTAGAGGACAAATGTAAGGATGTAGAGGCCTATCTCACTAGGGGTAAGATAGATACCGCCTACAGGAAAATTAAAGAGACCTTTGGAGATAAGAGAACGACTTGTATGAATATCAAGAGCTCAGATGGAAACCCAGTTCTAAGCAAAGAAGGGAAAGCAGAAAGGTGGAAGGAGTATATAGAGGGTCTATACAAGGGCGATGTACTTCAGGACAATATTATGGAAATGGAGGAGGATGTAGATGAAGATGAAATGGGAGATACGATACTGCGTGAAGAGTTTGACAGAGCACTGAAAGACCTGAGTCGAAACAAGGCCCCTGGAGTAGACAATATTCCATTGGAACTACTGACGGCCGTGGGAGAGCCAGTCCTGACAAAACTCTACCATCTGGTGAGCAAGATGTATGAAACAGGCGAAATACCCTCAGACTTCAAGAAGAATATAATAATTCCAATCCCAAAGAAAGCAGGTGTTGACAGATGTGAAAATTACCGAACTATCAGCTTAATAAGTCATAGCTGCAAAATACTAACACGAATTCTTTACAGACGAATGGAAAAACTAGTAGAAGCCAACCTCGGGGAAGATCAGTTTGGATTCCGTAGAAACACTGGAACACGTGAGGCAATACTGACCTTACGACTTATCTTAGAAGAAAGATTAAGGAAAGGCAAACCTACGTTTCTAGCATTTGTAGACTTAGAGAAAGCTTTTGACAATGTTGACTGGAATACTCTCTTTCAAATTCTAAAGGTGGCAGGGGTAAAATACAGGGAGCGAAAGGCTATTTACAATTTGTACAGAAACCAGATGGCAGTTATAAGAGTCGAGGGACATGAAAGGGAAGCAGTGGTTGGGAAGGGAGTAAGACAGGGTTGTAGCCTCTCCCCGATGTTGTTCAATCTGTATATTGAGCAAGCAGTAAAGGAAACAAAAGAAAAATTCGGGGTAGGTATTAAAATTCATGGAGAAGAAATAAAAACTTTGAGGTTCGCCGATGACATTGTAATTCTGTCAGAGACAGCAAAGGACTTGGAAGAGCAGTTGAATGGAATGGACAGTGTCTTGAAAGGAGGATATAAGATGAACATCAACAAAAGCAAAACAAGGATAATGGAATGTAGTCTAATTAAGTCCGGTGATGCTGAGGGAATTAGATTAGGAAATGAGGCACTTAAAGTAGTAAAGGAGTTTTGCTATTTGGGGAGCAAAATAACTGATGATGGTCGAAGTAGAGAGGATATAAAATGTAGGCTGGCAATGGCAAGGAAAGCGTTTCTGAAGAAGAGAAATTTGTTAACATCCAGTATTGATTTAAGTGTCAGGAAGTCATTTCTGAAAGTATTCGTATGGAGTGTAGCCATGTATGGAAGTGAAACATGGACGATAAATAGTTTGGACAAGAAGAGAATAGAAGCTTTCGAAATGTGGTGCTACAGAAGAATGCTGAAGATTAGATGGGTAGATCACATAACTAATGAGGAGGTATTGAATAGGATTGGGGAGGAGAGAAGTTTGTGGCACAACTTGACCAGAAGAAGGGATCGGTTGGTAGGACATGTTCTGAGGCATCAAGGGATCACCAATTTAGTATTGGAGGGCAGCGTGGAGGGTAAAAATCGTAGAGGGAGACACTAAGCAGATTCAGAAGGATGTAGGTTGCAGTAGGTACTGGGAGATGAAAAAGCTTGCACAGGATAGAGTAGCATGGAGAGCTGCATCAAACCAGTCTCAGGACTGAAGACCACAACAACAACAATAAAATAATTCAACAGCAAGAAAAATATCAAGCTACACAACTAAATTTTTAGTCTTTCTTTTAACCGGAAACATTACGTCTAGACGAGACCTCGTCCTTACCGTTCAATAAACTTACATTATTATACTTGATGATGATGATGAGTCCCATACTTCTTTTCAGAGCGTAGGGCAGCGACGCGGGAGACCCGCGCCGCCTTACTAGGCAAGGTCCCAGTCACCTCGAGGCAGGAAAAGTCCATGACCCCGCCGGGAATCGAACCCATGACCCCGTTCTCGGGGAGCGAGAACGCTACTGCGAGACCACGAGCTGCGGACATAATTATGCTTACCATCTCTTATTTAAATTGGACAGGAGTAACCAATGCTGAGGATATATGAATCTGTCATCACCAGTTTTGAGCTCTGGGAAACTTAACTGGTCGTAGTAAACCATTCGACCTTAAGGGTTAATTCCTGTTCAGACGCACGTGGACTAAGTTTGCCATCCCACCACTACGACAATCTGTAGCCGCAAGCCATATTCCCTCGGTAGGAAACGTCATTGAGGCGTTATTGACATACCTTCTATCCGGTTACCGTACCCGACACAGTTAGACTGTGGCGACTGACGTATACACTACCACTCTCTCCGGCTCCACCCCAGGTCGCGCCGTCTTCTCCTTTCCCTCACCTTGGCGTGGTGCGTTCCTCGCTGCCCTTGGTCCCTTCCAGGTGAAACTTTTCCCGTGCGTTGGCTGACTACCTCTCATTTCATGAGGCACTGTAACATTCGCACTTCATCGTCTCTCCACTCGCAGAGCAGCCCCTCCCCCTCCCCCAATGAACCATGGACCTCGCGGCTGGTGTGGCGGCTTGCGTGCTTCAGCGATACAGACCGTTACGAAGAGGAATCTGTTGAGAGGCCAGACAAACGTGTGGTTCCTGAAGAGAGGCAGCAACCTTTTCAGTAGTTGCATTGCAGCAGTCTGGATGATTGACTGATCTGGCCTTGTAACACTAACCGAAACGCCCTTGCTGTGCTTGTACTGCGAACGGCTGAAAGCAAGGGGAAACTACAGCCGCAATTTTTCCCGAAGGCATGCAGCTCCTGTGTGTGCTTGGACGATGACGGCATCCTCTTATGTAAAACATTCCAGAGATAAAATAGTGCCCCCATTCGGATCTCCGACTGGGGACCACTCAGGAGGATGTCGTCATCAGGAGAAGCAAAACTGGCATTCTACGAATCAGAGTGTGGAATGTTAGCTCTCTAGATCAGACGGTTAGGTTAGAAAATTTAAAAAGGTACATGGGTAGGTTGAAGTTAGCTATAGTGGGAAATAGTGAAGTTCATGGCTGGAGGAACAGGACTTCTGGTCAGGTGAATACAGAGTTATAAATGCAAAGTCGAATATGGGTAACGCAGGAGTGGGTTTTATAATGAACAAGATACGCCGGTAAGCTTCCATGAACAGAATAGTGAACACATTATCGTAGTCAAGATAGACACGAACTCCACACCTATCACAGTAGTACAATTTTAAATGCCAACTAGCTCCGCAGAAAAAGAAGAGATTCAATAAATATATGATGGAATAAAAGATATTATTCAGTTAGTTAAAAGGTACGAAAATTTAATTGTGAAGGCGGACTGGAATAGGAAAACTTAAGAGGCCTTTGCGGGAAAGAGAAACAGCTGTATAATTTCAAGAGCTTGGACGGGAAACCACTCCTAAGTAAAGAAGGGAAAGCTGAAAAGTGGAAGGAGTATGTAGAGGGTCTATACAAGGGAGATGAACTTGAAGGCAATGTTATAGAAGAGGAAGTAGACATAGATGAAGATGAGATGGGATACATGATACTGCGAGAAGTATTTGACAGAGCCCTGAAAGATCTAAGTCGAAACAAGATCCCAGAGGTAAATAATATTCCGTCAGAACTACTGATAGCCTTGGGAGAGCCACCCACTCTGCTATCTGGCGTGCAAGATGTGTGAGGCAGGCGAAATACCCTCAGCCTTAAAGAAGAATGTGGTAATTCCAACTTCAAAGAAAGCAGTTGCTGACAGGTGTGAAAATTACCGAACTATCAGTTTAATAAGTCATGGTTGCAAAATACTAACATGAATTCTTTACAGAAAAATGGAATAACTGTTAGAAACCGACCAGGGGGAGGATCAGTTTGGGTTCTGGAGAAATGTAGGAGCACACGACACAATCCTGACCCTACGACTTATCTTAGAAAAAGGAAAGACTTACAAAAAGTTTTTGGCAATGTTGACTGGAATACTCGCTTTGAAATTCTGAAGGTAAAAGGGGTAAAATACTGGGGGCGAAAGGCTATTTACAAATTGTACAGAAACCAGTTATAAGAATCGAAGGGCATAAACAGTAAGCAGTGGTTGAGAAGGGAGTGAGACAGTGTTGCAGTCTATCCCCGATGTTATTCAATCTGTACACTAAACAAGCAGTAATGGAAACTGTTCCGGCGTAACGAAAAGCAACGAAAAGCGCCGGCACGAAGATGAAGAACGCAAGAGCAGGGAAGGCTGAGAGACGACCTCAGCCAATAGCACGCTGGCTGGGACCGCACCGCGACAGGAGCGTCCTCTACAAAAAGAGAATATAAGCGCTGCTCCTGCCAGCCTCGGGGACAGTAGAAGACGGACACTAGTAAAAACCACGCCTTAGGAGACGATGATGATGATGATGATGATGATGTTTGGTCTGTGGGCGCTCAACAGCGGGGTTCTCAAGGCCCGTACAAATTTACAACCTTTGCTCACCCTAATCTCGCCACTTTCATGAATTTTGTAGGGAGCACATGTTGGAGCGATGTAGATGCTTGTAAAACAATAAACTCGTAGCGAAGATCGCAGGAATTCTTTTTATTCCATGATTACCGTTTTCGGCGAAACTAAAGCCGCCATAATCGGATCTTAGGACACATACAGGTTACAACATCAAGGCAAACAATGGTGCTTTAATAGTTGCCTATAACACGCAGGCCTTACAAAATATCACATAGGCGTCCAAGAAAGATGACATTATAAATGTTAAGTGTCTCCATCACATACAAGCGGAAGCCTGTTTGCCTTGATGTTGCAGCCTGTATGTGTCCTAAGATTCTATGATGGCAGCTTTAGTTTGGCCGAAACTGGTAATCATGGAATAAAAAGAATTCCTGCGATCTTGGCTACCGGTTTATTGTTTTGCTTTCATGAATGATGATGAAAATGATGAGGACAACACAAACATCCGGTCCCAGAGAGGAGAAAATCCCCAACCCGGCCTTAGGAGAGAACACTACAAACTGTGTGACAAACTTGCATGAACATTGCTTATAGCAAAGGAAACTGATAGTTTGCATGTCGCCCATCGCTTGCGACACGTTCTTGTTAAATCAATGATAAGTATTGTCAATCTACTTTATGGTAATAAATTGCTTGAATTGTTGTACAGCTATCCGAGAAGGCAGCATCCTTTAGGCACCCTATATGGGACGAGTGGGCAGAACCCCACAGAAACCAAAGAAAAATTTGGAGCAGGGAGACCAAATGAAAACTTTGAAAACTTAAAGGTTTGACGATGACATTGAATTTCTGTCAAATACAGCAACAGACTTGGAAGAGCAATTGAATGGAACGGACGATGTCTTGGAAGGACGGATATAAAATGAACGTCAACAAAAGCAAAACGAGGATAAGGGAATGCAACCACCGAATTAAATCAGGTGATGCTAAGGGAATTTAATTAGCTTCTTCTGTGATTAATTGTCATATAATGAGTCTGTGTTGAGTGTGCGGTGCAGAAGTGTTGATGTTATTCACCCACAGTTGAGCAATTATTTCACAAACAGAAATTGTGTCTGGGCTATAATCCAACATAGTGGTAGTATGAAGTTAAGAATCAACAGCCTATGGACAGTAGCGTGTCCCAACACAGGGGAGGTTCCTTTTGCGAAATAAAATATGCATATGCTCTATTTTTTATCTGTTTGACTTTAAACATACACATGGTAAATATTATTGCGATTAAATTATGATAACAGATGCCCGCTCGATGCCAAACGTGAGACAAAAAAAATCTGTACTAAGTATCGTAGGATTTTGGAACTTAATGCTTATTTGGTAAATAACATACTGATACACCTAAATCGTGTTTGTATACTGTTTAACACGTAAAAACGTTATTCTTTAAATATTCTTTTCAAATTTTGCATTCTGCAGTCAGGATAAAGCAACGTAACAAAAGTTGATTTTGTTCCTTCTCAGCAGTGATTAATCCATCAACTTAACCCCTCTTTCAGCTATATCATTCTCTTCCCTCTGCGTTGAAACCTTTATGTCTTCTTGAAACGAAGCATTATTTTACCACATGATAGGACATTCATGGATAAAAACTATAATCAATTTTAAGACAGTCGAACGATGACTTGCTTCTGACTTAAAATCGTAATGTTTTTCTCTGCAATTAGAAAAAAGAGAAAGTGAGTTAACAAAATTGTGATGTAGACAGAAAACTAAAGAAACAAGTTATAGAACTTGAATTACCGTACAATGGACCGCAAAGTTCTTCCTTTCATGAGATGTAACGTTTACCGTGAGCTGATAAATTAATTTCCATTTAGTTTGTAACCGCTTTACTTTAGTTTCTACATCCACATCATTATCAAACAAATGCTGGCTTATCCTCTGTAGAGCTGCTTTTGAGATGTTTCCATCCATTTTTTCGTCGATTTCAGAAAGCACAAATCTTGGTAGGAAGTTTTAACTGCCGCACCCTTGCTCCTAATTTTGAACTGGGCACAAAGTAGTGATATTTTAATGAGTCATTAGCTCTCGCCACCGATCGAGCTCCAAAAAAACACAGAAAGCTCTTTCAACTCTCGACAATCATCCCTATTTCTTTGGTCAGTTCATTTCGGTAAAACTCAAGCGGATTGTCAACTTCACAATGCGAGTTTTTCTTTATAGCACTGCATTTTATGTGGATTACACTTTTCCAGTTATCTCGAAACTTTTGAAGAATAGAACATCAGTATTTGTTGTCTCTTGACTGATTTATATTTCGAACTGATTTATATTTCAGCCAGCAGTCACGTTCAGAACAGCCTTCACCTCTTCGCATCCTGAAAAGCTTTCCAACCTTGGCACAGCAATAAGTTGTTCTTTATTTCCATACGATACAACTGTCAGAAGACATTCTACTTCTGATTTTCGATAACATAAAACAGGCGACAGTTTGGAATACTAGTGAACGGTCACAACGCCTGGTACCTAGTTTTGAAAATTGGGTTTTACAGCTTCCACTTGCTCTTTCTGTTTCTCCATAGGAATTCCTTGATTCGAGGACTTACTTATAGGAAAGTCATCAGTATTACATGCAAGGGCCTCAATGGTAGCTTCAACAATAAATCTGAATCTCTCACACTTAACTGAGACCTATCTGGCGCATAGTTTTTGAGTAATGAAATTTTTCCACAAAGTTTTTGAGTACTGACATTTTTCCACATAGTTGTTTTATTGGCCTCAGTTTGTATGTTCTCGACCACAGTTGGGAAACTTCTCGTAAATCCACATCATTTTCTTTATAATCAGAAGATGACTCGTTTTGTAACAGTTCTCATTCTGACGCTTTCCATCTACTATTTGGAATTCGTGAGCTTGGAACGTAACTGTGTGGTTCAACATGAGCAAAATTTTCTTAAATTGTGTACAAATGAGCTAAGAAGGAGAAATCGCATTGTTTTTGAAGTGCGGTGCTATAATGGAGAATTTTAGTGATGTGCTCGAGAAATACAGCATTAATGAATTGGTGGGACCTACTTTGCTAAGCACTGATGGTGATTGTATTCAGTGTTTCTTGTCTGGTGGGTTTGACTCTAATTGTTCTGTTGGTGAAACTGATAAATTTTTAATGAAGCGGCTGCTATGATCAGCTATTATAATCAGAAGATGAATCGTTTTGTAACGGTTCTCATTCGGACGCTTTCCATCCACTGTTTGAAAGCCGTGAGCTTGGAACGTAACGGTGTGTTTGAACGTAAGCAACAGTCTGTCTCATACATATGTTTCTGTAAGAGGTCCGCCTTTAGCAAAACACAATTTTCTTTTCATCCCAAACCTATTTCACTGCAGTTGCAGCATCATAAGTGGGCTTTTATTTTATGCCTCTTAAACATAAAGAATGCTATTTGCTGTTTGTATAGTGTAAATATTGGTTTTTAAATCGTAATTACAGGTTTCTGAAGAACACATAAAATTATGTATTCATACCTTTTTACCACATGGTGTCGTTTTCCTGCTGTATTATGTTTTTACATTGTCCGTTTTCTTTTACGGTTTGTCATCTGCAACCATTTACAACTTAATGTAGACAAAATATTTAAGCAAAAATTACGATTTCGAAACTATTATGGCTATGTCTGAAATTAATTAATTTTATGTGGAAGGATGTGTATGTGTCTATTTACATTTTGTTTCACTTCCGTAAAACAGACAAACAAACAGTAAAGAACATTCTTTATGTTTAACAGCCATAAAATAAAAGCCCATTGTTGATGCTGCAACTGCAGTGAGACATGTTTGGGATAAAAAACAAAACTATGTTTTGCTAAACGCGAATCGCATCCAAATCATATGTATTGTTAAAGAAAACACGGACAAAAGAGCTTCAATCTCAAGATGACCGTCTGTCTCATGTTCACTGACTTTTATTTATTTAGCGTATGGCTAATACAGACATATCATGAAATTACATATACATATGTACATATTGACACACAAGAAACTTAAGTTCGTCTTTACAACTGAATATCCAGTCCTTCAATCCAGCGCACTGCATCTGGAGTTGCTAGCAGGAAGTCCTCTTTGGCGCCGTGATAGGCTCGAATCCTGCATTCACTGACAATGTGGTGAACAGTCTGGTATGGAGCCCCGCAGTCACAAGCTGGATCAGGCAGCTTCTTCCACTTAAAGAGAGCATCCCTGCATCGCCCATGGCTGGTACGGATTCTGTTGAGAGTAGACCACGTCTTGCGTGGTAAGTCGAATACACTTGGAAGTTTAGCACCTGAGAAGATGTTATGCAGGTGCACATCTGTCACTGCTTCCCATCGACCTTTCCATTCTTCAAGAGGTTTGAAATTCTTAGCAACCATGTCAGCAGCATCGCACAGAGTTGGATGACGTGATTTCAGTCTCTTGCGATTTAAAAGTGGCAGGTCGCTATGCACGGGTAGGTTAGAATTCCTGGAGATCTTGTGGAATTCTCTCATAAGGGCAGTACATCTGCGTAGATCAGGAGGCATTATACCGGTTAACAGTGGAAGCCAATAAACTGGAGTAGATCTGATTGTGCCAGATATTATGCGCATTGTCGTATTCAGCTGGGTATCAATGACTATTCATCCAAACAGGTGCACAATACTCAGCACTTGAGTATACCAAGCCCAGAGCTGAAGTTCGCAGGGTGGTTGCTGAAGATCCCCAGGTAGTTCCGCATAGCTTATGGAGGATGTTGTTTCGAGTCCTCAGCTTTTGAGCTAAGTTAAGAAGGTGTTGTTTGAAGCATAGTGTACGATCCAGGATGACACCAAGATATTTTGGGTTCCAGTTGTGATGAAGAATTCTGCCTCTGAAACTTACCTCCAGTTTTACGTTCGCCAACTGGTTATTTAGATGGAATCAACACACTTCTGTTTTACTCACACTGGGTTGGAGTCTCCAGATTTTGAAGTAATTGTCTAATGCACACAGGTCATTGGCTAAAATCTCTTCTGTTGTCTTCATTTCCTGGTGTTTGACGGCTAGAGCCAGGTCATCGGCATAGCAGTATTTCCTGGACGAAGTGTCAGGTAGATCAGATAGATATAGGTTGAACAGTAAGGGTGAGAGAACTGATCCTTGAGGCAATCCGTTGTTCAGCTTCCTCTCCTTACTTATGTTGCTTCCAGTGATTACCTGGAACTTCCGATCACTTAGCATGCTGTTAATCAGTCGAGCCATTGTTCTGCAGGGTATGATGCGGAGAAATTTGTAGATAAGGCCTTCCCTCCACACAGTGTCGAAGGCGGCAGTTAGATCAACAAATGCCACAGATGTTTTCTGCTTCATTTGGTATCCTGACTCTATGAAGGATGTGAGAGACTGACTAAATCGTACGACACGGGCTCCTGGCTGAGAATGAAAACAAACTCCTCGTTATTATTTTTCCTAAAGATACAGAATTTCATGCTTTCTTTCCAAGCCGCTGATCGCTGACCCCAATCTCTGCGTGAACATCCTTAAAGAGATATTGTCTGGCTCTTGCCATCAAGGCTAGTATAATTCCATAGTGGGTAGGGTTCTGAACCATTTCTTGTAGGAGCAGATCTACTGTATACTCGTAGCTTGCAAAGAGAGCATCATCTCTGCCAGAAGACGATGAGAATGACATTCATCGAAACGTCGCGGAGTTTGAACGCAGACAACCGCACGCAAGCAGCAGGAGATTTCAACAGCAGTATGCGCCGGTGAAGCCTGCATTCACATAATAGAGGGGTCCAGTTGCAAAGTGCAAAATGTGTTCATTACAAGATCGCTGCACGCAATGAACGAGGACGACACGGATCAAAGTATGGAGTATTGCGAGTTGTTTAAAGGCAAGCTTCCCGAGGATGAACAATTTGCAGGGATGGTTATGTGGTCTGACTAGGCACAATTCTAGCTGATCGGCACTGTAAAACGCCACAACTGCGGGTACTGTTCATTTATGCACAGTTGTTCTGGCGATTCTCTTACTTGACAGGGCTGGAAACATAGGGTTCAATTAAAAACTGTCCCAACCTTCCGCTCCTGAAGAAGGTTATAGTTTAACGTCCCGTCGACATCGAGGTAGTTAGAGACAGCCCCGTTGCTGAGCACTTCACACATAATGCGGAATGATTGTGTGACATTACAAACCTTTATGGGTGAGGGAGAACGGTAAATGTCTAAGAGATCCTGGTGTGGAAAAGACCGAGTCGAGAGTTTAATTAAAATGCGTTCTGATACCTCGAAAACTATATCTCTTCTACAGCAAGCTCTCTGCCTTCCATATTTTGAGACGATGTAGTCCAGATGAAAAAAAGGAAAAAATGTCCAGTTAACAAAGGCTCTAAAGTGCGTAGCTTAAGAGCTAAGAGCACACGATCAGTAGACGGAATGTGTTTCAGTTTAGCAAATATGAACAAGTGTTCAGTGTTCTTGAGGTCTTACTGGACTTTTCTTGCTTGTTTTGGACCACATTACCTCCTCAAGATATATGGAAAGCGGAAAACTTGCAGTAGAAGGGATCAATTGACGGAGGTATCAGAACGATTTTTCGCTTGTAGCTTTCGACTCGGTCGTTCGCAGACCGGAATCCCTGATCTCAAACTGATACATTTTCACTTCTCCGACATCTCTGAAAGTTTGCAACATTGTCACGGAGTCACCCTGTATAGTTCAGACGCTGGTGACACGTCGAACGAAAAGGAGCCTAGCACACAAGAGCCCCGCTTATGTGCGACAGACAATTATTTAAGACTTCCTTTGTGGCCCTAAAATGTGCGTCTGACTCCACACTCGTGTTTCCTACCGCGATGAAGTTCAAAAGCCAAAGACTAAACAAGTCTGTCTCTGAATAATTATCAGTACATATAACCAAGTATAACACATCTTTTACTTTGAATGTGAAGTTAAATTAAAGTTACGTTAATCGCACAGACCTAATCATCCTTTCACATTTAAAGAAAACAGTGACATGCTGGATAATCAATCTGGACTATATTCTCAAAAACAAATATACGCTCCATGCGCCTTGTAATCCCTAAATGTTGTTTAAACAGTTCATTCAGAAACGATAAGAAATTCGAAACAAGCAAAAGCATTATCCCGGTCTCAAAAGAATGCAATTAAATGACTGGCGCATTACAATGTAAATGATTCCTTCATTAATCACCAGTGACTTCCGGACGCTGTTTGCTGGTTCAACCATTGCCACGTTGGCTTCACCATTCATGCTGCTTACGCCCACGTAGCCAATTCCCTGGCAGATCGAAATACTGCATATCGGCTGTAACGGTACCACCGACCACATTAAAACGGCAATCGCTGTTAAGGATATACCTCTGCGAGGAATTTTTTGAGAAAATTTACCGTGAGATAACCTAATGGAAACAGAACTATCAGACTGGGATTCGTTTCCGCAATACTCCAGCAGAGCATAAAGAATAGCAAACGGTGGGACAGGAACAAGCGTCCTCGCAGCACAAAAGCAAGTTGTAACATTACATATTAAAACCAGTCGCCAGCCTAATTAGGCATTTTTGTGTCAAGCAAAATGATAAAGCAGAAGGCAGTGCTAAGGCCTTGACACACACGCTAAACTAGTTCCTTACATCTGTTCCTACTACAACACAGTAACCTAACCTTGCAGATAAATGTGTTTAACAAACAAATGGCTAATAAGACAGTGAACAGTAACACATGCCTCTCAACAACACGTACCTTAAATTAACTATGTGTAACAGTTTATAAAACCAATTACCGACACATATGAAACTAGTAGCAATAGTGAGCAGGGAAAAGATCGAAATTATTCTCAATTTAAATCAGGGGGTCTGCTAGCGATCATAGTCTATAATTTCATTGCTTAGTCCAGGGTATCTATCCCTGTGCTGTAACCAACTTGCATTAGAATACATACCACAATAAATAGTTCTTTCTTAAACTCGGTTTGAAGCAACTATACAGAATGCAAATCTACCTACACTGGCTCTGAAGGAGCCTTGGCATTGCTTCATTAACTAACTAGCCTAGTACATGAGGACACTTAAACTTTCGTGATCTGAAGAACCTGCCCATTAACAAAACTATACTAGTATGTATGAGAAATGGTAAGTATTCTTATCATTAATTATTAATCAAGTAAAGCACAACAAACTGTAACTCTTCAAATAACAAATGTGCTTTCACAAGAAATTTTTTGACCTACTCAGAATTATAATTGGCTGTACAAATGACAACACAACATTAAATTCAAGTTCAACCATTTTCTCATGATAAATTAGGACTCTCGGAATGAAAATCACTAGGATACGATTCCTGTCCAAGTTTGTGACTTGGTATAAGTACGGTTGTAAGACAGAGTTTTTAGCAACACCACAATTATTATTATAAAATCAATCAAATTTCACAAATACCTGGTCCATTTACAGAGTGCCTAATGTAAACAGTGTAATGGAAGGCTGGTGGCAGTGGTGGCGCAACTGGAAGTGGCTCCCAACCTGGCGGCGATGCAGTCACAGCAGTGCTGTTGGCCTCGCCCTCTTACATGTCTCCTTGGCGTCGAAATTATATTTTTATGGGGCCAAAAACCATGCCATGGTAATGGTATCACCGAATTCAGCATCCGAGGCCCATAAGTACTGCCCTTCTGGCCTCAAAACTGCAGGAATATGAGCCACAGTGATCCGCTGCTGCTAGCGAGGTGTGAACCACAACACTGCTCAGCCCAGACTCCTTACCCTTCACGTAGGACGAGTTGCCACTTGCGCGCCAACCACACCTATTGCACTCCGCCAGGCTACTCCCGTAGCTGCGGGGCTTCCCTACATCTTTTACATTCAATCCTATGTTCCCTAACGACGGACCAAGTTATTTACAGTATATTATACAGTGTTTTACAAAAAGGTACGGCCAAACGTTAAGGAAACGTTCCTCAAACACAAAGAAAGAAACTATGTTATTTGGACATGTGTCCGGCAACGGCTACTTTCCATGTTAGAGCTCATTTTATTACTTCTCTTCAAATCACATTAATCATGGAATGGAAGCACACAGCAACAGAACGTACCAGCGTGACTTCAAACACTTTGTTACAGGAAATGTTCAAAATGTCCTCCGTTAGCGAGGATGCATGCATCCACCCTCCGTCTCATGGAATCCCTGATGCGCTGATGCAGCCCTGGAGAATGGCGTATTGTATCACAGCCGTCCACAATACGAGCACGAAGAGTCTCTACATTTGGTACCGGGGTTGCGTAGACAAGAGCTTCAAATGCCCCCATAAATGAAAGTCAAGAGGGTTGAGGTCAGGAGAGCGTGGAGGCCATGGAATTGGTCCGCATCTACCAATCCATCGGTTACCGAATCTGTTGTTGAGAAGCGTACGAACACTTCGACTGAAATGTGCAGGAGCTCCATCGTGCGCGAACCACATGTTGTGTCGTATTTGTAAAGGCACATGTTCTAGCAGCACAGGTAGAGTATCCCGTATGAAATCATGATAACGTGCTCCATTGAGCGTACGTGGAAGAACATGGGGCCCAATCAAGACATCACCAACAATGCCTGCCCAAGCGTTCACAGAAAATCTGTGTTGATGACGTGATTGCACAATTGCGTGCGGATTCTCGTCAGCCCACACATGTTGATTGTGAAAATTTACAATTTGATCACTTTGGAATGAAGCCTCATCCGTAAAGAGAACATTTGCACTGAAATGAGGACTGACACATTGTTGGATGAACCATTCGCAGAAGTGTACCCGTGGAGGCCAATCAGCTGCTGATAGTGCCTGCACACGCTGTACATGGTACAGAAACAACTGGTTCTCCCGTAGCACTCTCCATACAGTGACGTGGTCAACGTTACCTTGTACAGCAGCAACTTCTCTGACGCTGACATTAGGGTTATCGTCAACTGCACGAAGAATTGCCTCGTCCATTGCAGGTGTCCTCGTCGTTCTAGGTCTTCCCCAGTCGCGAGCATAGGCTGGAATGTTCCGTGCTCCCTAAGACGCCGATCAATTGCTTCGAACGTCTTCCTGTCGGGACACCTTCGTTTTGGGAATATGTCTCGATACAAACGTACCGCGCCACGGCTATTGCCCCGTGCTAATCCATACATCAAATGGGCATCTGCCAACTCCGCATTTGTAAACATTGCACTGACTGCAAAACCACGTTCGTGATGAACACTAACCTGTTGATGCTACGTACTGATGCGCTTGCATGCTAGTACTGTAGAGCAATGAGTCGCATGTCAACACAAGCACCAAGGTCTACATTACCTTCCTTCAATTGGGCCAACTGGCGGTGAATCGAGGAAGCACAGTACATACTGACGAAACTAAAATGGGCTTTAACATGGAAATTAAGCGTTTCCGGACACAAGTCCACATAACATCTTTTCTTTATTTGTGTGTGAGGAATGTTTCCTGGAAGTTTGGCCATACCTTTTTGTAACACCCTGTATAACAATTATTCCAGTAGTTATTTAAATTCACAAGCACAGTTTAAACAACATCGTTCAAAAGTTCACGTAACTGAAATGTGTATACATAGTCAAAGAATCTGCGTGTAGGACACAACATTATATATAAGGGACGCTACAAATTGACATAGAATTATGGATACAGACACAAAGTAGGTCGAAAATAGGTGTTCCACGGCCTACAACGAAATTGAAACAATTTTACAGCCGTATTAATACCTTGTAGCTTTAATCCCATCGCTCAGCAAATAAAATTCCAACATCCCCCTGGCCTTATCACACGGCAGGAGGAAATAAGAGGCCTAGACGTCCTAGGCGCTCCAGGCCGGAACAGAGCGACTGCTACGATCGCGGGTTCGAATCCTGTCTCGGGCATGGATGTGTGTGATGTCCTTACATTAGTTCTAATTTGTTGGGGACTGATGATCTCAGATGTTAAGTCCCATAATGCTCAGAACCATTTGAACCATTTCATTTGAGGAAATAAGACATGCCCATGCTCGGGAGTTATAGTTGGACCGTCACAGTCTGTGAGCACGCCTTACCGACACACACACACACACACACACACACACACACACACACAGACCAGTCACAGGTGCTAAGCGCTGCAACCATGCCACAGTAAATACGAGCCTTTTCATTTCAGTATAATCGAAAAGCATTCAGAATTAGGCTGCGTGTGTAGATAGATGTCGCCCGCAGCAAAATTAAAAAGAACTTTGAAGTAAAGCGAAGCAGCCACATGAATATCAACATTTCACATGGAAATTCAGTACTAAGTAGAGAAGGGAAATGTGAAAGGTATACAGAAGGGCTACACAAGGAAATGTTATTGGAGACAACGCTACAGAAAGCGACGAGGAAGTAAATGGAGACAGCAGATACGATACTGCTAGGATAATTTAACGGAGCCCAGAGAGACCTAAACAGAAACAAGGCCCAGCAGTGGGCGACATTCCTTCAGATTTACTGAGATATTTGCGGTATCCAGCCATGACAAAACTGTTCCACCTTGCATGCAAGATATATGAGGCAGGCGAAATACCTTCATTTATCAAGGGGAATGTAATACTTGCTGTTCTACAGAACGAAGGTGCTGACAGGTGTGAACTTTACGGAACCAAAATACTCACACGAGCTATTTACAGAAGAATGGTAAAACTAGTATATGCTGACCTCGGGAAAGATCAATTTATATTCCAGAGAGATATAGGAACACCGGAGGCAGTACTGATCACACGACTTGTCTGAAAAGATAGACTAAAGAAAGGCAAACCCACGTATATAGGATTTGTAGATGTAAAGAAAGCTTTAAGCAACGTTCACTGTAATACACTATCTGAAATTCGAAAGGTAGCACGCATAAAAGTACTAGGAGGCGAAGGTTAGCCATGACACGTACAGAAAAGAGACTACAGTTATGAGTCGAAGGCCACGAAAGGGAATCAGTAGTTGATAGGAGAAGAAGACATAAATATAGCCAGTCCTCGATGTTATTCAATTTGTACATGGGAAAATAGTAAAGAAAAGCAATTTTGAAAATTCCGGAAAGGAACTCAAAAGAAACTGAAATTTGCCGATGGTGTAATTCTGTCAGAGGCGGAAAAGTCTTAGAAGAGCAGTCGATCGGAATGGACAGTGTTTTGAAAAGAAGTTATAAACTGAAAATTAACAAAAGTTAAACAGGGTAAGGAAAGGTTGACCGCAAGACCGCTACGGTCGCAGGTTCGAATCCTGCCTCGGGCATGGATGTTTGTGATGTCCTTAGGTTAGTTAGGTTTAACTAGTTCTAAGTTCTAGGGGACTAATGACCTCAGCAGTTGAGTCCCATAGTGCTCAGAGCCATTTGAACCATTTTTAAGGAAAGGTTGAGTTAAATAAGGCTATTCTGAATGAATTAGATTTGGACACCCGCAATATTCAAAGCAGTAGATAAGTTATGCTATTTGGGATCAAAATAACTGATGGTGGCCGAAATAGAGAAGGAGTTGAGACTAGTAACAGAAACCATTTCAGAACACTGAACATAGATTTCTGTGTTAGGATACCTTTTCTGGAGGTATTTGTCTGGAGTGTGTAGCTGTATGCGAAAGTCAAATTGGAAAATAAAAGGTTCAGACGATAAAGAGAATAGAAGCTTTCGAAATGTAATGCTACAGGAAAATGCCGAACGTTAAATGAGTAGGTTAAATAAGTAATGGGGAGGTACTGCATTGAACTCGGGAGAAAAACAATGTATTGTACACCTAACTAAAAGAAGGGTTCAAACAATGGAAATTCCAGGACGGAATAACGACAATACTATGAAAAGGATAGAGTGCTACTCATCATATAGTGGAGACTCGGCCGTCAGAGACCGTGGCCATGTGTGTGTGAGTTGTGTTTACGCGAATGTAGGTGTGTGCCATCTCCTTCGGAGAAAGGCGTTTCGGACGGAAGCTTTCATGTTTAGCTGTCCTTTAGTTGTGTCTGCCTGCGACTCAACATCTCCACTATATAGTGCGTACCAGTCTATCATTTCGTAATATAGTCATTAAAAGAAGGGATCGGTTGATACGGCACATCCTGAGGTGTCAAGAAATCGTCAGTTTGCTAATTGTGCGAAGTGTGTGTATGGAGAGGGGGCGGCGAATAGTGGGGGAGGGAGAGGGGAAGGCTTAAAAATTGTAGAGGGTAACCAAAGGTCGAAAATGGGAAGTAGGTTCGAATGGGTGCATAACACAATTACAGGAGCACTTTTTTGAGACTTGTTAATTGTCTCGCATTGCGATACAGAAGTTTGAAATTTGGCTGAAAGGTCCGTACAACCTCTGTAAAAGCGTGTCGGCGTGCGACATCACCCTCAGGCTTGGCTACGCTTCAAACAGCAACGTGTCGACACGCGAAGAAAGGACCAGACCCGAGAAGTTCGGGTGAGGTGTAAGGTGTGTTAGCGATCCCAACACGGGCTCCAAATTTCACCACAGTTCTGCCCAACGCCACGGTGGCACGATGGAAAGATCGTCACACTCCCTCTTATTCACATTTCACCCCTCCTTTCACGCCTGTGTGATGGAGATCAGCACGCATTTTCTCATGGATGACCGAGGACAACATTTCAGAGACACTGCCGTTCAGAATCAACACGGAGGCCTTAGGGGGTGGCATAGAAGACGCAATGAAACCACATTTTCTTCCTGGGGCCTTGATTCCCATACGTTTCGCAGTCGAAAACGACAGCTCGCAGTGCGATGAGCAGCAGGGAGAAGTTCTCACCAATCACCGACACTGCTGACGCCTCCCGGACACTTCAACCCTTCTCTAAGGACATCGTAGGCCAGAAACCCCACTGCACGTGATCGCAGTCCTTGGGCGAGCTGTGCGGCCACAATTTTTGCTCTGGTGTACAGGATGGAACCATCAGGGAGTGTTTAAAACCATTCGACGAAATTTGAATGTGATCTGAAGCGGGAATGGGTTTTTATGCTTTTTCAGCCTTCCTGTTTTGGCGTCCTTCTGTGGCGAGATCACAGAGGGGTGCAACATTGACACATGTGTGAATGAAACGGCAAAGGGTTTTTCTAAGGCCCTACTTGGGCAAAACCCTCGATATCACCCGCTCACCTTTGCTGAGCACTTTAAAAATGTACCTGAACAGAGACAACCAAGTCGCAAGCGGTTGCAGAGAGGCAACTCCTTCGACACCCCTCTGATTCTGGTTGTTGCCTGGCACTGTCGTCACGGTTTTTGTCTGTCCGGGATATTTTTAAGGTTCGCAACAAGGGAAGGTGAGTGTCACCGGGGTTGCTGCCGAAAGGAGGGCAGCGGGGGTGAGGGTGGTTTCAGAGGATCTCTTTGCCGCTTTATTCAGCCATTTATCAATGCTACCACGACAAAGGAGAGTGGAATAAGCATTAGCACTCTTCGATGCATCGGATCGTGTTCAGATTTCGTTCAGTAGCCTCGAACAGTCCCTAGCGATTTCATCTTGTACACCAGACCAAAAATTACGTTCCCTCTGTACTCCAAAGGGGTTCGATCACATTGAGAGGAGTTGGTGGCCCACGATTTCCTTAGAGAAGAGCTGCAGCGCCTGCGATGTGCTATCAATTTCAAAGGCTGTCAAGAACGTCATCCTGTTGCTCATAACACGGCGAACTATCGACTGCGAAGGAATCAGCGCCCCTAGGGGAGGGGTGGTTCCAGGGTAGGCTAGAGGAGAGCGCTGCAACAACCAGTATTCAGAGTGAAGGCCGTAACAACAACATGAGCAACACAGGATAATAGGAGCATTAAATGCTTAAATTAGTAGGTGATTAGGAGCTACACAAGGCGTGTTATTTAGTACACAGTGTTACCATCTCTGAAAGCAACAGTGGCTGTAAACCAGCTGGGCACGGAACCTAACTGAGCCCGAAGAACTGTCTGCTGAGGGATGGCGGGCCAAGTCTCTGGTTAACCTGTGAGCAGATGTTTCTTATAGGTTGTCAGACTGGAGACTGTGGTGCACAGAAGAAATAGAGGAACACCCCCTATACCGTGGTAGATATGAACAGCACTGCCCGTATACGGTCTCTTGTTAGTGTAGGAAAAAATATGATACAGAGACCTGCAAGCCCGGGCACAGCCACCAGTGTCGATACATCAGAAATGTAATGGCTGTTGTGCACATTACCATTTATGCGAACCTTTGGCGCCTTCGCACGTGGACATGCCCATCTTAATGCTGTAGACAGAACACCTCTCTGCTCCGTGTCGTCGCTGGGCGCTCACCTGTGCAGCCGCCTCAAGGGAAGCAGCAGGGCCGCCCGTCTCGTCCACAGGCCCCGGTGCTCCAGACGTAGTCCTCGTGGACGCTGTTCCGGCTGCAGACCAGTCACTTTCTGGCTCACGGTGTGCGACAAGGCTGTACGATTCTGCACGGTCGAGTGGACAATAAGTACGTCCTCTCGAGCGATAGTCGCGTGCGCCGTTCAACTCGTGCACGGCCCTCCTGGCCGCATCGATTCCACATTCGCGCGACAGTCGCAGGACGCCGACCGACGCGAGTGGCAGTATCGCAGGACGGTGAGCCACGGCATCGACACGCCGCCCCCCTGCCGCATTAAAATTCCGACACTAGCTGTCTCGCGTTTCTCCTCCCTACGCGAGTCACGATGACATTTCCACAGAAACAGCTGGCATTGAAATGTGATTTCTGAATGCACAACCCGCTGCATGCTCTTTCCTGATACACAGAATGTAGGCGGCATTACTCGTGTGCAACTGATGGAGTAGCGCTCGAATACTAACTATTTGCATATCCAAGCACGTTGGACCATTGACCCCACTCTGACGTTTGTTACATGCCGCCTCAATCGTTTTGCGATTTTAATAATCAATAACGTATTAATGTTGTTGTGCTTCTCCCATGGAGAGCAATTACAGCAAGATTTGTTTAATGTATCGGTACAAATAAATATTTTTACGTACTGAAACTTTGAAATATATTTCGCAAATACAGGGTGTTACAAAAAGGTACGGCCAAACTTTCAGGGAACATTCCTCACACACAAAGACAGAAAATATGTTATGTGGACATGTGTTCGGAAACGCTTACTTTCCATGTTAGAGCTCATTTTATTACTTCTCTTCAATTCACATTAATCATGGAACGGAAACACACAGCAACAGAACGTACCAGCGTGACTTCACTTTGTTACAAGAAATGTTCAAAATGTCCTCCGTTAGCGAGGATACATGCATCCACCCTCCGTCGCATGGAATCCCTGATGCATTGATGCAGTCCTGGAGAATGGCGTATTGTATCACAGCTGTCCACAATACGAGCACGAAGAGTCTCTACATTTGGTACCGGGGTTGCGTAGACAAGAGCTTCAAATGCCCCCATAAATGAAAGTCAAGAGGGTTGAGGTCAGGAGAGCGTGGAGGCCATGGAATTGGTCCGCCTCTACCAATCCATCGGCCACCGAATCTGTTGTTGAGAAGCGTACGAACACTTCGACTGAAATGTGCAGGAGCTCCATCGTGCATGAACCACATGTTGTGTCGTACTTGTAAAGGCACATGTTCTAGCAGCACAGGTAGAGTATCCCGTACGAAATCATGGCGGTGAATCGAGGACGTACAGTACATACTGACGAAACTAAAATGAGCTCTAACACGGAAACTAACCGTTTCCGGACACATGTCCACATAACATCTTTTCTTTATTTGTGTGTGAGGAATGTTTCCTGAAAGCTTGGCCGCACCTTTTTGTAACACCCTGTATATGATCTGTCGGCAGATGTTACCAGTTATGTCGCTTCAACAGTGCACTGGAACATATGTTTCAGTCTATCCACGGTGGAGCAATTTCTTCCGAAATATACTACACGTATCCACACGTTTCTTATTCCCAGTCCTCGTTGTCTTGAACTGGGAGCAGACTCTGCGTTGTAAGCTGGAGTCGAGTGGAGTCACAGGGCATATAAATTGATTTGAGATAGCAGTTTCGGAGCTGATGCCGGCCGGTGTGGCCGAGCGGTTCTAGACGCTTCAGTCTGGAACCGCGCGGCCGATACGGTCGCAGGTTCAAATCCTGCCTCGGGCATGTATGTGTGTGATGTCCTTAGGTTAGTTAGGTTTAAGTAGTTCTAAGTTCTAGGGGACTCATGACCTCAGATGCTAAGTCCCATAGTGCTCAGAGCCATTTGAACCATTTTTCGGAGCTGCTAGTCTACTAGAAAAACGTGTGTCCGGATAGCGAAAGGTCAGTGGATCGACTCTTGGTCGGACTACAGAAGTTTCCATCAGCATTCACCTTCAATGAAGCGAAGATCTTCTATGAATAACACTTGGATCGGATTCATCGATAAACTTCGGGTCCCCAGAATTGCCGGACTATGTCAGGGACATGGGAGCCGCTATGAGGCGTCTAATTAACAGACCTGACCAAGCCATTCAGCCACACTATATTATTATTAGTATAGAACAGTGATGGCTCGCACAGAAGTTTGTAAGCTACCATTGTTCACAAGCTCCATCCATAATCCGGGCGGAAAGAAACCTCAGTATACGAGTCTCATACTAAAAACACCCCGTCCCTAACTCTATGCTGTTTGAGTTTGCAGCGCATGCTGGACGGAGCTTATCAACGTTAACACGCCCATTATCCAATACTTACGCAAAGTGTACTTCAGAGGCAGGAAAACTGAAGAACAATCTACTACTTGAAACACTCTCATGTCGGAGCACAAAAAATGCGAAGACTCTTCTCATTAAAAGATTCTGTCCACAGCTCGAGGTCTAGAGGCTAGCCTTGCTGCCTCTGGATTACAGGGTCCTCGGTTCAATTCCCGGCCAGTCGGGGATTTTCTCCTCACGAGGAATGGGTGTTTCTGTTGTCCCCATAATCTCATCATCTACATCTACATCTACATGAATACTCCGTAAATCACATTTAAGTTTCTGGCAGAGAGTTCATCGAACCATCTTCACAATTCTCTATTATTCCAATCTAGTATAGCGCGCGGAAAGAATGAACACCTATATCTTTCCGTACGAGCTCTAATTTCCCTTATTTTATCATGGTGATCATTCCTCCCTATGTAGGTCGGTGTCAACAAAATATTTTCGCATTCGGAGGAGAAAGTTGGTGATTGGAATTTCGTGAGAAGATTCCGTTGCAGCGAAAAATGCCTTTCTTTTAATGATTTCCAGCCCAAATCCTGTATCATTTCTGTGACACTCTCTCCCATATTTCACGATAATACAAAATGTTCTGCCCTTCGTTGAACTTCTTCGATGTACTCCGTCAGTCCTACCTGGTAAGGATCCCACACCGCGCAGCAGTATTCTAAAACAGGGCGGACAAGCGTCGTGTAGGCTGTTTCTTTAGTAGGTCTGTTACATTTTCTAAGTGTCCTGCCAATAGAACGCAGTCTTTGGTTAGCCTTCCCCACAACATCTTCTATGTGTTTCTTACAATTCAAGTTGTTCGTAATTGTAATACTACTGATTTATCGTGTAACCGAAGTTTAACGAGTTCTTTTTAGCACTCATGTGGATGACCTCACACTTTTCGTTATTTAGGGTCAACTACCAATTTAGCACCATTCAGATATCTTTTCTAAATCGTTTTGCAGTTTGTTTTGATCTTCTCATGACTTTATTAGTCGATAAACGACAGCGTCATCTGCAAACAACCGAAGACTGCTGCTCAGATTGTCTCCCAAATCGTCTATATAGATAAGGAACAGCAAAGGGCCTAAAACACTACCTTGGAGAACGCCGAAAATCACTTCTGTTTTACTCGATGACTTTCCGTCAATTACTACGAACCTGTCTGACAGGAAATCACGAATCCAGTCACATAACTGAGACGATATTGCGTAAGCAAGCAATTTCACTACGAGCCGCTTGTGTCGTACAGTGTCAAAAGCCTTCCGGAAATCCAGAAATACGGAATCGATCTGAAATTCCTTGTCAAAGCAGAACACTTCACGTGAATAAAGAGCTAGTTGTGTTTCACAGGAACGATGTTTTCTGAACCCATGTCGATTGTGTGTCAATAGACCGTTTTCTTCGGGGTAATTCATAATGTCCGAACACAATAAATGTTCTAAGATCCTGATGCAAATCGACGTTAACGATATGGGCCTGTAATTTAGTGAATTACTCGTACTACCTTTCTTGAATATTGGTGTGACCTGTGCAACTTTCCAGTCTTTGGGTACGGATCTTTCTTCGAGCGAACGGTTGTATGTGATTGTTCAGCATGGAGCTAATGCATCAGCATACTCCGAAAGGAACCTAATTGGTATACAGTCTGGACCATAAGACTTGCTTTTATTAAGTGATTTAAGTTGCTTCACTATTCCGAGGATATTTACTTCTACGTTACTCGTGTTCGCAGCATCCTTCGGGACGTGGCGAGACTAGGAAATGGAGCAATTGGGAACTTGCAAGACCGCTAATGACCACGATGTTGAGCACCCCGGAAACCATCATCATCATCATTAAAAGATTCTCACAGAAAATCGGGGGAACAGCTGCCTCATTCCTCATTCCGACTTCCTCAGCAAAAATATTGGCATGCGAACACATTCGAGCCGTGACTCAGCATTCTGTATGCTTTTAGCTGTTCCCTCTTTGTAATGAAGCAATCACCTCAGCAGCTCCCTCTCAGTGCCACTGTGTACGTGGCGATTCCGCGACACTGTTACAAACTTTCAGGTACGATGGAGAAGGATAACTGGATCAATTAGAGGTATCGGACGCTGGTCGAAAGTTACAGGTGAGGATCTTTATACCTATGACAGTGGAATACATTTACTGGTCTGTTACTGCTGAAACTGTTGGGTAGTCAACCTTCCAGAGGTGGTAGTACGGACCTCAAGAAGGAAAATGTCTACTGAACATGGGCTCTAAAATGCACACCGTAAGAGCTATTACCACTTGTTCATCTTCGATACTGCACAATACGTCTCTTCTACTGCAAACTATTTGGTTTCCATTTTTTGGAGGAAATAATATGGACCAATGCAAGAAAAAAATGACCAGTGCATATGAGCTGTAAAATGCATACGTTAAGACCTATGGGCATCGGTTCGGAAGAAATGTTTCACGTTATCCAAGACGAACAGCTGCTGATAGCTCTTGAGTTAAGCATTCTAGGGCCCAAGTTTACTCGACATTAGTTTGGTCACACCACCACCCCTGAACGTTACCTCCCCTACAATCTTAGCAACAGTAGTACTGATATGTGTACTCCACTGTCGAAAGTATCAGAACGATTTTCTCTTATAACTTCGACTCGGTCATTTCTAGACGAGAATCACTTACCTCACTTTGATACATTTTCCCCATCATCCATGAAACATCTTCACGAAATCACCATGTATGTATGTCTCCATCCCACTGTCTTCTTTCTCTCCCTTTCATACTTTCATCTGTCTGTGCCTCTCACTGACACCGTGTTCATCCCTTTCTCTCGCTCTTCCTTAACCACTGTCTCCTTCTCTGTCTCTTTCACTGCCTCTCTCTTCAACTGCACTGTCTTTGTTCCATTCTTATTCTCTCCTATTACCACTGTCTCTTACTTTCTCTCTTACTGTCTGCTGCCCTTTTCTGCAATCACCATAGACTCTTCTCCACACATGTCCTTGGAAAAAGTTTGCTTGGTGTTGTGACCCCTAGACCTGGAAACTTTAAAACGTAGGTATAGGGGATGAAGGAAAGTCGGCACATTTCTATGTGTCAAAGGCAGCCCGTCTGGGGGGGACAGCGGCCAGACAACCCCCCCTCCTCCCCTCCCACTCCCAATTCTATGCATCATCTCAGTAGTCCATCTGTATTTTTCATTTCTACTGTCTCCTCTCTCTTTTGATCTCATAGCTACGATCTCCATATTTCTCTTCTCCCCTTTTACTGCTACTGTCTATCCCTGAACATCACTATCTTTTCTCTCTTTGGCCCCCACTGCTACCGTCTTCACTCATTTCTCATTGTCTCCCAATGCCACATTCTCTCTCCCACATCACTGTCTCCTCTCTCTTTCTCTCCCACTGGTACTGTTCCATCTCTCTTCCACTGTCGCTATTTCTATGCTCCCCTTCTTCAGCACAAAAAATCACAAATATGTCCGCATCACAAAATTTTTGGTGACTAAGGCAAAAGAGGTTGACGCAGCTGGTTCCCCATTTTTGTTCTAATGATTCAAATGGCTCTAAGCACTATGGGACTAGGTCATCAGTCACCTAGACTTAGAACTACTTAAACCTAACTAACCTAAGGACATCACACACACCCATGCCCGAGGCAGGATTCGAACCTGCGACTGTAGCAGCAGCGCGGTTCCCGACTGAAGCGCCTAGAACCACTCGTTCACAACGGCCGGCCCCATTTTTGTCTCTGAGTTCTTCAAAGAGGAGTATATTCGTCTTTTTGCGCTCCAGCAGGAGCATTCTTCAACTGGTTCCCTTCTCTTCCCTGTTACAGCAAGGAGTGCTGCTTATATTAACTTCTGTACGTCAGTAAAGTTTTGACTATTCATTTATATGACCCATTTGAATACTTCGATACATATAAACTACAAATAATATGTATAACATGTGATTAACACAAAACCTTTCGCCTTATATTTTTCCTGGATATTTTGCTGTTATCTATCGCACTTTATCGAAAGTGTCCGGATCATGATTTCTATCCTAAAAGAATAATAATGTTATTAGAAATATTATATTGAATTTGCGGTCTTTTCAGTTTTACATAATGATTGGCGGTCATTTTAAGTTCTTTTCAGGCATTTTAAGGATCATTTTAGCAGAACCACTGCAATACTACTTTAGGCATATTTGTACAGGCGTGAAGCGCCTCTTATATAGAGACAGCGCGTGATAAATTTCTATTGCTGAAGAAATCCTGACAAAAAAGATAGTTTG
This sequence comes from Schistocerca serialis cubense, assembly GCF_023864345.2. Classification (NCBI taxonomy): domain Eukaryota; kingdom Metazoa; phylum Arthropoda; class Insecta; order Orthoptera; family Acrididae; genus Schistocerca; species Schistocerca serialis. The sequence continues at coordinate 37,601,750 of NC_064645.1, read as the reverse complement.
GTGGCCTCAGAACCCTTGCGATGACCCTAGAGCCCTGGTTATGTGTTCACTACGTCAGTTAAAACTGCACTTACGCCTCAGGTCGGATATTAAGTGCGTACTGTACGTGTATGAGTACGGTAAATTTGAACGTCTGCCTCTCGGTAACGCATAATAATATCGAAAAAAGTTTAGAAGTTTCCCGAAATCCCCATCTCAAGAACATATGTCGAAAATTTTTGTGGTATATCTCGAAGAGAAATTATAGAAGTGACCATCCCCAGAATCGGACTTCTCGTATCCCAAAAATGGAGAGTTTTCGGGGTTTTCTCATGAACTGCCCGTGAAGAATTGGTGCTTTTAAGAGCCGCCTAAGGTCCATCCCAATTTACTTGTGCTAGAGGAAGCGTGTAATGTGCAGATTTTGACCTTGTAGCATAGGACAGCTACAGTATGACCGTTCTTCCGATAGGTATACAAATGGTCCCAAGGCCATGGGCTGTCCAAAACACTTCACCTCTCATCTCTGTTATCTGTAGAACCCGAGATATGCCCCCCTCCCCCCGCTATAAAAAATCACGCGTGGACGGTACTCTAAGTTTACGCATCAGGGTTTCCTGTTCTTCCACTAATCACAATGAAGCTGCCAAAAATCGCCGTCACACTTTCGTTGGTCTCACCACCACCACCACCACCACCATCATCATCATCATCACCATCACCATCGTTCACCTGATACTCACTGCTGAAGAATGTCTGCCGCAGACGATCCTACACATTGCGGTCTTCGACTGCAGCGTTGTTGACGTCACGGCGTGCCTACGATTACGTCACAGTCTTGGAATTCAGCGGAGGACCTCCTCAGGCAAGGCTGGCTGCGTTTACTGCTACCTGGCAACTGCAGTGATACGACCGTTCTGTGAGCCAAGTTAGCTTGATGTCTGTCGCTACGTGCGTGTATCAAAGTAGCTACTCGCTACTGGTACTTCACTGTTATCCGAAGAATTTAGCAATTTCTGTTACCGATCGTGCGATTAAACTGTGAGCTCAAAATACCTTCCCACATTAACGATGTCGAAAATTATCGATTAGAGCTCTGGTTGATAATAGCGCAGTACTCTTGCTGCCATAGCAACCAATGACTCTTCAGTACTGCTTTCTCACACTTTGACGTTACTCTCCACCTTCAGTATGTGCTGAACTAACATCGCTATAGTGTTATTAAAATCACTATGAATCAACGTTACTCTTGTTGGCTCTTGTGCGTTTTCACTTGAGGACTGTAGGCCAATAGCTTTTATAAAGGCTCCTTTGAAAAAAAAAAAATAATTTGTTTACTACTACTGCTAGGCTAATTACTGTTTAGCTCTACAGGACCTTTATACTGAAATGTTTCCCCACACCACGTTGCATTGTCTTTCTATGTGTGTGAGTAACTGTATGTTCACTGTTGTGGGTAAATACACACAGCGCACACAGGACGATGTGTGAAACTGATAGTGATTACACGCTTCCGCTGTTGTAGAAATCTGCTCCAGATGCTGCAGATACCGTGTTGAGCTGAAAGTGGTAACCAAAGTACGGAGAAATATTCTTCGGGGCTCTGTTGCTTAGCAATCAGATTGCTTTCAGTTCTGATAAATGACCAGGTACAATTGTGGATTTGAATGGTCCATGAAGTGACTTCTTTTCCGAAGAAAGCGTCGAACTGTTTCACTAGAACTGAACGCTTCCGTCGGAACTGTTCTCAAGCTGGTATTTATTATTAAATCACAGTAGAAGTATACGCTGGTTGTAAAATAACACGTACCTTCTTGAAATGAACAATATTTTATTGTTCTATTAACTGATTTCCTTCCATATACACATATATTTTACAATGTGAATCAAAAACTCGCAATGGCGTCGATTTTTACATCACAGGAATGGCTCTCTTCTTGTAAAATTACTCTTAACAAGAACAAAAGCTCTATATCCTAAGAATAATTATGTGAGCGCTGACCGCCACAGAGTAATAAGCAATATCTTTGTCTCTCTCTCTCTCTCTCTCTCTCTCGCACTGTCACAGCAAGTTACGTGCATGATACATCATACTTTCCAGCACTCGGACAAATATCCGTTAATCGGCTGTGATTGATTTTCGTCGTAATATCAAGTAATCACAGTTATTATTTAGTTTGCAATGTTACTTATAATCCGTCTTGATTGCAAAATTTGCAAAATTTAGTTTGCACTTAACGAAGATTTCCGTTGTTTAATTTCTGTCAGTTTGAATTATTTTCTACTCTTGTAATTGCCCAGGAGAGTGCAGTGGAACAGCGCACAGTGTCTGACGCAGACACAGACGCCAGCTCCGGCAGCCGCCTATTGCGGCGACACTGGAGAACATGACTTGGCACACCCTTGCGGCGTTTATAGCTGCAACATCCATTACTTTAGCCCGTAAGACAAACGGTCATCTCATTCTCTGTCATTTGCAAAAGTAAGTATGTACCTTTTAGTGAAGAGAATCCAAACCTGCTTTTGTTTTGTTTTGAAATAAAATCATTTCTGGATTCAACTGTGGCGTCGTGATGCACGGAACTTAGTGGAAACACACTCTTATTCTACTTGGGTACTTTATTTACAATAGTCAAATCATCTCTGAATCTGAATTTCGAAGACAGAACCCCTCGTGTCTTACCTGGTTTCATTTAGGATGGAATTTGTGTTTTGCTATGGCAGAGACTACCAACTGCCGCAGTTTTATCCTTCAACAAATCTTAAAACATTGAAACAATTGTGAAGTAGTCACGCGCCAGAATATTTCTTTTCTATATTTTCCTGGATTGCTTGGAATAAATTGTAGAAATCTGCAACGACCTTTGAAAAACACTAGCTGCTCATATTCTGGATGAAGTCTTTGTCTGCAGTTGTTTACGAGCAGTTCCCACACATTGCAGAAAGCCGCCATATTATCATCTTAGCTCCTACCTTGTCGGCTGAATCTATCCTCTAACCTTATGGTTCTCCTTATTTCTTCAAACCTGTTTATAGAAAAAGTCGTGAAATAACTCTCTCATATGAACATCCCAGCTTCTGTAACTGTCAGGTAATGGAATTCGAAAAAAGGCATTGATTTTCTCGTCTGTGACATTACGCCATTTTTGGCTTTCATAACTGCTGAGCGTGGTCCATCCAGTCGTGTACAATGAGCTATTTCATCCACAACATGATTTGTGATGAAGTAACTCCAAGCATCATTTCGCATTTGTGTATTTGTTCCCCTAACAGGAACTGGAGAAATTTTCATTACATTATGAGTAAGCGTTCTGCTAGAAGGAGGTGGTGTTTTGCTCCACTGAGTTGCGTCGCCGCCGATGAAAACTTTTTCAGGCTGGGCTGGACCTGCTACATTATTTATATTTTCAGGCTAGGTTGTACTTGATACATTAGTTGTATTTGCATGCTGGGGTGTACCTGCTACGTTATTTTAATTTCTTGGTTGCGCTGTATTAGCTGGCCTGACTATCCTTGGTAAGTCTGAATCATTACATCCCAAGATTCATCAGTACTTTCTTCAGAATCTGAGCTGTCCGACATAGATCTAAACGTGGGGTCAATTTCACATTCGGAAGCGGTACTAGATTCACATTCCTCCAAACATTTAGAGATAACCGTTGAAGCGTTTGGATCATCTGCGTTTATAATATAAGTAGGTTGTCTTTTTCCAGAAGTACTAGATGATTCTATACAGCAAGAAACATTCCTTGGTTAGAAAGAATGTCTTAGTAGTTACTTTGTCACAGAAAGAGAGAAGAAAGAAAAACAGAGAGGATAACAAACGTAATTACGTAGGTTAGATATGAGAGGAACACCTGTAACTTCCGAAGTCAACTTCAACAATGATGAGGAAGTCCATTGTTGTTGCTAGAGTCTAGCACGTGCAACAATTGCCAGGATAAAATATCACAAGCATCAAGATTCGTAGACGGACAGAAAATCTCTTGCTAAAGCATTAGATTACAAACGGGCCTGAAAAGCTCCCTACATGCATTATGTGGATAGCATTGTAGAACCTTCCCTACACTAAAAACAATATTATCACCTTTCTGTCCGCCTCCGTAGCGTAGCGGTAGCGTTACCGCCTACCATGCAGGGGGCCCGGATTCGATTCCCGGCAGGGGATGAGTATTGTGTGTCCTTCACCATCAGTTTCATCATCATTGGCTCGCAAGTCGCCGAAGTGGCGTCAACTGAAGAGGACTTGCAATACGGCGGCCCAACTCCCCCGAACAGGGGCCTGCCGGCCAACAATGCCTTACGATCATTTCATTTTTCATCATTTCATTATTAAGTTTCTTAATCCTAGACTTATTTTTATGGATTACATAAAACAGGGTCCAATTATATATGATTTTAATATGATTAAAGGGATGATTAATTCACTCTCATGCCTGAGGGTTAACGTGGTTAATAAGGATCCAAGTGCCGCTTGTTCTCACCTGTTGACCTCAGCGTATTTACTGCTGGTAGCACAAAATGCCTTCCAGTCGTGAAGTCAGCATTCTAAAAAGGGAGAAAGAGGAACTCTGAAGGTATTTCCAGGCAAAAGAAGATAGTAAGGAACAGTGGAAAATCCTACAAGAACTACAGACCAAACACTGTGGCAGCAAAACAGCCTACAAAAGTTCATGTAAATGTAAGTTATGTTCATACTCCTAGCATAACCTACATCCGTATTCTCAGTCTTGCAATCAGATAATGATACATCTACTGCTACTACTACTGCTACTACTAGTAGTAGTAGTAGTAGTAGTAGTAGAATGCAAGTGTAAAAGAGAATGTCATACTTCGTCAGCTGAACATAAACAACGGCTGTTCTTGGATTTCTACAGATGCACGTTGGAGCAACAGGGAACACTTCTTGGTATTATGCAGCTAAGTATTGTACAGAGAAGATGGCATGTAAGACATGACGTTCCAGAAGAACGTCACCCACAAACATTGCTATACTGTTGTACACTGAAGTGCCAAAGAAACGGGTATAGGCATGCGTATTCAAATACAGAGTTTAAAGCACCTCAGTTCTACCAATTCCTGAAACATGAGTGGAATTATCCCATTGTTTATTCCTGCACTGGCTTTCAGGTGTCAGATGATTAACCAGGGGAGTAGCATTCATTGCCTGAACTCTGAAAAATGTGCAAAGCGCACAAGATTTACTTGATGAGATGAAAAGATACAATAGGATGATGGAATATATTGCTATCATGACAGGACTGTACTAAACCACGCAGGAAAGGACTTAGATGTTTAACGCTTCTAGCTTTACTACGTATAGTCCACTCACAAATATACATCTGCTTAACTTCGTCACAAATTCCAGATTAAAAACTTTTGTGGAGTGTTTATGTGGAATACATTGCCAAAAAGATTGTGGAAGTCTAGAGAATGTGATATGATAAATTTAGACGCTGTAGTAGAGGTGCCACGCACTGGGTTGCATGGGTTTAAAAAACTGTTATGGGGTCCACTAGTTTAATTCATTCTGAGATTTATGACCACCAGAAGAATTAAGCCGTTACTTTATCATCCTCCACGTTTGCTATTTCCGATGCTACCAAGACTTTTGGCACATATCGGTGTGTAGATTTCTGCTTCATGTTCCTCCTAATGACTGCACAAAAACAAGCAGCACGTACATCACAGCATTAGTTAAGGGTCATACAGACTTACTTGAAAGAACGTTCATCAGCTCTACACGCAGCTTACTTCCCTCCAGTTTATCTAAGCAAGGGGGGATGGAGTACTTGCATTGATTGGGCTGGAAACGTACAACAGCAGTCACCATGTAACTAAGGGGAACAATAAACTATTTCCTGGAAGTGATAAAGTTACGCAAGGGTGCCCGTACCTACGGACAAGGAGGGTGGCATGGACCCTCCCCCTTCCAGCTCTCAGGGAAAGGAAAAATGTAGTGCAATCAGGTGTTTTGTTTCAAGAATATGACTTCAAAGTCGGTATTGGTATTACACAGGTTTTTAACACGATCGGAAGTGTTTCTGGCTATCTACAAGTCAGTTTCCTCCTCGCTCCCCCCCCCCCCCCTCCCCCCCTCCTCCCCCGCCCTTCAAGCTATCATACGGGCACGGGTACCCTAGCCACGGCTCATATTATATTGATGATTTTAATGCTGTTATAAAACAAACTGTAATAAGTTTGAGTTATGTGCAAACGTTAACAGCTCTAAAACAGAGATAAAAACAATAGAAGCGACAATAGACGTTAGCCAGGAAGGTTCAGTTGGCAACTACAAGTTTTCTCAAGGACTCAAGTTATGGACAAGTATACTGATAAATTTTGCGAGTTGACACAACCAGTGGATATACTGCCAGTTAATACAATTTTAACTGGGTGCAATATCGCAGTAAATACATATTTCAACAACGGATTGGTTCACACAATCTGTGGAGTCTTTCCTAAACCAAGGGTACAAAATCGTTGAGGTGGTTGCCAGTGCAATATACCCTCCAGTAACCGTCCAGACTAGAGACAGGTATGAGCATCAAGTCGACTTTTGTGGTGAAGAGTCACAGTGCACCAACACTAGAAGCAGGCGTGGAGCATAAGGTGTAAAGCCAGTGCACACAGCTCTCAGTACACCACTTTGCAAACAAAGCGCAACATGATACGTTGGAGACTTACATCCACAAGCTTTAACCTTTACAATGGCACCACTCATTATAAAAGCCCCATTTCAGTACGACGAGCAAATGATATGTCAGAAACATTTCTCCCACAAACCTTTTGCTGTGGTGATGTTTAGTATTAGTGATGAGATTAGGAGTCTCATTCAACACCAGAATGCATCAAAAATTTCAAGCAACAGTTTCCTATCCTTGAAGGGAAAGATTATGAAAAAAGGTGGAAGACCTACAGTGATATCACAACTTAAACGTAATGCTTACGCCGTCTTATTTCTCATTCCACGTCGACACGCAAGTCGCCGAAGTGCCGTCAACTCAAAAGACTTGCACCAGGCGACAGCTCTGCCCGACGGGAGGACCCACCCGCACGACACTTCATTTCACCTCCATGTTTCAGTAAATAAGACATGGAGTGAATGGGATCAAAAGTGACCATACTAAAAGCGATGAAATCACCTCAACCCCTAAAACATATTTTTCCGCACCGACTTTGAACTTTGTACAAAATGCAGGATGGTTGATAGAATCGATGTTGTGGGACTAGGGCCTCCCGTCGGGTAGACCGTTCGCCGGGTGCAAGTCTTTCGATTTGATGCCACTTCGGCGACTTGTACGTCGATGGGGATGAAATGAGGATGATTGGGACAACACAACGCCCAGTCCCTGAGCGGAGAAAATGTCCGATCCAACCGGGAATCAAACCCGGGCCATTAGGTATGACATTCCGTCGCGCTGACCACTCAGCTACCAGGGGCGGACATAGAATCGATAAGTATCCACAATCATTTCAGTGCGTGTATTCCATCCAAGATGCTTATGGTGTACTTTGAAGACTTGAAATGCTTTAACAAGAAAGCAAAGCAAGAACTAAGTCTGGTACGAAGTGCGATGGATAATCACTCAGGAGGGTGAGCCCAAAGAGAATAAAAGCTTGCACTCAAGAGGAAGATTTTGCACTTTTAATGGTGTACTACAACGATTAACTTTACATTCATCAGAACATTTTGTATTTCCAGTACTGACTGCAGTCAGACAGATATGGACCAGTAAAGCTGCTGTTCAGTTAAATGTAAACGTAGGCTTCCATGGCCGTTGTCACAGCCAACAAAGTTGTTCTGGGTTTCAGGCCGCATTGTCAACTATCAAATTCCGACTTTTCGGCGACTATTGCAAGACGCCTTCCTCAAGGTGTACTGCTAACTGCTAACTGCAGTACACCCTGAGGAAGGTGTCTTTCAATAGTCGCCGAAAAGTCGGAATTTGATAGTTGACAATGCGGCCTCAAACCCAGAAGAATTTTATTGACTGTGCTGTTCATTTCATTATACTGGCACAGAAAACCAACAAGAAGGGGAATCTGAAAAAGGATTCCAGCGTACTCAACAACTGTAAACTAACCAATGATACGATTTACCTTAACCCATAAGAAACCTCTTGAGTCACAAGTTCAATCATTAGTAAGATTCATTTGAAAGCGTTGTGCTAACACTTATGACAGGAAAAATATTAGCTGTTAATAACTCACCGCGTGCGCCAAGAGGGCGACAGAAAAGTAGTCTCCGGGAGGTGCAGAAATCTACCTACTATGGGCTGCATGTGTTAACGTCACGAAATGGACGTTGTCAGTGTACAACAAATGTTTAAAACAAATCATTAACTTTCTCTATATACACCGAATGAAAAATGACTCGTCACAGTGATCACAAAGACACGTGCCGTTAAGACTGAAGATTAACTCCTTGGGAATTACAAACCGAGCAGGACGCTCAGATAGGTAACCACCCTTAACCCGTAACACACGAGGTGACTTTTCTGAAACGTATACTACGAGGTGCGGTCTCTGAGACCCTTATCTTTAAACTAAGTTTTAAGCTGTAAATCATTTGAAAATTTAATTTATGGTTACAACTACATAAGTGTTGTTTAAATACTCCTTGTTGATTTTATTGCACTAAATAAAGCCAACAGTATTTTATTTTTGTATCCAGCAAAAATCACATACTTTCATGAAGTTTTTTCAATAGTACACAAATTGAGCGGTTAGAGAACAGAATTTTACGTTCTGAAAAATTATGGTATCTCTATAGAAAGCAAATTTTCGCGCAAAACTGATATCCGGGGTTTAAACTCGCTCATAAAAACAACTCGATAGCCAGAAAAAGAAAGGCTGCAGGATTAATATTCAGTACTGAGATCTACATCTTTCTTTACCACCACTCAGAACTCATTTAATTTTAACTAACACTGTGGTGTCACCGCCAGACACCACACTTGCTAGGTGGTAGCTTTTAAATCGGCCGCGGTCCGCTAGTATACGACGGACCCGCGTGTCGCCACTGTCAGTAATTGCAGACCGAGCGCCACCACACGGCAGGTCTAGAGAGACTTACTAGCACTCGTCCCAGTTGTACAGCCGACGTTGCTAGAAAAGGTTCACTGATAATTACGCTTTCATTTGCCGAGACGATAGTTAGCATAGCCTTCAGCTAAGTCAATTGCTACGACCTAGCAAGGCGCCGTTTATCCTTTGCTATGTATCTAATGAAGCATGTACAGTAACAAGACCAATGTTCACCAATTGTGGATTAAAGTTAAGTATTCCAGCAGCTACGTACTTTTCTTTATAGCATTCATTACGTATCCTGTTTCAGACCTCACGCCAGCCTGCGTGAGTTTAAGCGCGTGCCTTTCGGTTACCCGTCACTGTGGATTGGCTGTCTTGCCAGTCCACAACAAACATTAAGTGTTTTGTTGGATAAACATAAAGGTCCTCATCACCATTGTCCTGAAGTTCTTCGTCTGAATGGTCCTCTTGCTCGCCAGCAGAATTGTGATCACTGGCTATTGAAAAGTCGTTGTCTTCTTCGTCTACTTCTTGTTCTATATCATTGACATCATTCTCCATCCACTGACTAAAAATTTCATCGAACTTGAAGTGACGAAAGCAGGTGCGTAGTTCACGAGGTGCAGTCCAGGAGACCCCATCACATGTCAACAACAATCAAACTAAGCGATAGCGCAACTGACAATATCAATTTGTAGGGCTGGTGATTAAAAGAGGGTAGGTGGTGTATAAAAACGTTCCGACATAATTGACCCACGAGAGCGACTTGGAAAATTCTGGCGCGATCCGACCACACCACGTGAGTTAAGGGTTAAAGAATGCATGAAGCATCTTACTGGTGGAAAGATGTGATGAGAACTGACGGAATGTGATCGTATGCAACCGAAACAGAAACAGTCTGGCGTTGAGCTTATCATGAAACTGGCTATCCTTTAAAGCACAGCTGCATATAATGCGGTAATATGTTTTGTAGGCATGAAAAAGAAAAAAAAAACACATCCAGAGGCTGAATTTGTCCACTGGTTCCAGGTGGGATGAACTGCAACGTCATACACTTTTCAAGAGGAATAGTTTTCTCTAAAGGGGTATGATTTTTATGCACAGACCTGGAATGAAGCAAAAGCAAGTTTATTTTGATCTGGTATTGGCCAAAAGCAGTTCTCATACCGTAGTTGTAGTTCTCTTAGGCCCACTTTCCGACTCTTGCTTGCTGTGATGTAAAATATTCCCTAGGGCCCTTGCAAGATCACAGCTTCTCACAGAACAATAAATAACTTTCCAACCAATTTACCACCCAGATTAACGGCCGGCGTAATTGTATACGAATGCGGTAAAGCAATGATATTAATTGATCTTGATCCAACTCTCTTGGTACCTCTAATTTCTGGGGTTCCTTTTATATGCATTTCCTCTCGGATACGAATGTGTTAAAGCAGTGATGTTAGTTGATCTTGATACAACGCTCTTAGTACCTGTAATTTGCGGGGTTTCTTTCATACGCATTTCCTCTTCAAATTCCGATTGGTGAGTTGAACACAAATTCCTTGCTGGACGATGGGTTGAGTTTGTTTATCTCATCTACAAATTTTGTTTGAAATTTCGTTACCTTGCGTCTTCCAATTCTGTACCACTGTTTGAAATTATCCAACCCGCCACTGCTTGCCTTGAAATCACTGTAATCTGTGTCACGCGCATTTCGATGTTCATAACGTAGAAGGTTACTATCAAATAGATCCTGTAAATTGTATTGAGCATCTTTGAAATGCGGCTTTGCAGCTTTCGTAATACATGCACCTCGTTCTCCCTTGAATATCCGTAGTTCTTCTTATGCACTACACGGTCATATTGCCGCATACTTATTAAAAATCTGTTCATAATTGTTCTTTTTACTACGCTGCGGATATTCCATGTATGTAACTATGTTTAGCGACCGCTTCTTGGACAACGATTGTCCTTTACTACATCTCACGGGAGGCGGGGTTTTGTGGCTCCCCGTCCGACAAGGGCGATGAACCACGTTAGTGCCTCACCTGCTCCAGTATCAGTTTCACTTGTTAAGCACATGTGGCCATCATTGTACTCCTTATGTACATCGTCCGCACAATCGGGCGTGTACTTTCCACTGACTCATCTTGCAGAAACGCTATGTCTGTTAGACATTCAAGAGGAGATTGTAAGAAATTAGTATACCTCGATGTGTCAGAGATCAAATTGTAATTTACCTTTGGGATTACCTTCGTATATATGACGCACATACAGTCCACTTCTTATTATCTGTTGTCAGATGATTAGCCAGGGGAGTAGCATTCATTGCCTGAACTCTGAAAAATGTGCAAAGCGCACAAGGATGAAAAGATACAACAGGATGATGGAATATATTGCTATCATGACAGGACTGTACTAAACCACGCAGGAAAGGAGTTAGATGTTTAACGCTTCTAGCTTTACTACGTATAGTCCACTTACAAATATACATCTGCTTAACTTCGTCACAAATTCTAGATTCCAAAATTTTGTTTAGTGTTTATGAGGACTACATTGCCAAAAAGATTGTGGAAGTCTAGAGAATGTGATATGGTAAATTTAGACGCTGCAGTAGGGGGTGCCACGCACTGGGTTGCATGGGTTTAAAAAAACTGGTATAGGGTCCACTAGTTTAATTCATTCTGAGATTTCTGACCACCAGAAGAATTAAGCCGTTACTTTATCATCCTCCTCAGGGCTGAAAATCGCGTCATGAACTGCACATCGTCTACACGAGGAGACGTGACCAGCCCTCGGTATTTCTATAAAACAACAGACGACAGTGTGTGAGTATCATGTGGAAATATATGGAGACATCTAGACAAACATACTACTTACGTGAATCTACAGCAAATAGTGTGACTCTCACATGCATTCCAACGCGAGCGAAGTCATTCATACTTACATACCGTAAGTATGACTTGCAAATACCCACACACATATTTAGAGAGAGAAGAAGAGACTTGCGCATTTCGCGATCCGTTAATGGGCTGACTGCGCTTATTTGGGGCAGCCATCGCACTGGATTCAGTGATTCAGTGATAATTACGATTATTCTTTGGCATATCTCAAACTTAGTTCAACAATCCCACGTAAAAGAAAGCAATCTGTCAGATAGCCATGGCAAAACAAAAATATTCACAGATGTGTGAGGATGCGTACTCGCGATGGTAATCTTTGTTAGTTAATGGTGCTGGTTTGGTAATTTCCAAACCTACCTTGCTCAGTAGAGCCTACGAACTCCATTAAAAGCTCTAACACGTAGCCATCCATCAATGAAGACAGTATACTGCAATCTGTAGCAACGGGAAAATATCATCAGATCATGGCTATACACGAACACATGGACAGCGAAAAACACACACACATAAAATTTTTCAGATACATAACTGCAGCTTCGTCAACATTCAAGTGACGGCGCTTGCTCCCGTCATTGCTGTGACCAGACCGATGAAGGGTTTGCGTCGTAACTACTTGCGGAGGTTGATGCTACTGACAGATGGAGCCATGCAGAATTCAGAATGTCGAGCATGCCGTATTTACAGCCTCAGGCGTGAGGTGGAGGCTGGAAGCAGGATGCTCGAGCTGCAGCTAATGGAATGACTTCCCACGAGTATTTTTTAACCAGTCCTCTCTCTGGATTGCCTGTGCAGAGGGAGTAGGATACCCATGCAACCAGTCAATGTAATTACTTCCCGCCATATTTTCAACCATTAGGAAACGAGGGATGATGTTAACATGAGAGAACCTTTATTTATACACGTACAGCAAACTTGTACATGAGGGAGGCGCCTTGTTCTATCGAATGTAGTCAGTGTTTGGAGGACTTGACAATGATCAGGAAGTTTATAAAATGTACAGTGATGTCGTGTACTACGGAATACATTCACTGCTTGGTGCACAGGACGTCACTGTGAGGGACCACTATTTATTCAGCTGCATTGTTGTACTGAAATGTGCTGCTGCAGGAAATCTTTAACTTCTATGTGAGAGTCCATTTGTGCAGTACATAAATACACTTTACGATGAGAGACCTATTGTGCAGATACACTGAAGCGCCAAAAAAACTCGTATCGGCAAGCGTATTCAAATACAGAGATACATAAACAGGCAGAATACGGCTCTGCCGTCGGCAACGCCTATATAAGACAAGTGTCTGCCGCAGTTGTCAGATCGGTTACTGCTGTTACAATGGCAAGTTATTAAAACTTAGGTGAACGTGGTGTTATAGGCAGCGCACGAGCGATGGAACACACCATCTTCGTGATAGCGATGAAGTGGGAATTTTCCCGTACGACCATTTCACGAGTGTACCGTGAATGTCAGGAATCTGGTAAAACATCAAATCTTCGACATCGCTGCGGCCGGAAAGAGAACGGGACCAACGTTCCTGAAGGGAATCGTTCAACGTGACAGAAGTGGAACCCTTCCGCAAATTGCTACAGATTTCAGTGCCGGACCGTTAACAAGTGTCAGCGTCCGAACTATTCAACAAAACATCATCGATATGGGCTTTCGGTGCCGAAGGACCCCACTCGTGTACCCTTGATGACTGCACGACACAAAGCCTTACGCCTCGCCTGTGCCCGTCAACACCGACATTGGACTTGAAACATGTTGCCTGGTCAGACAAGTTTCGTTTCAAATTGTATCGAGCGGATGGACGTGTACGGGTATGGAGAGAACCTCATGAATCCATGGACCCTGTATGTTAGCAGGCCACTGGTGAAGCTGCTAAGGCTCTGGGACCTCTGATACATCTAGATATGTCTCTGACAGATGGTACATACGTAAGCATCCTCTCTGATCACCTGCATCCATTCATGTCCATTGTGCATTCCGTCGGGCTTGGGCGATTCCAGCAAGACAGGACGACACCCCACACAATCATAATTGCTACAGAGTGGCTCCAGGAACACTCTTCTGAGGCGCTTCAGTCTGGAACAGCACGACCGCTACGGTCGCAGGTTCGAATCCTGCCTCGGGCATGGATGTGTGTGATGTGCTTAGGTTAGTTAGGTTTAAGTAGTTCTAAGTTCTAGGAGACTGATGACCTCAGAAGTTAAATCCCGTAGTGCTGAGAGCCATTTGAACGAACTCTTCTGAGTTTAAACACCTCCCCCTGGCCACCAAACTCCCCAGACATGAACATTATTGAGCAGATCTGGGTTGCCTTGCAACGTTCTGTTCAGAGGAGATCTCTAGCCCCTCGTACCCTTGGTGTAAGTTCCGTCCATCACTACTTCAGTCATTAGTCGAGTCCATACTACGTTGCGTTGCAGTACTTCTGCGTGCTAGCGGGGGCCCTACACTGTAAGAGGCAGGTGTGCCAGTTTCTTTGGCTCTTGAGTGTAGAATGCATGCATTATATAGTGAAAAGAATGGACTGGTGGATGTTATAAAGTTTCCTTGGTGTTTTATAGTGAATAAATACGCTGACGGCTGTTGTAAACTTTGATAGGAGACATCCACTGTGCATAATAATGCCAGCACTATATCGTATATATTTATACCGATTGACCAGAATTGTGATGTGACATCTGCTCTGTCTAGGCAAAGAACTTGAACATGTAGAAAGGTCACTGTAGTGGAGCGGAGCAGTGTGCACTTCTTGTTGGCTATCTGGCTACTTCACAAGAGGTAGTACTTACAGATGCTGTAGAATGAGGCACTTGTACGTGTTTATAAGGCGGTAGCTGATGCGTGCCTTATAAACATCTGCGTATCGTGACACGCACGGGCTTCCGATGTCTCGTGGCGTCCCAGTGCCGTAGGTGAAGCGACAGCAGGGGTACGTATTCTGCACTCCATCGCTACACACAAGTCAGTAAGTGAAATGTGATGTATTTTAACACGCTGATAATACGATAACTAGTGCTTCACATGTTTCTAACGATCGTAATACTTCAGTATGTAATGCAAGAACGACCTCCTCAAATTTTTTAAAAAGTTATAATTAGATATTAGCGCTGTGCTGGTGTGTTTTCTGGAAGATGCAGGACCACTGTAATGACAAAGCATCTGATGTAAATTATAGGAGGGCGCGCTGAAAAGTAATTTTTACGTGAAAACTCTTAAAGCTTTTTAAATAAAGCATACGTTATTAACATTCTACATCTTTATTCTTCGTGTCTACATATTTGGAGTCCTCTGCGACTACAGGGCTCCGAATTTTAGTGCGTAACATGGCGGTGCGTAACATATCTATGTCGGTGGGTAAGACACAGATGCTGTAATCAAGATTCGAAGAGTCCTTCCGCAGATGGAGCACTCCTTTCGTCAACCTGACAATGCCAGACTACCCACGAGCGCTGCGACATTTCCAACAATCCGATGCCCCGTGTTCACTATCATTGACCATCCTCCATACACTCTCGACTTGGCCTCATCCGATTTCCATCTGTCTCCAAAACTTACAGAACACCTTCAAGGACTTCGTCTCGATAGTAATGAAGCGGTGCAAGCAGAGGTGCGGTTGTGGCTCAGTCAACAATGTCTCCAACATTCTGTACTGGCGGTATCGAGAAACTGGTGTCTCTCGTTTGCAAAAGCGTGCTCGCCGCCAGGGTGACTATGTTCAGAAACACGTATGTAGACACGAGGAATAAAGATGTAGAACCTTCACTACGACTTGTTTTATTTAAAAAGCTTCAAAAGTTTTCGCATAAAAAATTCGGAGGCGTTACTTTTCAGCACATCGTCGTAAAACTCTGAGGATACTGGTACAGCGATATGCACATATACAGATGGTCGCGTGCAAAAAGGTATAAAAGGGCAGTGCACTTCGCGCCATTTTTTCAACCAAAAGTAAACGAAGGATGATGCTGACATGAGAGAATTTTTATTAATTATACAGGTACAGCAAACTTGTATACGAGGGGAGAGCTGCCATCTGTACTCGGGTGATTCGTGTGAAAAGGTGTCCGACGTGATTACGGCCGCACGAGCGGGAATTAACAGACACTGAATGCGAAAAGGTAGATGGAGCTAGGCGCATCGGACATTTAATATCAGAAATCGTTACGGAATTCAGTATTACACAGTGTCAAGAGTGTGCCGAGAATGCCTCATCACAGGCATCACCACTCACCACGGACAACACAGCGGCCGACGACCTTCACTTAGCGACCGAGAGCAGCGGCGTTTGCTCAGAGCTGCCAGTCCTGACAGAAAGCAACACCGCTGACAGACAAGCGACACTGCGTGAAATAACCGCAGAAACCAATGCGGCACGTACGACGAAAGAATCCGCTAGGACGATGTGGCGAAATTCAGCGTTGTCCACAAACGACCAGCAGACGAGCGACGCGAGTGCCGGTGCTAGCAGCACTTGGCGCGCATCGCCTGTTCTGGGCTCTAGACCGTATCAGTTGGACCCTAGGCGACTGGGAAAGCGTGGTCTCATCAGATGTGTCCCGATTTCACTTTGTAAGAGCTGTGTGGCGCAGACCCCACGAAGCCATTAACCCAAATTGTCACCAAGGCACATTGCAAGCTGTTGGTGACTCCATAACGGTCTGGGCTGTGTTTACATGGAATGAATTGGATACTGTGGACATTCGCCGACTTGGAGACCATTTACATCTACTCATGGATTTCATGTTCCCAAACAACGATGGTATTTTTATGGATGACAATGCGCCATTTCACCGGGCCGCAGTTGTTCGTGATTGGAATAACATTCTGGACAATTCGAGCGAGTGCTCTGGCTACCCAGGTCGCCCGACATGAATCCCATCAACATTTGTGGAATGTAATGGAGAGGTCAGTTCGTGCACGAAATCCTGCACCGGCAGCGCTATCGCACTTCCGGACTGCTATGGAGGCACATTTCTGTAGGGGACTTCCAACGACTTGCCGAGTCCATGCTACGTCGAGCTGCTGTACACCGTGGAACAAACCTGCTCACTTCGGCATAAGCCCCTTCTGTTCTTCTCGGTAGCCGCGCTGGCACCAAAACTGGCTGAAAGATGTTAGTTCTGCTAATCGTCCATAGCAATAATGTCGTCGATACCAGATGTAGCTTTAAACCCCTTTAATCACACTCTTGGTGTAAAGTAATCACTGCTAATCAGACCTCGCATATATACACATAAAAAAAAAAAAAATGCAGCACCTCGGTTCCAAGAGTTCCGGAACCTGTACAGAAAATTGGAATAGAGATCAACATAAACATCATTTCCGCCCTTCTTATTGCTCATGAAAACCACACATTGCATGTTGTACCACCATACAGCGAGACATTCAGAGGTGGTGGTCAGACTGCTGTACACACCGGTACCTCTAATACCCAGTAATACGTCTTCTTACATTGATGCATACCACTATTCGTCGTAACATACCATCCACACGTTCATCAAGGCACTGTTGGTCCAGATTGTCCCACTCCTCAAAGGTGATTCGGCGACGATCCCTCATATTGGTTTGTGGGTCACGTCGTCCACAAACAGCCCTTTTCAATCCATCCCAGGCACGTTCGATATGGTTCATGTCTGGAGAACATGCTGGCCACTCTAGTCGAGCGATGTCGTTATTCTGAAGAAAGTCATTCACATGATGTGCACGATGCGGGCGCGAATTGTCGTCCACGAATGCGAATGCCTCGCCAGTATGCTGTCAATATGGTTGCACAATCGTTCGGAGGACAGCATTCACGTATCGTACATGACCACCAGCGGCGTACGTCGGCCCCACATAATGCCACCCCAAAATATCATGGAACCTCCACCTTGCTGCACTCGCTCGACGGCGTGCCTAAGGCGTTCAGCCTGACCGGGTTGCCTCCAAACACGTGTCCGACGATTGTCTGCTTGAAGGCATATGCGACACTCGGCGGTGAAGAGAACGTGATGCCAATCCTGAGTTGTCCGTTCGGCATGTTGTTGGGCCTATCTGTACGGACCTCGCCATGGATGTCGGGAGTGAAGTTGCGCATCAAGCAGCCTATTGCGCAAAGTTTCAGTCGTAACACGACGTCCTGTGGCTGCGCGTAAAGCATTATTCAACATAGTGGCGTTGCTATCAGGGTTCCTCCGAGCCATAATCCGTAGTTAGCAGTCATCCACTGCAGTAGTAGCCCTTGGACAGCCTGAGCGAGGCATGTCATCGACAGTTCTGTCTCCTTGTATCTCCTCCGTGTCCGAACAACACCGCTTTGGTTCACTCCGAGACGCCTGGACATTTCCCTTATTGAGAGCCCTTCCTGGCATAAAGTAACAATGCGGACGCGATCGAACCGCAATATTGACCGTTTAGGCACGGTTGAACTACAGACAACACGAGCTGTTTAGCTCCTTCCTGGTGGAATGCTGGAACTGGTCGGCTGTCGGACCCCCTCCATCTAACATGCGCTGCTTATCCATGGTTGTTTACATCTTTGGGCAGGTTTAGTGACATCTCTGAACAGTCAAAGGGACCGTGTCTGTGGTACAGTATCCACAGTCAACGTTTATCTTCAGGAGTTCTGGTAACCGGGGTGACGTAAAACTTTTTTTGGGTGTGTGCAGTTCAAACTAAAGGAAAGCAGATTGTTACCACTACACTAGTTCATAGATTGATAAATTGTCCTAGTGCAGTAATCACACAACAGAGTCTAGTGGTTCAAACACTTCACAGGTGCCAAGAATTTAACGCATCAGTTCGCCATATCAATACCCTCATACACATTTACGGAACTAGAAACAGTTAACACAGTACACCAAAATAATCAGTAACACCGCCCTGCTAACCAGTCATCGTTCATAGGAATCAGCATACACTGTGCTCTTCTAAGTTCTCACACGGAATTAATTAGTAATTACTGTCAAAAAGTTATGAATTAAACCCACAAGTGAAGAAAACGAAGTATTCGCAATGTATTCGATAGTTGAGAATTTTAGTTATCGGACTAGGGCACACTGCTCACCACAAGCGACACAGGTGTTGCTCACGTGACTCTTAGCCGCAGACTGCCTGACCTCAGCTGTGATAGGCCTCTATGTAGTGTCGCCTATGAACAATACATTTTGCACTACTCATACATCAGCAAAATTATAATGCCAAAGTTCAGCATCAAACAGTAACTTTGACATTATTTGTTACTGAAGTTAGTAATGATCTAAAGCATTAACGTTAATTACTTTGGAAGATAATTAGTTAAGATAGTATTAGATAGCTTACAGAAAAGTTGGTGATTTGTAATTTCAAATGACAGGCGTTAATATACCGAAATACGTTTCCTACTGCTCACTAAATATATAAGGTCGTACCGTCTGAACCTTTTCAATTGACAGCTTTTTGTGAGCGTGTGGGGGCTATTCTGTCATTCTGCACAACAGATTAATCTGAGATGTACCCTTTACCCTGTGGCCCCTGCAAGATGCAATTTCCACCCCCACACTACTACAGAAGTCAGACAGAAGCTCCTAACGTTCTAAAGAGAAATGCCTGAAAAACTTTCAGCAATAAATATCTTCTGGAGTCGTCCGCTGTAAGGAAATGACACAAAAATTCACAAAATTTCTTACGTAACTAGTGGGATACTTGGGTACTGGAGTAGTGGTACTTAGTGTAAGAAAAACACGAAACTAACGAAAATAATTATTTATTTTGCAAAAATTCTGAGAAATCACAATGGCACTTTTAGTTATGCACTGAACAAGTTATCTCCGGGTTCTTTTCAGAATGTGAAGTTACCTCTAAAGGATAGGATTCGCTAATGAAATTTCTATACAAAGTTTAAGATTGTTATTGACTTCACAGAATGGCTGAGAGCCGCGCCTAATCAACTGGAATAATTATCCGTTAGAATGTTGCTAGGTTCGGCCGAGGCTGTCGCGTATGAAATGCTGTGAAGTGTATTGTTGTGGAGGAAATATGGGGCTTGCAAGAGCTGTTCAAAATGGTTCAAATGGCTCTGAGCACTATTGTGCTTAATATCTGAGGTCATCAGTCCCCTAGAACTTAGAACTACTTAAACCTAACTAACCTAAGGACATCACACACATCCATGCCTGAGGCAGGATTCGAATCTGCGACCGTGGCGGTCCCTCGGTTCCAGACTGAAGCGCCTAGAACCGCTCGGCCACTCAGACCGGCGCAAGAGCTGTAGAGCACAATACCGTAAGCTGTGATGACTGCTGTCTGCGCCGCTCGCTGCTGACAAATAAGATCTCTCATTCTATCTGGATTGACCTTTGCCAATCAAACTCTCCCTATGCCTTGATGTAGTCAAGGACTCCTATTCACCCCTAGTCTAACTATTGGCGTGGTACACTGGTCAGATAACCAGTCCATCGCGATGCCACTCAAAAATTCGCTCGCAGGCATTTAACCATAACTCTATCCGTTCACACCGCACAATAAGTGTGGCGGCCAACACAGTAAACAATGCTTAATCGCAAGGACTCAATATAGAGTCGCACTCCGATTCGCTCTCGACAGAGGTGCTCTCCCAGTGAAGTACTGAGCAGAGATTTGTTTCTCGCTCTTTGAGTACACGTATGAGCGCACATGCTCTCATTACATGTCCTCGCTCAACGGGGGGGCCAAAGGAACGGCCCCTGTCCACGCCAGACATAAAGGGGTATATCTTTCGGTCTCTTCCATTACTCCTTCAGCTCAAGGCGTCAGGATATTGTCTGCCAATCAGCATTGCTCTTCTAAAACGGGAGAATGGCGTTTCGTTTACGGCGACCAATCTGGAAATCTATAGCATCGGCGTTTGGCGTTTGCTGTCTCCCTGTGGAAACCTCTGAAACTCCCCTTTCACTTGGGGAAACACTGTCCACTCCATGGGCGGTCGCCATCCGATGTAGATAGGCTGAATCGTCCTCTGAAGGGACCGGCTTCTTGGCATGTGGTCCGCCTCTCCCGAACTAAAAGCTCTTGTGGCCGTCGGGTCTTGCACATGTGTGTGGATGCCAGTCTCGAGTATCTCAACCCCGGTGCACACTTGTTTTTTGCGTATCGTTTACATGAATTCATACAACATTGACTTTATCTTATTGAGTTTGGGTTCGAATGAAGTGTCTTGATGTGCGGAATATGATTGTGAGGGTGGAATATATAAGCAATGAAAGTCAGGAAACCACTACGTCTTACATACCTCCCTCCTTCTGACAAAATTTATGTCTGGGGTTTGTCAATGCCGAGGAAAACGTTGACAAAGTCAGGCAAAAATTGTCCTTTTAGATTTTCCAATAAACTTTTCTCAGACATTCTTAACAATTTTTTGTCTAATGATTTCTTCATCGCTATTGTTTCTATTTTTTTAATTCTACAATTTATGGTTTGTTGTTAGGCAAAAATGGACTTTACAAAGGTTGTTAATCTTTGTTGTTGCCAGTACCTGTCTCTGTTTTTCTTTTCCATTTCCAAAAATTGTTTTTACAATATTAATTTTTCTACACTTGGAAGTGTACAGTGTATTATGTCTTTTCTTCAGTTAGGCTTTGCTTAAATGTTCGCAAAAGCTCTGTTGTGTTACTTTGTTTTATTTATTTAGGCATTATCTCTTTCTTTACGTGTCACAGTTTTTTTCCTTTTTTGTAAGAACGAAGAAGCGTTTCCTCTTAATTGTATCCTTGGTATTATCCCAAAAAGGTATTTTTGAATGTTACTTAAAGAAGAAAAATCCTGCATAAATCATTTTCTAATTTTACATAAAAAAGAAATAAATAGACTTTCCATGAGTTTGTGAGATTATATAACTATACTAACTACATTTCTTTACAAAAGGTTTTAAGGTATCTATAAATTACAGACTTTACGTACATAATAAAAATAATTACTTTTACAAAGAAAGAGAAGAAAAATATCATATTACAAATGTATATAGTTTTCATAAATCTACACTTGTTTTAGTACAGAGAGGATTTATTTATTTATTTATTTTTCGAAATAGTCTTTTTGTTTTGTGCTGCTCTGTCAGTTTCTGTGCTTGACAATCTCCATTGAAGTACTTCAAGGTGTGAACTCATTTATATGGGTGTCACAAATCATGTGAGAAGCACTATAGCATGCGATGCCGGGTCTTATTTGTTGACGTTGTCATCATGAAGTGGTATTCTAAGCAATGGTTGTTCATGACTGTGGTTTACTGAATATACAGTGATGTCCTTGTACTCCTTTACTGTCACACCTTGTGTGGTATGGCAGCTCAATGATTGTAGTTGACTACCGACGATCGTCACCCAATGTTGTGCTGTGACATCTTGGTACTTCACACCTGGTTGGGTATGGCGATTTGATGACGTGGTAGGGAGAATACTGTTCATTTTGCTGAATCTATTTCTAGGTAATGTTGGTTGGTACTACTTAATATTTTGTTTGCCATTCGCTTGTATTTGTTTGACGATTCAAGGTTTATTTTTGGAGAGGTGGTTGTGGTAGTTGCCATGCCTCAAAGTTCATGGAAAGACGTTTGTAGCAATTTGCTTTGTAGGATAGGAGAGAAAGGTATCTTGCTGTCTTCTGCCCTTCTTCATCTCGCATCTTCTGTTCTTCTTTCTTGCATTCTTCTGTTCTTCTTGGGCTAGGAATATGTGAATTTTAGTGTAGGTGTGGTGTCTCCGCCAGACACCACACTTGCTAGGTGGGAGCCTTTAAATCGGTCGCGGTCCGTTATAGTTCAATTCTTTTATCTAGGCGGCTCGCGCATGCCCGCCCAGACGCTGGAGATTGCTGCGTTGCCAGTTGCACACGACGCACGCGCCAAGAGAAGCAGCGCCATAGTATAGCATAGTTCGCAAGCTTACGTGTAGGGGGGAGCGCGCAGTTCATGAAGTAAAGCCACTACGGCCGCATTAACCCTTTCGCTGCTACAAAGACGTGCTCCCTGCATTCCGCGCTGTGCGCGATTTTGTCACTGCACTGCTCGCCTGTGCAGACAGATCGTGTTCCGACTGCTTTGACACCCTTATCATTCGATTCCACAAAAACTATTTGGCCCAAAAATTAGATTTTTACATGTCTTCTTGACTGATACTTTCCCCCCATAAATGACTTAATTTTGTTTCGATGTTCAACGCAGTTATTATGCAGCATCAAATATAGTAAACCTTTGCACGAAATTTTGAAGAGTTTGCATTGGTAAAAGTGTATAGAGTATACTTTCTGTATGGTCGATTTTAGTTGCCACAATGTTGAGAATGAAGTGTGGACAAGATACCTATATATTTCATTTAATTTAAGTACCACATAAGTGTCGTATGTAATATTGAGAAATATTCCACCTTTCGCGACTGTAACAAAAGTTTTACTTACACTGGGCACGTTTGGCTTTATTTTAAAGCACTTCAATCAATCAAAAGGAAGTAGACAAAATACATTAAACAAAACTGTGGACTCACAAAAACATTAGGACTTGAATATACCGTCTGTCAGTGAAGTGCTCAGAGCTATGTCAAACATAATTTTGTGTGTGGCACACACAAACAGCATTTATTTGCTAAAACACTGATGAGCCAACACAAACGTTGAATATTGTGCTACCGCAGCACAAAACTACGAAAGGTGACTTGGCAATGGAGGACACAAAATACAGTCCTCTTATGATGCTTCAAAAGAGAGAAACGCGTCTGGTCTAAATAAGTCGCTTATTAAAGTTGCAGAAGAGGGATATATTTCAATACCATTGGTAAAACTGCGACTGTGGAACAAAAACAAGAAATAGAACATGAATACCATTGTGTATGTGCCATACCTTTCACCGATGGAAGTGCTTTAAAATAAAGCTAAACGCGCCGTGTGTATACAAAACTTTTATTACAGTCGCGAAAGACGGAATATTTCTCAATATTACATACGACACCTATGTGGTACTTAAATTAAATGAGATATTGTTATACAGTAAATATTATATGAAATTTAGGTATCTTGTCAACATTTCATTCTCAACATTGTGGCAACTAAAATCGACCATACAGAAAGTATACACTATGGACTTTTACCTCTGCAAACTCTTCAAAATTTCGTGCAATGGTTTACTACATTTAATGCTGCACATCAAAACAAAATTAAGTCATTTATGGGGGGAAGGTATCAGGCAAGAAGACGTGTAAAAATCAAATTTTTTGGCCAAATAGTTTTTGTGAAATCGAATGATAAGTGTGTCAAAGCAGTGGGAACACCATGCGTCTGCACAGGCGAGAAGTGCAATGATGACAAAATCGCGCTCAGTGCGGAATGCGGGGAGCACGTGTCTGCAGCAGTGAAAAAGTTAATGAAGAGGCAAAGCACTAGGAATTTCATTCAAACGAATAAAATTCGTGAAGTAAGGCACTCCAATAATGTTTTTAAATAAAGAAAATATTAATCACCGCACAAGATTTGAACTCATAACCTTTCACTGGGCAGCCCAACACCTTAACCGGTCCGCTACCTCAGTTCATTGAACAGTGTAACTCCATAAGGACTCTAACACCTCACGCAACTACTTATAAACACTGTTGGTATGACTATGAACTACTCACGCTTCGTCGAAGTACAATAGGAAATAAACAATTACCGCTGTTCTTTATTGCGAAAAAGCAGTTCGTGAGATTGAAACAAACACCTTTCCTTGCTATCGCCTGAATTAGGAGTCTTATTGCTTGTTTGGTTTAATTAATTAATAGAATATGAAGCAATTGGTATAAAGAATGCTTTTTCCAAACTTTCTGTAAAAGAAAGTCTGCTATCAAGACATTGCTTTTGTTCTATTACTTTATTTATGACTGAACGTTTCTAAAACTGAAGACACTCGTCCGTGCTCTGCACTGCTGTCGAGATCTGGCAACGTCGTTCTCTGTTCATTGGCTGACTGTGTTTTGTGACGTCAGATGCGCAGAACGAACCTAAACTCAGCCGCCAAGATATATGACGCGCACTTTAGTACACGTCGGACCCGCGTGTCGCCACTATCAGTGATTGCAGACCGAGCGCCGCCACACGGCAGGTCTAGTCTAGAGAGACTCCCTAGCACTCGCCACAGTTGTACAGCCGACTTTGCTAGCGATGGTTCACTGTCTACATACGCTCTCATTTGCAGAGGCGACAGTTTAGCATAGCCTTCAGCTGCGTCATTTGCTACGACCTAGCAAGGCGCCATATTCAGTTACTATAATTACTTCAAGAATGTATTCTGAGCTGATAATATTGTGAATCATGTACCGTCAAGAATGACGTTCATCATTAATGGATTAAAATTAAGTACGAAACTAATTATGTCCGCTTTCTGAATTCTCATTCCTTGCCATGTTCCAGACCTCACGTCAGTATGGTTCTTCCCTCCTGACGCCAGCCTGCTTGAGCTAAAACGCGTGCATATCGGCCTCCACTCGTAACACGGTGTTGGCTCTTCTGCTAACACAAAAGTGGAAGTGATAATAGGATTTGTAGGATCTAACTGCCTTTCCAAATGTTACTTGATGAGTTTGTAGATCTTAGTACTTTTTTGTACCTTCATTGTCGTCTCGTCGTATTATGATTTTCCCCACGCTCTTCCATTGTGTAGTAGTGTCGTGACATATGAAATGTCCGTGCTGCGCGTTGTCCTCCTGAAGTCCAACCTCGTTGCAGCCTGCATTTCCAGTGTGGCGTTGGTCTTCATGTTGTTATTGCCCTAAGTGCTTTCTCAACATGTCTGTACCCTCTCCGTCGCTATCTCGAAGCATCTGGTGTTAAGGGAGCTGGTGATTGGTGTTGGTGGCGATGTTCCTCTGACGCGTAGATATATTTACAATTTTTGTTTTACATATATTTGTTATTTGCAAAAAAACTGATTTTATATAATGCGAAAATTATTGTATATATATGAATTCCTTTCATTTTTCTAATTATGTCCTACCACTTCTTCGTTCCTTTAACTGTTGTGTACCATTCATTGTTTGTGTGCATGTTGTAGTGTACTTGATACTGCAAGAGATTGTTAGTGTGTATTGTCTCTTTTTCTTTTAATTATGTGTTATTTTGTTGATTCTTAATGTATTTTTTGATTTAGTGGTTAGTACAATTTTCAGTTCAATCTTTGCGTTTTGCAATATTCGGTGGCCTAACTTCTACATCTGGTTTCTCTTTGCTGTGTTGTTCTTGTCTCTGAGGACCATAATTTCCTCGGTAATTATTCGCGCCCTGGTCTCGCCAGTTGCTGTTTCTGACATCGTGACCTCTTTCAAAGTACCCTTGACCGTTGGCATATTGATTCCTAAACCCATGTCTGCCACTGTATGAGTGTCCATTGCCGTTCCTATTTCGGTACCAATTATTCTGGTTATCGTTTCTATGCCAGTTGTCTCCATTGTGCCACTGTCCTTGTCTGTTAAATTGCCTGAAATTATTGGTGTTAGGATTACAACTATTACTATTGGAATATTCGTTCCTAGTCTTCTCCTTTTGCTGTTCTCTTTCCTTTCTTTTTTCTTTCACCCCGTCTTCTTTAGACATAAATTCAAGTTCCCTTAAAACCTCTTTGAATTCTTCGGTATTACTATTTTTTCCTACTGTCGCCTGTTGATACTTTACCGGTAATTTCATTCTACATAGACGTATCAGATCTCCGTTACTATGTGTTTTGTCTAGGCATTGATTTTGTTTGTCCATTGTATCAAAGAATTTTACCACGCTTTTCTCTCCAGAGTTTTCATATGGTGTCACCTGAAGTAATTCGTATTTAATTTTGTTTTGCGCCTCCTTGGACCAATATCTTTCGAGAAATGCTGTTCTGAACTGTAGGTAAGACGTACAGGTAGCCGCAGTCTTTTGCATCACCTCTGCTACTGTCCCTGACATGTGTGCACAAATGAAGTCAAGTTTGTAAGCTACGCTCCAGTGTTTTGGTAAGCCTACTTGAAACTGATGGATGAATGTGCGTGCATGCAAGCTACCGCTTACTTCCTTGAAATGTTGAAATTTTCTAACTGTAAGGAAGTGGTCTGTATCATATCTACTCATAAATCCGGTTTGTGGCTGATTCATGGACTCAAATAATCTGCGACTGCTTGTGTCGTCGTGTTTATTCTCTGGTAATCTACTTCCTGCTGCTTATTCTCAATTTCCTTACTCATATCCGCGTCATATCGTATCATTGGTGACCAAAAGCGTTGTTCGTGTGTTTCTACTCTCGTCGTTCGCGGTATAGTACCTGTGCTGCTATTATGTTGTCGTTGGATTTACTGGTTCAGTTGCCTGTCTTCGATTGGTATCGGCGGAATGAGTGTGTTGCATTTTTCTAGATACTATGCCTGGTCTTGTGGCATGTCATGTATTACTTTAATCGGGGTTTTCTGTTTCGATTTCTGCGCGAGTGTTACGTCTAGCCTTGGTTCTACTTGAACTTTCTTAGACGGCGCGTGTTCGTGTACTGAATTAATGCTTGGCGTGTCAGTTGTCTCGCTACAGGTGTAATCGGTCTCGATCTTTTCCTTGATAGTTTGTATCAACTCTGTTCGAAGCTTTTCAAACTGATCTTTGTTTTTAAGTTCTATTTTATTGATTCGCTGATCATATTTTTTCAGTGCAACCTTTGCGACCTTGCTTTGAATTGCTTGTTCTTCCGAAATTTGTATTGCTGTTCGAGTGGCTTTTTTCGTAAAACGTTCCACTTTTTGTCAACGTTTGCGATGTCCAATTGGACATTGTGCACGTCAGTGCGTAATTGCTGCTGACCTTGAGTTAGTACCTGAATTCATTCTCTAGATTCTTTCGCGTCTTTGTTTATCTGAGTGATCTATCAATTCCAGCGGTCCCTTCTTCCATCTGATTTTTGACCTGTTGGATCTGTGTCTTAATAGCCTGATTATCCTGTTTCAATTCCTGATACTGTTTTGTCAACTGTGTATTATGTTTCGTTGTGTATTAATATTATTAATATCCTGATTCTGTTTCGTCATACTAGCGTTCATTTTTTGTAACATCTCCACGATCGCGTCCTGTCCTGTAACACTACCTTCTGCTGAACTATGTATTCTCGATCTATTGTTTTCTACTCGGTCAGTTACGTCGTTTACTGGGCTATGCTGTGGCGTTTCTAAGTTTGATAACTGCAATAACCCGTGCTGTCTGTGTTGAGGACTAGTTGCGTTTGTCATTGAACCATTACGTGGCGCAAACAACTCCGCATTCTGCCCTCTGTTGTGTATGTCTTGTGTTTACGGGTACAGTTGCGTCTGTTACGGAACCATTTCATGGTGCTCGTAACTCCGCAAAATTCTGTGTCTGTTGTTGGGGCATATTTAGAATGTGTACGATAGGTTCGACGTATTCTAAATGTTCCCCCCCCTTCCTCACTGCCTACTTCTCTTTGAACGTTAGTTAACTGCCGGTTCATTGACTATATTGACGCGTATTCTGTCCCTGGATATGCGGCAAACAAACGCGTTTCCTGTGCTCGTTTCGCTTCTAATCTTTCCCATTTCCTACGTCGGCTGCCTATTTCTGGCTCAGAATGTGCCCTACCTGGAATTTCATATTCTGGAAATTCGATGTTCTTGTCCCCTCGATTCCCATCTGTCTGATCTGTTCCGGAACCGCGAGACCGCTACGGTCGCAGGTTCGAATCCTGCCTCGGGCATGGATGTGTGTGATGTCCTTAGGTTAGTTAGGTTTAACTAGTTCTAAGTTCTAGGGGACTAATGACCTACGCAGTTGAGTCCCATAGTGCTCAGAGCCATTTGAACCATTTTTTTGTCTGATCTGTCTCAATTTTATCCCTGTCTAACTGAGCCTGCTGATTCTGCAGCTCCCCGACTGTCCTATTCTGATTCACCGTCTGTCCTACTCCCAGGTTCACCTTCTGTTCTATTTTCAATAAGCTCGTTTACTTGCTGTCTAGCTGGTTGATTCTCCCCCATCTTGTCTACTTGCTGTCTCTCACGTAACCTTTTGGCTTGTACTTTCGTTAACATGGAAATCCTTTCAACACACCACAACCCTATCTACAAAACTGTACGACCACTTACCAGTTGGTTGAACCAACAGCAACAACAACGTCGTGACTTCTCGGCTAATGTTCTGTCTGCTCTGCTACAGCTTCCAATCTCCACCTGAGTGCTTGCAAAGGGAGAAAAATGTAATTTCTTAATTCTAGCTTATATGATGCTACGTCACACTGCGTCTCTGCGTCACCTTGCGTCCATGCCTATCACCTGAAAATCCTATGCCCCAACAGCTACACAAAAATCGTAAAAAAATGCAAAATTTTCCAACACAATAACACACGCCCTTTTCCCTACAATTCTGCTTTTTCACTACCTATATCTATTCTGATCCCAATCTTTGCAAATAGCTATTTAATACATGAAAGAAAGTTCTTGAAAGTGCTACTGCCGCGACCTGCAATATATAACTATCCTGACACTTTACTATTCTGATAGCTTACCTATTTTACTTGTCCTGGAAGGGTCGCCATTTTCTGTGAGCGTGTGGGTGCTATTGTCATTCTGTGCAATGGATCAATCTGAGATGTACCCTTTACCTGTGGCTCCTGCAAGATGCAATCTACACCCCCACACTACTACAGAAGTCAGACAGAAGCTCCTAACGTTCTAAAGAGAAATGCCTGAAAAACTTTCAGCAATAAATCTCTTCTGGAGTCGTCCGCTGTAAGGAAATGACACAAAAATTCACAAAATTTCTTACGTAACTAGTGGAATGCCTGGGTACTGGAGTAGTGCTAGTTAGTGTAAGAAAAACATGAAACTAACGAAAATTATTATTTATTTTGCAAAAATGCTGAGAAATCACAATGGCACTTTTAGTTATGAACTGAACAAGTTATTTCCAGGTTCTTCTCGGAATGTGAAGTTACCTCTAAAGGATAGGATTCGCTAGTGAAATTTCTATACAAAGTTTAAGATTGTTATTGACTTGGCAGAATGGCTGAGAGCCGCGCCTACTCAACTTGAATAATTATCCGTTAGAATGTTGCTAGGTACACTCAAGGCTGTCCCGTATGAAATGCTGTGAAGTTTATTGTTGTGGAGGAAATATGGGGCTCGCAAAAGCTGTAGCGAACAATACCGTAAGCTGGGATGACTGCTGTCTGTGCCGCTCGCTACTGACAAATAAGATAACTCTCGTTCTATCTGGATTGACCTTTGCCAATCAAACTCTCCCAATGCCTTAATTAATTCAACGACTCCTATTCGCCCCTAGTCTAACTATTGGCGTGGTACACCGGTCAGATAACCAGTCCACCGCGATGCCACTCAAAAATTCGCTCGCAGGCATTTAACTATAACTCTGTCCATTGACACCGCAGAATAAGTGTGGCGGCCAACACGGTGAACAATGCCTAATCGGAAGGACTCATTATAGAGCCGCACTCTGATTCGCTCTCGACAGAGGTGCTCTCCCAGTGAAGTACTGTGGAGAGACTTGTTCCTCGCTCTTTGAGTAAACGTATGAGCACACACGCTCTCATTACATGTCCTCGCTCAAAGGGCGACAACGGAACGGTCCCTCTCCACGCCAGACATGAAGGGGAATATCTTTTGGTCTCTTCCATTACTCCTTCAGCTCAAGGCATCAGGAATATCGTCTGCCAATCAGCATTGCTCTTCTAAAACGGGAGAATGACGTTTCGTTCAAGCCGACCAATCCGGAAATCTGTAGCATCGGCGTTTGGCGTTTGCTGTCTCCCTGTGAAAACCTCTGAAACTGCATGCTATGTTTGTAAAGAATGCATAGGCTGGGCGCTCCTACACAATGTAGCGGAATTTGCTTTTTAGCCGAACATGGGGTCGTTCTCCCCTTTCACTCGGGCAAATGCCGTCCGCTCCACAGGCGGTCGCCGTCTGATGTAGATAGGCTGAATCGTCCTCTGAAGGGACCGGCCTCTCGGCGTGCGGTCGCCCTATCCCAAACTAAAAGCTCTTGTGGCCGTTGTGTCTTGCATGTGAGTGTGTATGCCAGCCTCGATTATCTCAACCCCGATGCGCACTTGTTATTTGCGTATCGTTTACATGAATTCATAAAACATTGACTTTATCTTATCGAGTTTGTGTTTGAATGTAGCACCTTGATGTGCAGAATATGATTGTAAGGGCGAAATATGTAAGCAATGAAAGTCAGGAGACCACGACGTCTTACAATTTCAAAATTAACAAAGTTTCTGATCACTGCCACTATGTTAGCAAGTAGTATGTAATGAGCAATAGAATTCAATTGGATTAAGCTCATTTATGAATCTGAAAGTACCATGGGACCGTTGGGTAGTAGGTATACTATCATACTGTCTTTATCATAGTACACGAAAAAATTTAGAGAATCTTATGAGACAGAAAAACACAGCAGATGAGACTGGAACTCAACTCGCTACATCTCATAGTTCGGGCAAAAGGAGGTTCGACACGATATTAGGAGGTGTCACATGACTTTTGTCAGTTCAGTGTAATTCATCAAACAGGTCATTTGAATTTCCTGGTATTTTTGTAACCAATAAGAAAATGTGAGTAGTGGAAGAGAAGACAGGGGGAGGAGCGGGTGGGGCAAGCGGCAAATTGGGTCGGATTTATAAACACCTGGGACTTACATAAATAAAGGGATAAGCCATTGCCGCACTGTTTATTTACATTTGGGTTATAAATTACACATGCTCAAATATGACTTAAGAGTATAAGTAAGTGGTTGGGAGATCTAGCAACAATGCAGGCCGCATTCATATCCGCAGCCAATAGTATAATGTCCATTTGCATTTCTTCACATCTACATACGTACTCCGCAATCCACCATACAGTGCGTGGCGCAGGGTACCTCGTACCACAACTAGCATCTTCTTTCCCTGTTCCACTCCCAAACGGAACGAGGGAAAAATGACTGCCTATATGCCTCTGTACGAGCCCTAGTCTCTCTTATCTTATCTTTGTGGTCTTTCCGCGAAATGTAAGCTGGTGGCAGTAAAATTGTACTGCAGTCAGCCTCTAATGCTGGTTCTCTAGATTTCCTCAGTAGCGATTCACGAAAAGAACGCCTCCTTTCCTCTAGAGACTCCCACCCGAGTTCCTGAAGCATTTCCGTAACACTCGCGTGATGATCAAACCTACCAGTAACAAATCTAGCAGCCCGCCTCTGAATTGCTTCTATGTCCTCCGTCAATCCGACCTGATAGGGATCCCAAACGCTCGAGCAGTACTCAAGAATAGGCCGTATTAGTGTTTTATAAGAGGTCTCCTTTACAGATGAACCACATCTTCCCAAAATTCTACCAATGAACCGAAGACGACTATCCGCCT